>NW_026600375.1:0-327948 GCF_029448725.1 Salvelinus fontinalis
AACATCTACAGCAGGAACAACTGTCTGTGTTAGAGAACATATAAAACGAACTGATCCTAGATCTGTACAAAGGCATAACATCTACAGCAGGAACAACTGTCTGTGTTAGAGAACATATAAAACGAACTGATCCTAGATCTGTACAAAGGCATAACATCTACAGCAGGAACAACTGTCTGTGTTAGAGAACATATAAAACGAACTGATCCTAGATCTGTACAAAGGCATAACATCTACAGCAGGAACAACTGTCTGTGTTAAAAGGCCCAGCTGGATTTAAAATGACGTATTTGAACGTCAAATGATTTGTTTGTCAGTACAAGACAGGGTCTGTGGAGGCTTGGCCTATTAGTGAAAGATTATTGGAGGGACCCTTGTCCCTACAGCCAATCAGTGAGCAGCTTCCCTTCCCCTACATCTCAGGCAGTTCTGTTACTCACAACACTCCCCCTGCTTTCCTCAACAATGGAACAGCTTCCCTTCCCCTACATCTCAGGCAGTTCTGTTACTCACAACACCCCCCCTGCTTTCCTAAACAATGGAACAGCTTCCCTTCCCCTACATCTCAGGCAGTTCTGTTACTCACAACACCCCCCCTGCTTTCCTCAACAATGGAACAGCTTCCCTTCCCCTACATCTCAGGCAGTTCTGTTACTCACAACACTCCCCCTGCTTTCCTCAACAATGGAACAGCTTCCCTTCCCCTACATCTCAGGCAGTTCTGTTACTCACAACACCCCCCCTGCTTTCCTCAACAATGGAACAGCCCACTGAGCTAAAGCCTTGGCATTACAAATATGTTTTAAAGGAGCAGGACATTTTTTATAATTATTTGAATCAAACCCAATGTCCACCTGGCACGCTGGCAGGGTCTGAATCAAACCCAATGACCACCTGGCACACTGACAGGGTCTGAATCAAACCCAATGACCACCTGGCACACTGACAGGGTCTGAATCAAACCCAATGACCACCTGGCACACTGACAGGGTCTGAATCAAACCCAATGACCACCTGGCACACTGACAGGGTCTGAATCAAACCCAATGACCACCTGGCACACTGACAGGGTCTGAATCAAACCCAATGTCCACCTGGCACACTGACAGGGTCTGAATCAAACCCAATGTCCACCTGGCACACTGACAGGAATGTCCACCTGGCACACTGACAGGGTCTGAATCAAACCCAATGACCACCTGGCACACTGACAGGAATGTCCACCTGGCACACTGACAGGGTCTGAATCAAACCCAATGACCACCTGGCACACTGACAGGGTCTGAATCAAACCCAATGTCCACCTGGCACACTGACAGGGTCTGAATCAAACCCAATGACCACATGGCACACTGACAGGGTCTGAATCAAACCCAATGACCACCTGGCACACTGACAGGGTCTGAATCAAACCCAATGACCACCTGGCACACTGACAGGGTCTGAATCAAACCCAATGTCCACCTGGCACACTGACAGGGTCTGAATCAAACCCAATGACCACCTGGCACACTGACAGGGTCTGAATCAAACCCAATGTCCACCTGGCACACTGACAGGGTCTGAATCAAACCCAATGTCCACCTGGCACACTGACAGGGTCTGAATCAAACCCAATGACCACCTGGCACACTGACAGGGTCTGAATCAAACCCAATGTCCACCTGGCACACTGACAGGGTCTGAATCAAACCCAATGTCCACCTGGCACACTGACAGGGTCTGAATCAAACCCAATGTCCACCTGGCACACTGACAGGGTCTGAATCAAACCCAATGTCCACCTGGCACACTGACAGGGTCTGAATGTTAAGGGGAGGGAAGATGGTCAAGAGGTGATGATTATTGTTGTTCTACTGCCTGATTGTTAAACAAGCTTTGTTAAAGAACAAGAAGACCCTCACACTGTTTACAAAAGCTTTGTTAAAGAACAAGAAGACCCGCACACTGTTTACAAAAGCTTTGTCAAAGAACAAGAAGACCCGCACACTGTTTACAAAAGCTTTGTTAAAGAACAAGAAGACCTGCACACTGTTTACAAAAGCTTTGTTAAAGAACAAGAAGACCCACACACTGTTTACAAAAGCTTTGTTAAAGAACAAGAAGACCCGCATACTGTTTACAAAAGCTTTGTTAAAGAACAAGAAGGCCTGCACACTGTTTACAAAAGCTTTGTTAAAGAACAAGAAGGCCCGCACACTGTTTACAAAAGCCTTGTTAAAGAACAAGAAGACCCGCACACTGTTTACAAAAGCTTTGTTAAAGAACAAGAAGACCCGCACACTGTTTACAAAAGCTTTGTTAAAGAACAAGAAGACCCGCACACTGTTTACAAAAGCTTTGTTAAAGAACAAGAAGACCCGCACACTGTTGACAAAAGCTTTGTTTCAAGAACAAGAAGACCAGCACACTGTTTACAAAAGCTTTGTTAAAGAACAAGAAGACCCGCACACTGTTTACAAAAGCTTTGTTAAAGAACAAGACCCGCACACTGTTTACAAAAGCTTTGTTAAAGAACAAGAAGACCCGCACACTGTTTACAAAAGCTTTGTTAAAGAACAAGAAGACCCGCACACTGTTTACAAAAGCTTTGTTAAAGAACAAGAAGACCCGCACACTGTTTACAAAAGCTTTGTTAAAGAACAAGAAGACCTGCACACTGTTTACAAAAGCTTTGTTAAAGAACAAGAAGACCTGCACACTGTTTACAAAAGCTTTGTTAAAGAACAAGAAGACCCGCACACTGTTTACAAAAGCTTTGTTAAAGAACAAGAAGGCCTGCACACTGTTTACAAAAGCTTTGTTAAAGAACAAGAAGACCTGCACACTGTTTACAAAAGCTTTGTTAAAGAACAAGAAGACCCGCACACTGTTTACAAAAGCTTTGTTAAAGAACAAGAAGACCCGCACACTGTTTACAAAAGCTTTGTTAAAGAACAAGAAGACCCGCACACTGTTTACAAAAGCTTTGTTTAATCAGCACAACAGTTTTCAGCTGTGCTATCATTATTGCAAAAGGGTTTTCTAATGATCAATTAGCATTTTAAAATGATAAACTTGGATTAGCTAACACAACGTGCCATTGTAACACAGGAGTGATGGTTGCTGATAATGGGCCTCTGTACGTCTATGTAGATATTCCATAAAAAAATCAACCGTTTCCAGCTACAATAGTCATTTACAACATTAACAATGTCTAAACTGTATTTCTGATCAATTTGATGTTATTTTAATGGACAAAAAATGTGATTTTCTTTCAAAAACAAGGACATTTCTAAGTGACCCCAACTTTTGAACGGTAGTGTACATCTACATGATGTATTGTTACACCCTGTAGGAGCAGTATAGACCTAGTCTGTTCATTATATACATCTACATAATGTATTGTTACACCATGTAGGAGCAGTATAGACCTAGTCTGTTCATTATATACATCTACATGATGTATTGTTACACCATGTAGGAGCAGAATAGACCTAGTCTGTTCATTATATACATCTACATGATGTATTGTTACACCATGTAGGAGCAGTATAGACCTAGTCTGTTCATTATATACATCTACATGATGTATTGTTACACCCTGTAGGAGCAGTATAGACTGACAGTAGCTGGCTACTTATTTAGATTTAGTTTGACATAATGAACTGCCTTAAATGTGCTGTAGTAAAAGAAAATGTATTCGCACTAATCAATCAACACATTCCTGTCTTTGTATGTCTCAATATAATAGTATTATTTAATGAAATCCATTTAAAATAATATTTTCCTCAACTGCGTTTCCCACTCCAGTCAGCAGACGGCGATTTGCGTCGTTCAGGCGATGCTGCTATCGTGACGTATAATCTAGTGGACGGTTCTTCAAAAACAACAAGTCAACCACCTAGGTAGCTTGCTAGCCAACGTAGCCGAAAGATTCAAGCTGTTTTAACGCTTTCGGTGTATATTAGCTGCTGTGTTTTAGACACACTTCTATCGTATCTACTTGTTAACCTATTTAATTTAATATGACGTTATTTTTTATTAGTCAGATATAGTAGCTGGCTGGTTAAATTAGCACTAGCTTAGTTGCTAATGATAGCTAGCTAGCTAATATCCCCGAAACATGAGGTCACTAAGCTTCTCCCCTCCTGCTAAATAAGAGGTCTGCTGGACGGAGAAAGAAACTCTGGGGCTGAACATTGTAGTGAAAGAGGAGAAGGAAGAGGAGGATGTCACAGTTAAAAAATAAATTGAGGGCGAGGCTGTTACAGTGAAAGAGGAAGAAGCGTTCACAGTGAAAGAGGAGGATGAGAAAGAGGATGCCGTTTTTGACGTGAAGAAGGAAGGGGAGATTTCTGTCACATTGAAAGATGAAGAGGTGGAGGTAGGAGATATGATTTACATCAGTAAGTACCACCTTCAATTTGGTTTTCACTTTGGGTATTCGGAGTTGGCTCGTCAATACCTCATCAAGGGAGGGCCCTGGGATGATGACTGATATGTCTGGAATCAGACGACGTAGAGAGCAAGCTACCCCTTGTTTTCTCCGTTCCGTTTCCAAAAAGTGACTTAACATATATATTTGAGAAGGGTCTATCTGGGGGCCACGGCATGTAGTGATTTTAATGTAGTTATGATTTACTACACACAGTGCCCCCCAATAGTGCCTTGCGAGAGTTGGGTTGGCTACACCAACGATTATGGATATACTGACAATAAGTCTCTGCCCTAACAAGGGGAGTCGTTGTCCACAAAGCAGCACTGTGGGTTGTCTAGCTCCCGCCTATCCTTTCTTTGGATTGGTGGATACATCTTATTATTGTTATCTATTGTTTATATTCTATGAGGGTTGTTGTCGTCAACCGCCTGTATTCAATGGAGAGAGATGCTAAGCTACTAGCATGAATATGCATAGCGATCTGGAGACAACTCCTGTAGTGTTTTTTATCAAAGTTGTCGGTATGTCACGTGTCAACATAACAATTTAAGAATTACGACACTTCTGTTAGATCAAGTAAACCTCACGTAGCAAATAAGCCATTCATTTTGTTGTTGACCAAATTCAACACTTTCCACATTGGGTTGATAATTGTTTCCACTAGAGAGACAACCAATTGGGTACCACCTACTGTAACCTACTGGCATGACCTAGAGAGAAAACCAATTGGGTACAACCTACTGTAACCTACTGACACGACCTAGAGAGAAAACCAATTGGGTACAACCTACTGTAACCTACTGACATGACCTAGAGAGAAAACCAATTGGGTACAACCTACTGTAACCTACTGACATGACCTAGAGAGAGAACCAATTGGGTACAACCTACTGTAACCTACTGACATGACCTAGAGAGAAAACCAATTGGGTACAACCTACTGTAATTGCATGAGAAAATAATGGTACCAGTCAAAAGTCTCCATGACTCTGCCGTTGTGCTGTAGAATTTGTGAACTTTGTCGCTTGTATAATAAGGGACTATCATTTGTCCCAACATCACAGGCCACAGACTTTGATAAAGACTTCCAAAAGTTTTTCCGCAGTTTTTGTAATGGGGTTTCTCCCTGTGCACCTGCCAATGTAAATCCATTGAACGAGACAAGTTACCAGACAGGACATATTGCTGATGCTCTTCCTATTGATAACCTGAATGACAATTAACTTGTGGGTGGTGGTCGTGATGACGGCCTATTCGAGGACGTCCATCGGGATTCCCCCCCCAAAAAAGAAGACGCTCTGGATTGATCACTGGAGTCAGATGTGAAGGAGGAGGTTGATCATCAGGAGTCAGATGTGAAGGAGGAGGTTGATCATCAGGAGTCAGATGTGAAGGAGGAGGTTGATCATCAGGAGTCAGATGTGAAGGAGGAGGTTGATGACCACATCAGTGAATTGTACTTTTTGGAGAAATGTCCTCTGGTCTGATGAAACAAATATAGAACTGTTTGGCAATAATGACCATCGTTATGTTTGGAGGAAAAAGGGGGAGGCTTGCAAGCCAAAGAACACCATCCTAACTATGAAGCACGGCGGTGGCAGCATCATGTTGTGGGGGTGCTTTGCTGCAGGAGGGACTGGTGCACTTCACAAAATAGATGGCATCATGAGGAGGGGAAATTATGTGGATATATTGAAGCAACATCTCACGACATCAGTCAGTAAGTTAAAGTTTGGTCGCAAACGGGTCTTCCAAATGGACAATGACCCCAAGCATACTTCCAAAGTTGTGGCAAAATGGCTTAAGGACAACAAAGTCAAGGTATTGGAGTGGCCCTCACAAAGCCCTGATCTCAATCGTATAGAAAATTTGTGGGCAGAACTGAAAAAGCGTGTGCGAGCAAGGAGGCCTACAAACCTGACACAGTTACACCAGCTCTGTCAGGAGGAATGGGCCAAAATGCACCCAACTTATTGTGGGAAGCTTGTGGAAGGCTACCCGAAACGTTTGACCCAAGTTAAACAATTTTAAGGCAATGCTACCAAATACTAATTGAGTGTATGTAAACTTCTGACCCACTGGGAATTTGATGACATAAAAGGTGAAATAAATCATTCTCTCTACCATTATTTTGACATTTCACATTCTTAAAATAAAGTGGTGATCCTAACTGACCTAAGACAGGAAATTTTTACTAGGATTAAATGTCAGGAATTGTGATGAGATTAAATGTATTTGGCTAAGGTGTATGTAAACTTTCGACTTCAACTTTAGGTACCGTTACTGTGTTAAAAACAGAGGCAGTTGTGGGACTGATGTGTGTGGTGTTAAAGGGGAAATCTGACATTTGTTTCTAAACATTGGAGTAAAAAATGAATGACAGCTTTGTTATTGTTTCAACTGCAGATTGGTTGTTTGTTGTGTGGCTTTTTTAAAGGGGCAACCTAGGTTTTAAACAGAAACAAAATGGCAGCCCAGAGACCTGAGCTGTGTTGGAATACTAATACTAACTGTACTATTTGTGACGTACATTGAGTTTGTAGTATGCTTATTGGTCGTAGTATGATATAGTTGGTTTAGCCAAAAGTTCCCTGGTAAGCAAGCATTTCTAAACTTTATTCACTGTTATGGGGTACTATTTTGGTGTGATGTCATTATGGGGTATTGTGATGTCATTATGGGGTATTGTCTGAAGATAGATCATTTAAAAAAAAAAAGTCATCCATTTTAGAATAATAGCCAAAGAACATTTTACTGGTTAAAGTCGTTTTTAAATACAAAGTAGTACATTTGACAAAAACATAAACATTATATTAATCAGGACATTCAAATGAACCTTACAATTATAATCCAAAGTAGTGTGAAATGCACTCATAAGCAACCTGTAAATGGAGGCTATATCTGCTGTCAGCCTATGAGAACTCCCCTGAGTTTTCCCCCACGGTGGTGAATTAGTGAATAGACACAGAGCTTAATGTGAGTTTCCTTGAGTAGCACTCCTGATCTTGCACTGATAGTGTGTTGTCATATTCAGAATACATTGTGGAAAAACTAAAATCTTTGCTCACCTTTTTTGCTCCAGGCAGATATACAACATCCATAACTAGTGGTTTCTGCATTAGCAGGGAGGTGTTTCTGCAACCAAATTGCATGTGTATCGCCCTTGTCGCAATTTTAGAAAACACAGAAAGGGGCCTATATTGGAGACCAAAAGTCATCTGGCACACTGCTTAGGATTTCAACAACTTTTACTTTTTTCTAGCCTAAAATCATTGATGTTACTACTAATGTGAAAAAAAAACTAAATATGACTATTGTTGCTCACTTGACTGTCTTAAGACAATTGTCAAGTAATTTTAACATTCATTACAGATGTCAATTGTTGTACAACATCATGGCTATGCTGTTGGCATCACCTTTTACAGTGGATTTCTGCTGTTGTGGGCCTTTAACCATCTGTCTGACTTGTTGTTTACACAGGACAGAGACGTGACTATTGTGGATCCTCTGGGGAGCCTCAACAACATCATGAAGCTGACGAGGCAGAGAAGAGTCCCTCCCGATCAGAACACCTCATGAAACACCAGAGGAGACCCACAGGGAAGAAATCTCACTGCTGCTCTGACTGTGGGAAAGGTTGCAAATCTTCATCAGAACTTAAAATACATCAGCGAGTACACACAGGAGAGAAATCTCACCACTGTTTTGATTGTGGGAAGAATTACTTAAGATCAGAATCACTAAAAGTACACTTGAGAATTCACACTGGAGAGAAACCTTATAGCTGTGATCAATGTGGGAAGAGTTTCTCACTCAAGCTGCCTTATAGTACATCTGAGAGCACACACCAGAGAGAAAACTTACCACTGCTCTGACTGCGGAAAGCGTTTTGTTAGTTCAACAGATTTAAAATCACACCAGAAAATACACATAGTAGAGAAACCTTTTAACTGTACTCAATGTGGGAAGAGGTTTAATCACTCAAGCTGGCTGATAGTACATCTGAGAGCACACACAGGAGTGAAACCTTATAGCTGTGATCAATGTGGGAAGAGATTTGTTACATCTAGCCATCTGACTATACACCAGAGAACACACACAGGAGAGAAATCTTATAGCTGTAGTCAATGTGGGAAGAGTTTCTCAGTCAAGCAGCCTGGTATCACACCAGAGAACACACACAAGAGGGAAATCTCATAGCTGTGATCAATGTCACAAGAGATACTCTGATAAAAGATCTCTGATCAAACATCAGAAAATACATACATGAAGTAGTTGTTTCATGATATCAATGAAATGTCACAATGTAGAATATTTGAATGATGTCACAATGTAGAATGTTTTAACATTGTAGTAGGAATACAAAGGATTTGAATTTGTTAAAAGTCCATATTGATACAGAAACACTAAACCATGATTTAGATGTATTAAGAACAAGTTGATTGACAAAGTCATGAAAAATGGAATAAACCACATTTTGGCTCTGATAAAAGATATGGCTCTGGGGTCAAAATGATCCATGTCAGAACTATGGTTCAATGTAAATATGTAGTGGGTCTAAAGTTTGTTTTAAATTATCACTCATTAAACACGAATCAATCAACACATGCTTCTCTTTGAACGACTTAATATAATATTACACTTTTATGAAATAAATGAAAATAAACTTTTGGTTCCTCAACTGCGTTGCCCACTCCAGTCAGCAGAAAGGGACGCAGCAGAAGTGCCTCTTTTTAGATTTGATTTGATTTATATATATTTTTATTCAAAATGCAGATCTACAATTTACATTGTTACATCATACAAAACAGAACACAGGTATTAACAAGAAAATACTAAAACAAACAAAACATATAAATAATTAACTATTCTAGTGTAGTTGTAATCACTCTGAAAAAATCTATAATGATTCAGGAAGATGTTATTGTTGTTGTTATTCACTAGGATTAATGTTTTAATAAAATAGTTACATTCAATCAGAAAAATGTAGAATTTTGGAATGTTTGTTTGTTTATAAAGTATTTGGCAACAAGAATAATAAAAATGAACAATCATTTCAATGGTCTTGTTATCATTGCAATAGTAACATATTATATCTTTCATGTCAAAAACATGGGTCGTGTTCATAATGATAAATAAGTATTTTTCAAGGTTTTCCCAAAATTCTGACACAAATTTACATTAAAGAACAAGTGGGACAGATTCTCACCTTTTTCACAGAAAACGCAGATATCATCAACAGCCACACATTTGGATATCATAGAATTACATGGTTATACAGTATCTTATGTAAAATTTTAAAGTGCACTTCCTTAACTTTGTTTGGTATACAATATTTGTAAGGCCTTAACCAGGCATTTTTCCAGACAATGTCAGGAATAATAAGCATGTTCCAGAAACATTTTCCTCTCGGTGGAAGTTGGTTTTGTGAATGAAGAATTTGTCTTATATATTTATTACAACCAGATTTCTCAAGTAAGCCCACGCCTTCCAATCTGAGTTCTGGATAAACTTTGTGATCATTACCAAAGCTAAGATGAGTTTTCATGAGTGTAGTTAGACCACTGGGAACGGCTTTGATCACAGAAATAAACTCTCTGAAAGGAATTGGAAACTCTTTCAATGTTATAAATTGTTCATATGTAAGAATATTACCTCTGTTGTCGAAAACATCAAGAACAAAGTCAATATTCCTCTCATGCCAGTTGGGGTAGAACAATGACTTATTCCTTACAGTAATGTCTGAATTATTCCACAAAAGAGCTTTATGAGGGGAAAAATTTAATGGAAACATATATGGAAACATATTTTCCAGGCCATTAAAGCTTGTTGGTGAAACCTAGCCAATTTAGCAGGTAATCTTTCAGGAATATAATTACATTTCAGTAACAATCGAAGACCTCCCAATTTATTAAACACATTATTTGGAATGAAATACCATATTGAGTCAGTATCGAACAAACATTTTTTCAGCCAGTTTATCTTGAAAGTGTTATTTATGTCAACAAAATCCAACACTTCTAGACCGCCTTCAGCTCTTTTGTTAGAAAGGACAGATTTCTTTAGTTTGTGAGACTTATTTTTCCAGATGAAGTCAAGAAAGGTCTTATTGATCTCTTTACAAGTAGCTGGATTTACACATAACGATAATGAGGGGTACACAAAGTGAGAAAGTCCCTCTGCCTTGGACAGAAGTACTCTCCCAAGTATAAATATTTAACACAGTCCTTTACAGGAATATTTTCAATTTCTTTATCAGAGTCAAATAAACATAAGATTTCACATTTAGAAACATTCAGCATTGATCCTGATGCAATAGAAAATGCAGTTATAGCATTAAGGGCGACCTGGTCTTTGTCTCTTAAGAAAAGAGTAGTATCATCAGCCAGTTGGGAAATTTTGATTTCTTTGTTAAAAATGGTTAAGCCATACAAATTTGCATCATTCAGAATATCTAGAGATAGAAGTTCCACAACCAAAATGAATAAAAATGGCGAAATTGGGCATCCCTGTCGTACACTTCTGTTGATACTAAATCTTTTGGAAGTATTAAGGTTTAGTAGCACAGAACTATTTATATCTTTGTAAAACATGCAAATTACTTTAATAAAAGTTTCACCAAATCCAAAAAGTTTAAGAGACCTAAAGAGAAATTCATGTTCAATTGTGTCAAAGGCTTTACAGAAGTCCAGAAATAGGACAACCGCATCTGAGTCAATTGTATCTGAATAATCTATAAGGTCCAAGACTAAACGAATGTTAGAGCTTATGTGACGGCCCTTCATAAATCCTGTTTGAGTCTCATTTATAATGGTATCTATTCCTTTAATCTTTTGGCATAAACCAGAGCAATCAATTTGTAATCAACATTTAATAAAGTAATTGGTCTCCAATTGTCAATGAGAGAAGGGTCTTTATCAGGCTTCAGAATCAATAAAATAAGGCCCTGTTTCATAGTGGAGACCATTTCCCCATTTTTAATGCAATCTTGAAACATATTGAAAATCGGGTCTTCTAGCAACTCCCAAAACTGTCTATAGAATTCAACTGATAGGCCATCAGGGCCAGGTGATTTCCCTTTTTTCATTGAATTCAGAGCCTCTCTAATTTCTCCAATTGACACAGGTGAATCGCAAACTGAGTGGAAATCATCCTCAATTACAGGGACAATTCTGAATGTGGCAAATGTAGCTTTCACAACCATCTTCCTGAAATTGAGCGCTGTAAAGGTTTTCATAAAAGGAATTGACAAATTATGATATTGTAATGGGATCTTTGCATAAAACTTAGTTAATTTTGAGTGCAGTTATAGATTTTCTTCTGTAGTTTCTCTTTTCAAGTGCAAAAAAGTAACTAGTGTTTATTTCCCCCTCTTCAATCCATTTTGCTCTTGACCTTACAAAGGCGCCCTTTGCCAGATCCGTGTTAGTCTGTTCTAATTCTAGTTGTAAAGACCTGAACACAGACTCCTCTTCTTCAGATAGATTATCTTTCTTTAGAAAACTGTCAAGTTTGCTCATCATCTCATTTTCTCTATGGTTCTTTAATTGCATCAGCTCTTTGGCGCGTTTAATGGCTACAACTCTGACTTTATATTTGAAAAATGTCCATCTACTTCCACGACCCAAGTCTTTTCTTGCAAAAATATCTTTAGCTAATGATTTGATGTTTTCAATGAGATCAGTATCTTTAAGAAGTGTATTGTTTAATTTCCAATACCCTCGAGTGCCTTTTGATTTTTTAGTAGCTTGTAAATTCAGGGAAATCAAGTGATGATCAGAAAAGGGAGCCAACTGATGATCTACATCTATAACAAATTGTAACAAAAAAGGGGAAATTAGGAATAAATCTATTCTAGATTTAGGTGACATAGTTTTGTTGGTCCAGGTATAACCCTTAGCATCCGGATTGAAATAACGCCAGGCATCCTCAACACAGAGATCCTTGCATAATTTAGTGATGATATTGCTATTCTGAAGGCTTTGACTCGTTCTAGGAGGAAAGCGATCAGCAGAAGCATCAGGTGTTTCATTAAAATCCCCTGAAATAATTAGAAAAGCCTCTGAGTATTTGTTGTTTAAATCCTGTACTTTCCTGGTAAATTGGGTAAAAAGGGTCTTATTAGGAGCATGTGAGTTATGTCCGTATACATTACAGATGATGAAAATAGCATTGTCAAGTTTAACAGTTACTATGACCCATCTGCCGTCTTGTGAAGATGTGGATTCTAGAATGTCACCTTTAAACTTGTGAATAAGTGTCAAAACACCAGCAGAGTGATTTGATCCATGACTGAAATAGGCCATATTTCCCCATTGTGATTTCCAACATTTCAAATCACTTTCACCCGAATGAGTTTCCTGAAGAAGGACAAAATCTGCATTACTGCGTTTACAGTAAAAAAATAAAGCTTTCCTTTTTGTAGGATTTCTCAAACCCCTAGCATTCAGACTAACGATATTGAGTGAATTGAAAACGAACTCCTGCATTAAAAAAAGAAAAAAACACAAATTAGATAAAAAGTATTAATATGAACAATAAAACAAAACGGTGAACCTTGAGGATTACTCGACGGAAAACCACTCAGCTGAGGTAGCGGTGGTTAACAGAATAACACATCTATTTACTTCCTTTTCTTTGGCAAGTGTTCATCAGTTGTAGTTCGAACGGTACATGTATTATTGGCAGTACATTAACTGTACTCATGGTAGTACTCACAGTTCCAATTTGGTTCATGTCAACAGAGTTACCCAGTAATCATTCTTCCTTCGATAAACGCGTGTGGGCCCTTGAACCCCGCCTTCTTTCCCTCTTGTCTTGCCTTCTGTATCAGCGGCCACAGTTTCTCTCTGGCAGCCTGATCCTGCGGTATCAGAGCTTCTTTGATGCGGAGTTTCTTCTCGTCCAGAAACTTGTTCCCCTTGGCCATTTTCCATATGATGTCCCTGTAATGGCGCATAGTTCAGCGCAAGATGATATTACGAGGGGGTCCATCAGATCTTCGTTTCCCAAGTCGATGTACCACATCAATCACGTCTCTTAGCCTGTCTTTGATGCATGGTGCCACTTTTCCCAGGATATGAATAACTACTTCTCTAATATCCTCTCCCTCTTTTACACCTTGGATTTTCAGATTCCACCTGCCAGAGTACCTTTGAAGTTCAGCTACATTCTCACACAGCTCATTCTTTTTGGATTGCATTTTCTTCAGCTCATTCTCTAGGAACGTTATCTTTTCCTTCTTCTCGCCCACAATTTTGTGTAGTTGATTGACAGTTTCTGACAAATGATCGATCTTCTTTGATGTTTCTTCTGTAGCCCGCTCTACGATGGACACTTTGGAGAGCGTGGCGTCTTGTTTAGTAGACAGGGACTGGATTGCAGAGAAAAGTTCCGACATGGAAATGTCGTCTTTTACTTTTTTCACCAGAGGATTTTTACTTGGGGTCCGAGGTAAAGAGGTTGCAAGGATTTCATCCTGGTCAGTTTTGTTCTTTCTCTTGTTAGAGATCGCGGCTTCTTGTGTATCCATGCAGCTCTGGTCCTCGTTGTGGCTAGCTAGCATGTCAGCCGTCTTCTGTGAGACTTGGATATTTCGTCTACTTTTGTCTTTCTGTCGTGTTCTTCCCATTCAACTTGACAAAAACTAACTCTAAACTTATCCCATGTCCATAAAAAAAAGTTATAGTTAGTTTCTTTCAATATTAATAGCCAATATTTGACTGTTAACCACATAACCCTCAATATTGCTTTGAAGAGCGCAAAAACACTCCCTCTCACAGCGACGCCATCTTGGCCTTCCGACAGTAACCAGGGTAACGGGGATACCTAGTCATTTTTGCGTCATCATTGCATGCGATCATCATTCTCAAAGCCGCTGTTTACTTCTAAGATCACTTTAGCACCGCCCTAAAAACCCGATTCAAATTCGACACAAACCTTAAAATAGGTATGTAATGACACGTTATATAAACTCTTTATAGTGTTTTATTTACATTTTAGAGGCAATAAGGTGATAAGTTGGACAGATCGAGTGAAAAAAAGCAATTTCCCAGACAACATCTCTCCTTCTCACTATCATGCATTAGTTTCGCTTCCCCACCCGCCATTTTAAAAAGACCCGACGGGGCTCATTGCCTGTTTGAATTATGCAGAAACGGCCAGCGTTTAGGTCATGTAATAGATTCTGTTGGAAAGGGGAGAAATTGTGCTTTACAATGGTATTGACATTACAGTTGATCTGGAAGTATTACGTTTTTGGGGCGCTAAAATAAGGGCAATTGTACGGACCAAGGCAATGTACGAGTTTACGTGAGTTTACATTACTGTTGCTCCTATCTAACAGATATCTTGTGTCCTACCTAACCATGTATCACTACTGTTGCTCCTATCTAAAATATATATTGTGTCCTACCTAACTATGTATCACTACTGTTGCTCCTATCTAACATATATCTTGTGTCCTACCTAACCATGTATCACTACTGTTGCTCCTATCTAACAGATATCTTGTGTCCTACCTAACCATGTATCACTACTGTTGCTCCTATCTAACAGATATCTTGTGTCCTACCTAACCATGTGTCACTACTGTTGCTCCTATCTAACAGATATCTTGTGTCCTACCTAACCATGTATCACTACTGTTGCTCCTATCTAACAGATATCTTGTGTCCTACCTAACCATGTATCACTTCTGTTGCTCCTATCTAACAGATATCTTGTGTCCTACCTAACCATGTATCACTACTGTTGCTCCTATCTAACAGATATCTTGTGTCCTACCTAACCATGTGTCACTACTGTTGCTCCTATCTAACAGATATCTTGTGTTCTACCTAACCATGTATCACTACTGTTGCTCCTATCTAACAGATATATTGTGTTCTACCTAACCATGTATCACTACTGTTGCTCCTATCTAACAGATATCTTGTGTCCTACCTAACCATGTATCACTACTGTTGCTCCTATCTAACAGATATCTTGTGTCCTACCTAACCATGTATCACTACTGTTGCTCCTATCTCACAGATATCTTGTGTCCTACCTAACCATGTATCACTACTGTTGCTCCTATCTAACAGATATCTTGTGTCCTACCTAACCATGTATCACTACTGTTGCTCCTATCTCACAGATATCTTGTGTCCTACCTAACCATGTTGTAGTCTGTCCAAGAGGAGAATCACACAAGACTGACAGTCTGTAATTTTATTAAAAGCATTCAGTTGATTACATGACAGTTTAGAGAGAAACATCATAACAATAATCTCCATCATAATCAATAATCAATATCATAACATTTATAATCAATAACATCATGAGAGGTAAACAACAACGACAAACCCCTTAATTAAAAAATGTTTCAAAATACAAAGAATGAACAGATGATTATAATACATGAACTAATAATGGAGACACTTCAAGATAAAGAATCTAAGAGACACTAAATAAGATAAAGAATCTAAGAGACACTAAATAAGATAAAGAATCTAAGAGACACTAAATAAGATAAAGAATCTAAGAGACACTAAATAAGATAAAGAATCTAAGAGACACTAAATAAGATAAAGAATCTAAGAGACACTAAAGAATCTACGAGACACTAAAGAATCTACGAGACACTAAAGAATCTACGAGACACTAAAGAATCTAAGAGACACTAAATAAGATAAAGAATCTAAGAGACACTAAATAAGATAAAGAATCTAAGAGACACTAAATAAGAAAGAATTTACGAGACACTAAAGAATCTAAGAGACACTAAAGAATCTAAGAGACACTAAAGAATCTAAGAGACACTAAAGAATCTAAGAGACACTAAAGAATCTAAGAGACACTAAATAAGATAAAGACAAAAGCAAAAATCAATAAATTCTGGAACGCAAAACAGACGTAATTGAGCTACTCGCTTAAAATAATCAAAACCCCAAGTTACCCAAAACCCCAAGTTACCCAAAACCCCAAGTTACCCAAAACCCCAAGTTACCCAAAACCCCAAGTTACCCAAAACCCCAAGTTACCCAAAACCCCAAGTTACCCAAAACCCCAAGTTACCCAAAACCCCAAGTTACCCAAAACCCCAAGTTACCCAAAACCCCAAGTTACCCAAAACCCCAAGTTACCCAAAACCCCAAGTTACCCAAAACCCCAAGTTACCCAAATTCCAAGTTACCCAAAATCCAAGTTACCCAAAATCCAAGTTACCCAAAATCCAAGTTACCCAAAATCCAAGTTACCCAAAATCCAAGTTACCCAAAATCCAAGTTACCCAAAATCCAAGTTACCCAAAATCCATGTTACCCAAAACCCCATGTTACCCAAAACCCCATGTTACCCAAAACCCCATGTTACCCAAAACCCCATGTTACCCAAAACCCCATGTTACCCAAAACCCCATGTTACCCAGAACCCCATGTTACCCTGGTGGTAAAAACCAAACTAAAAGGAATAATGGTGGTTGCAGTCACTCCTTTTAGATTTCTTCCAAGGTTCTAGAAAGATAAACTAATTCTGAACTTGTTATTAAAATTAGAACCACTTCAGGTTTGTCACCACATTTTAAACACCAGTCCACTGTTGACCATCGATTTAAAACACAAAACTGACCTAAGATCAGCATGTAGGATCAGCTTCATTCTACTCCTACTCCGTCCCCTGGGCTGCTCTCTCCTCTCCCGGTCCAGCTTCAGCTCTGGAGCTCAGAGAGACCATCTCCATGGCATTGACATCAAGATCCATGCTGCTCACCCTGTTCACTCTCTTCTGCCTCCTGGTGGGCTAGGGAGACACAGCACCAACAGTCAGACATTTACTCTCTAGTATCTCCTTTCTCTCTCCCTCCCTCTCCTCCTCACCCTCTCCCTCTAGTTTAAATGACGTGTAACGTCTGAGTAAATGTCTTTACCTTGTAGTACAGGTAGGAGGTGGTGATGGCTGTCAGTAGGAGCAGCAGCACTACAACGTGTCTGATGATGAAGGCTGGCAGAGGAGAGGCTGCAAACAGAAACACCTTTGATGAGGGGACTGATCATCATCACATAGATCTGTGGGAAATCTGTCAATGACAAAGTTATAAGTCTGGTTCATGTTCAGTTACCTGTGATGGTGAGGGAGAGGAGATCACTCTCAGAGAAGAAGTTATGAGAGAAAACATAATTGTAATAAACACAGCTGTAGTGGTAGTGAGTAGAGACGTTCACTGAGATAACTCAAATACAAAAGCATTCTGGGATATTTAAGTTGTATTTGATTCCTACTTGACTGAGTGATCTATTTTGCAAAGCAGACTGACAAGCTAAACAGTCATCATGAGAGGTGCAGAGGAAGTTGTATGAATGAAGGAAATCAGTTGGATATAATTATAATATGTTGATATTTCCTGAGCAGATCACTGTGAGTCCAGGAAGGAGATATAATACATGGACAAAAGTATGTGGAACTCAGCAGTGAGTTTTACAACAGAGGATTATTTTTACGCTCTACGTGGTTCAACACTCGGCGGTCCGTTCTGTGAGCTTGTGTTGTCTACCACTTCACGACTGAGCCGTTGTTGCTCCTAGACGTGCCACGTTAAGTCACTGAGATCTTCAGTAAGTCCAATCTACTGGCAATGTTTGTCTATGGAGATTGCATGTCTGTGTGCTCATTTCAGCTACACATTGCTGTGTGGCTGAAATATCAGAATCCACAAATGCCCACATACTTTTGGCCATATAGTGTATCTTGTTATTACCTGAGCAGATCACTGTGAGTCCAGGACGGGGATAATACATTCTCACACACTCCCTCAGTGAAGACTCAGACCCATAACAGTAAACGGCATTCCCTCTAGTGGTGTTTCCAGGTGGTACTGAAACAGTGGAGCCACAACCCAGCTGTCTACACACTACTGCAGCTACATTCCACTGGTTCCAGTCTGAAGCTCCCACAATCCTCCACTCTCCCTGGTCGTACCACTCCACTCCACCAGCACAGCGACTGCCTCCTCCCACCAGCCTCACATCATCAGGCTCTGACAAAAGAAAAGAGAGAGACAGTAATCTTACTATTTTCTCACTAAAACACACCTATATTGTCTCTCATATTCTTCACTCCAGGTGAGACACAATGTTGATTGAGTGACAAATTGTTTCTTACCTGAGCAGGTGAGTCCAACAGCATTACCAGGGAGGCAGGTGTTGCGTTTTCTGTCTGAGGTGTCACAGTCCAGGAGAAGGGACTCATTGCCTTTACACTGGAACTCTTTATCCCAGGTCTGACCCTCACCTCCTCCATAGAGCCCCCCCTGTAGAGCTGCAGGAGCCCCACAGCCAAGCTCCCCACAGACTACCTCTGCATCCTGCCAGTCAAAGTCAGCTTCACACACTGAGGCCCAGGACTGATTGGACTTCACCTCCACTCTCCCAGAGCAGAGACCAGCTCCATCCACAAGACGCACAGACTCTGGAGAAAAAGAGTTGGTTGAACATTCAATCAGTTTTGTTGATGACACTGTCAAGGACTAAACACAAATATGTTGGATAAAAGATTGTAGTTTGCTATGTTTGATACTGTAAGAGGTAGAAATGGGTTCTTAGTCACTCAGGATCGGGTTGGGAATAATGCAGGCAGGAGACAGGAATAAGTTCACTTCACTTTATAGAAAATAAACAGCTGGACATCCATCAGGCAGCTTCACTTCAGTACCATCTGAACTACAATGATCTGCCCATGAACATCTCCCATAAACCAATATGACAAACACAAATATAATGTTTAAATACATCTGACATCTCTCCCTCTATTTAAATAAAATAAAAACACATAAAACATAAAACATGATACATGGTAATATTGTATAATGTATAAATAAATCTCTCAATATGACCAGTCTCTTACCTGAACAGGTCACATGATGATAATATTCACCAATACAGACACCACGTCCTCCTACGATGATGATGATGACACACTGTTCAATAGAAGACTCATTTCCATTGCAACTACCATATAGTGTGACTCCTCTTCTTCCATCTTCAATCAGAGCTCCTCCAGATTCAGCTACAGGATTCCCACAGTCCAGCTCTCTACAAAAAACCTTAGTCTCTCTCATCATGCTCCACCAACTAGAACATAGACCTGACCACTCTCCTCTGGAGAAGACTTCCACTGTCCCAGAACAGGAAGTGGTCCCATTCACCAGTCTGACTGAGTATTCAGCTGTAAACAGCAGAGAGGAAAGCACAGTGGTGAGGACAGATGATGACAGTGATTCTGTTATTCTAACAGCAGTAATGCTTTGTGGTTGACAAGTATTAGTAGTTCCATAAAACACTACTTGTTATTGGGTTTAGAATGGTTTGTATGGACACATGAATTTCTCCATGTGGGATAATAAAGTTGACTAATATTGAACTGCTATATTCACTGTAGATTTATACTCTACCTACCTGGTGGACTGACGCTTTGAGCCTGGAGATCTGAGGAGAAAGAGAGAGAAAGAGACAGAGAGACAGAGGAGAAAGGGAGGAGTCAGAGGAAGAGAGAAACAAAAGAGAAAGGGAGGAGTCAGAAGAAGAGAGAGACAGAGGAGAAAGGGAGGAGTCAGAGGACGAGAGAATGGGAGGAGTCAGGAGAAAGGGAGGAGTCAGAGGAAGAGAGAGACAGAGGAGAAAGGGAGGAGTCAGTGGAAGAGAGAGACAGAGGAGAAAGGGAGGAGTCAGAGGAAGAGAGAGACAGAGGAGAAAGGGAGGAGTCAGAGGAAGAGAGAGACAGAGGAGAAAGGGAGGAGTCAGAGGAAGAGAGAGACAGAGGAGAAAGGGAGGAGTCAGAGGAAGAGAGAGACAGAGGAGAAAGGGAGGAGTCAGAGGAAGAGAGAGACAGAGGTTAAATGAACATCAACATGACCTTTCATGATGTGATGGGAAGACAGGCTTATCTTTGGTATGGTGCAACAACACCCATGTGTACAAACACTATATATACAAAAGTATGTGGACACCCCTTCAAATTGGTGGATTCTATTTCAGCCACACCCCTTCCTGATAGATGTATAAAATCAAGCACTCAGTCATGCTATCTCCATAGACAAACATTGTCAGTAGAATGGCCTTAATGAAGAGCTCAGTGACTTTCAACATGACAACATCATAGGATGCCACCTTTCCAAGTCAGATGGTCAAATTTCATAATCCCCCAACTCCTCTTCTCCCCCTCTCCTCTTCTCCTCTCTTCCCCCCTCTCCTCTTCTCCCCCTCTAGTCATCTCCCCTCTCCTCCCTTTCCTATTCTCCCCCCTCCTTTCCTCTTCTCCCTCTCTCCTCTTCTCCCCTCCCCTCTCCTCTACTCTCCTCCCCCCTTTCAACTCCTCTCACCACCTCTCCTCTCCTCTTAATCTCCTCCTCTCCCATCTCTTCTTCTCCCCTCCCCTCTCCGCCCTTCCCTCTCCTCATCTCCCTCTTCCCCTCTCCTCCTCTCTACCCCTCTCCTCTTCTCCTCTCTACATCTCCCTCTTCCACTCTCCTCTTCTCACTTCTGCTTTTCTCCCCCTCTCTTCTCCTCTTCTCCCCCTCTCTTCTCCTCTTCTGCCCCTCTCTTCTCTTCTTCTACCCGTCTGCTCTTCTCCTCTTCTGCACCTCTCTTCTCCTCATCTGCTCCTCTCCCCTCCCCTGTCCTACCTTCTCTTCTCTCCTCTTCTTCCACTCTCTTCTCCCCCTCTCTTCTAATCTTCTTCCCCTTCTCCCCCTCCTCCTCACCCCCCTCTTCTCTTCTCTCCATCTCTACTCCCCCTATCCTCTCCTGTTCTGCCCCTCTCCTCTCCTCCTCTCCTCTCCTCTGTACTCCGCCTCTCCTCTTCTCCCCCTCGCCTCTCCTCTTGTCCTCCTCTCCTCTTCTCCCTCTCCTCCTCTCCTTTTCTCCCCCTCGCCTCTCCTTTTCTCCCCCTCTCTTCTCCTCTTCTCCCTCTCTCTTCTCCCTCCTTCCCCCACTCATCTCCTCTTCTTCCCCTCTCTTCTACTCTTCTCCCTCTACTCCTTTTCTCCCCCTCTCCTCTCCCTTTCTCCCCCTCTCTTCTCCTCTTCTCCCTCCTTCCCCACTCTTCTCCTCTTCTGCCCCCCCCCCCCCTCTTCTCTTCTCCTCCCCCTCTCCTCTTCTCCCCCTCTCTTCTCTTCTGCCCCTTTCTTCTTCTCTTCTCCCCACTCTCCTCTTCTCACCCCTCTCATTTCCTCTTCACCCCCTCTCATTTTCTCCCCCTCTCTTCTCCTTTCCTCCCCTTTCCTCGCCTCTCCAAACTATCCTCTCCCCTTCTCTCCCTCTCTTCTCCTCTTCTCCTCACCCCTCTCCACTTCACCCCCCTCTCCTCTCCTCCTGCTCTCCTCTCCTTCTCTCCACCCTCTTCTCCCCTTTCCTCTCCTCACCCCCCCTCTCCTCTCTTCCCCCTTTCTTACTCTCTTCTCCCACTCTCTTCTCCCTCTCCTCTCCTCTTCTCCCCCTCTCTTCTCCTCTTCTCCCCCCTCTCCTCTTATCCACTCCCCTCTTCTCTCCCTCTCCTCTCCTTCTCCCCCTCTCCTCCCCACCCCTCGCATCTTCTCCACCCTCTCCTCTCCTCCCCTCCCCCCTCTCATCTCTTCTTCTCCCCCTCTCCTCTTCTACCCCTCACCTCTTCTCACCCCCCCCTTTTCTCCTCTTCTCCTCTTCTCCTCCTCTCTTCTCCTCTTCTACCCCTCTCTTCTCCTATTCTCCCCCTATCCTCTCCTCTTCTGCCCCTCTCCTCTCCCCTCTTCCCCTTCTCCCATCTCCTCTTCTCCCCTCTCTTCTCCTCTTTTCCCTCTCTCTTCTCCCCTTCTCCCCTCTCTTCTCCTCTCCTCTTCTCCCCTCTCTTCTCCTCTTTTCCCCCTCTCTTCTCCTCTTCTGCCCCTCTCCTGTCCTCCCCTCTTCTCTCCTCTTCTTCCTCTCTCATCTCCCCCTCTCTTCTAATCTTCTCCCCCTCCTCTTCTCCCCCTCTTCTCTTCTCCCCCTCTCTTCTCACCCTTTCCTCTCCAATTCTGCCCCTCTCCTCTTCCCCCCATCTCCTCTCCTCTTCTCCCAATCTCCTATTCTCCCCCCTCTCCTCTTCTCCCCCTCTCTTCTAGCCTCACTACTGTATATAGCCTCGCTACTGTATATAACCTCGCTACTGTTATAGCCTCGCTACTGTATATAGTCTCGCTACTGTATATAGCTTCACTACTGTATATAGCCTCGCTACTGTATATAGCTTCACTACTGTTATAGCCTCGCTGCTGTATATAGCCTCGCTGCTGTATATAGCCCCTCTACTGTATATAGCCTCACCACTGTATATAGCCTCACTACTGTTATAGCCTCACTACTGCATATAGCCCCTCTACTGTGTATAGCCTCGCTACTGTTATAGCCTCGCTACTGTTATAGCCTCACTACTGTTATAGCCTCACTACTGTATATAGCCCCTCTACTGTATATAGCCTCTCTACTGTATATAGCCTCACTACTGTATATAGCCTCACTACTGTATATAACCTCGCTACTGTTATAGCCTCACTAATGTATATAGCCTCACTACGGTAAAGTCTCACTACTGTATATAGCCTCACTACTGTTATAGCCTCACTACTGTATATAGCCTCACTACTGTATATAACCTCTACTGTATATAACCTCGCTACTGTATATAGCCTCACTAATGTATATAGCCTCACTACGGTAAAGTCTCACTACTGTATATAGCCTCGCTACTGTATATAGTCTCGCTACTGTATATAGCCTCGCTACTGTTATAGCCTCGCTACTGTATATAGTCTCACTACTGTTATAGCCTCGCTACTGTATATAGTCTCACTACTGTTATAGCCTCGCTACTGTATATAGCCTCGCTACTGTATATAGTCTCACTACTGTTATAGCCTCGCTACTGTATATAGCCTTGCTACTGTATATAGCTTCACTACTGTTATAGCCTCGCTACTGTTATAGCCTCACTAATGTTATAGCCTCGCTGCTGTATATAGCCTCGCTGCTGTATATAGCCTCGCTGCTGTATATAGCCCCTCTACTGTATATAGCCTCACTACTGTATATAGCCTCACTACTGTTATAGCCTCACTACTGTTATAGCCTCGCTACTGTTATAGCCTCACTACTGTTATAGCCTCGCTAGTCTATATAGCCTCACTACTGTATATAGCCTCACTACTGTATATAACCTCGCTACTGTATATAGCCTCACTAATGTATATAGCCTCACTACGGTAAAGTCTCACTACTGTATATAGCCTCGCTACTGTTATAGCCTCGCTACTGTATATAGTCTCACTACTGTTATAGCCTCGCTACTGTATATAGTCTCGCTACTGTTATAGCCTCGCTACTGTTATAGCCTCACTACTGTTATAGCCTCGCTAGTCTATATAGCCTCACTACTGTATATAGCCTCACTACTGTTATAGCCTCGCTACTGTTATAGCCTCACTACTGTTATAGCCTCGCTAGTCTATATAGCCTCACTACTGTATATAGCCTCACTACTGTTATAGCCTCGCTAGTCTATATAGCCTCACTACTGTATATAGCCTCACTACTGTTATAGCCTCGCTACTGTTATAGCCTCACTACTGTTATAGCCTCACTACGGTAAAGTCTCACTACTGTTATAGCCTCGCTACTGTATATAGTCTCACTACTGTTATAGCCTCGCTACTGTATATAGTCTCGCTACTGTATATAGCCTCGCTACTGTTATAGCCTCGCTACTGTTATAGCCTCACTACTGTTATAGCCTCTCTACTGTATATAGCCTCGCTACTGTATATAGTCTCGCTACTGTTATAGCCTCGCTACTGTATATAGCCTTGCTACTGTATATAGCTTCACTACTGTTATAGCCTCGCTACTGTTATAGCCTCACTAATGTTATAGCCTCGCTGCTGTATATAGCCTCGCTGCTGTATATAGCCTCTCTACTGTATATAGCCTCACTACTGTTATAGCCTCTCTACTGTATATAGCCTCTCTACTGTATATAGCCTCACTACTCTATATAGCCTCTCTACTGTATATAGCCTCACTACTGTATATAGCCCCTCTACTGTATATAGCCTCTCTACTGTACATAGCCCCTCTACTGTATATAGCCTCGATTCTGCATATAGCCCCTCTACTGTTTTATCCTCACTACTGCATATAGCCCCTCTACTGTTTTATCCTCACTACTGTTATAGCCCCTCTGCTGTATATAGCCTCACTACTGTATATAGCCTCTCAACTGTTATAGCCTCTCTACTGTATATAGCCTCACTACTCTATATAGCCTCACTACTGTATATAGCCTCACTACTGTATATAGCCTCACTACTGTATATAGCCTCACTACTGTATATAGCCTCACTACTGTATATAGCCTCACTACTGTATATAGCCTCACTACTGTATATAGCCTCTCTACTGTTATAGCCTCGCTACTGTATATAGCCCCTCTGCTGTATATAGCCTCACTACTGTATATAGCCTCTCTACTGTTATAGCCTCGCTACTGTATATAGCCTAGCTACTGTATATAGCCTCGCTACGGTAAAGCCTCACTACTGTATATAGCCTCACTACTGTATATAACCTCGCTACTGTAAATATTCTCACTACTGTATCTAGCCTCGCTACTGTATATAACCTCGCTACTGTTATAGCCTCACTACTGTATATAGCCTCGCTACTGTTATAGCCTCACTTCTGTTATAGCCTCGCTGCTGTTATGGCCTCGCTACTGTATATAGACTCACTACTGTTATAGCCTCGCTACTGTTATAGCCTCACTACTGTTATAGCCTCGCTACTGTTATAACCTCGCTACTGTTATAGCCTCGCTGCTGTATATAGCCTCACTACTGTATATAGCCTCACTACTGTATATAGCCTCACTACTGTTATAGCCTCGCTACTGTTATAGCCTCGCTACTGTTATAGCCTCGCTACTGTTATAGCCTCTCTACTGTTATAGCCTCCATACTGTATATAGCCTCGCTACTGTTATAGCCTCGCTACTGTATATAGCCTCGCTACTGTTATAGTCTCGCTACTGTTATAGCCTCGCTACTGTTATAGCCTCCCTAATGTTATAGCCTCGCTGCTGTATATAGCCTCGCTGCTGTATATAGCCCCTCTACTGTATATAGCCTCACTACTGTTATAGCCTCGATTCTGTATATAGCCCCTCTACTGTATATAGCCTCACTACTGCATATAGCCCCTCTACTGTTTTATCCTCACTACTGCATATAGCCCCTCTACTGTTTTATCCTCACTACTGCATATAGCCCCTCTACTGTTTTATCCTCACTACTGTTATAGCCTCGCTGCTGTATATAGCCCCTCTACTGTATATAGCCTCACTACTGTTATAGCCTCGATTCTGTATATAGCCTCTCTACTGTATATAGCCTCTCTACTGTATATAGCCTCACTACTGTATATAGCCTCTCTACTGCATATAGCCCCTCTACTGTTTTATCCTCACTACTGTATATAGCCTCTCTACTGTATATAGCCTCTCTACTGTTTTATCCTCACTACTGCATATAGCCCCTCTGCTGTATATAGCCTCACTACTGTATATAGCCTCTCTACTGTATATAGCCTCACTACTGTATATAGCCTCACTACTGTATCTAGCCTCGCTACTGTTATAGCCTCGCCACTGTTATAGCCTCGCTACTGTTATAGCCTCACTTCTGTTATAGCCTCGCTGCTGTTATGGCCTCGCTACTGTATATAGACTCACTACTGTTATAGCCTCGCTACTGTTATAGCCTCACTACTGTTATAGCCTCGCTACTGTTATAACCTCACTACTGTTATAGCCTCGCTGCTGTATATAGCCTCACTACTGTATATAGCCTCACTACTGTTATAGCCTCGCTACTGTTATAGCCTCGCTACTGTTATAGCCTCGCTACTGTTATAGCCTCGCTACTGTTATAGCCTCTCTACTGTTATAGCCTCCATACTGTATATAGCCTCACTACTGTTATAGCCTCGCTACTGTATATAGCCTCGCTACTGTTATAGTCTCGCTACTGTTATAGCCTCGCTACTGTTATAGCCTCGCTATTGTATATAGCCTCACTACTGTTAAAGCCTCGCTACTGTTATAGCCTCACTACTGATTTTCGCCTCACTTCTGTATATAGCCTCACTACTGTTATAGCCTCACTTTTGTATATAGCCTCACTACTGTATATAGTCTCACTACTGTATATAGCCTCACTACTGTTATAGCCTCGCTACTGTGTATAGCCTCGCTACTGTATATAGCCTCGCTACTGTATATAACCTCTCTACTGTATATAGCCTCACTACTGTTATAGCCTCGCTACTGTATATAGCCTCCCTACTGTATATAGCCTCACTACTGTTATAGCCTCGCTACTGTATATAGCCTCACTACTGTTATTTTCAATCTTTTAACTGTTGTTTGTATTTCTTTACATATCTATTGTTCACCTAATATCCAATTTTTTACCTAATACTGCACTGTTGGTTAAGGGCCTGTAAGTAAGCATTTCACTGTAAGGTCTACACCTGTTGTATTCGGTGCACGTGACAAATAACCTTTGATTTGATGTAGGTGGAGTTATTAAAGTGACTATGCACAGATAATAACAGAGAGTAGCAGCAGCGTGTGGGGGGGGGGGAGGGGGGGGCAAAGCAAAAAGTCTGGGTAGCCATTTTACTAGATATTCAGGAGTCTTATGGCTTGGGGGTAGAAGCTTTTTAGAAGCCTTTTGGACCTAGACTTGGCACTCTGGTACCGCTTGCCGTGCGGAAGCAGAGAGAACAATCTATGACTACGGTGGTTGGAGTCTGACAATTTTTATGGCCTTCCTCTTACACCGCCTGGTATAGAGGTCCTGGATGGCAGGAATCTTGGCCCCGGTGATGTACTGGGCCGAACACACTACCCTCTGTAGTGCCTTGCGGTCAGAGGCCGAGCAGTTGCCTTACCAGGCAGTGTTGCAACCCGTCGATACCGACAGTGTTGGAGTTGTGCCTGGCCGTGCAGTCATGAGTAAACAGGGAGTACAGGAGGGGACTTAGCACGCACCCCTGAGGGGCGTCTGTGTTGAGGATCAGCGTGGCGGATGTGTTGCTAAGTAAGGGGGGGGGGGGGGGGGGGGGGCCTGTCTGAAAGTCCAGGATCCAGTTGCAGAGGGAGGTGTTTAGTCCCAGGGTCCTTAGCTTAGTGATGAGCTTTGAGGGCACTATGGGGTTGAACACGGAGCTGTAATCAATGAATAGCATTCTCACAAAGGTGTTCCTTTTGTCCAGAAGGTAAGGGGCAGTGTTGAGTGCAATAGAGATTGCATCATCTGTGGATCTGTTGGGGCGGTATGGAAATTGGAGTGGGTCTAGGGTTTCTGGGATAATGGTGTTGATGTGAGCCATGACCAGCCTTTCAAAGCACTTCATGGCTACAGACGTGAGTACTACGGGTCGGTAGTCATTTAGGCAGGTTACCTTGGTGTTCTTGGACACAGGGACTATGGTGGTCTGATTGAAACATGTGGTGGATCTAATTTAATACATTTGCTTCTGTCTGTTTTTTAAATAATGAAATTCAAAGGTCAGGGTCAAGCTGAGCCGGACCAAGAGTGGAAGAGTGGAAAAGGTTACTGGTTGTGATGACATCACTGGTGAGAAGTCAGTAATGAAAAGATATTGAGTTGACTGCATGTTATTCTGTCAGCCCCATCTCTGTTGACATCTCCCTCTCTCTCCATCTCCCCTCCCCCTCTGTCCCATAGACACATCAAGTAGTGTTTAAACCCTTTACAATGAAGATCTGTGAAGTTATTTGGATTTTTACGAATGATCATTGAAAGACATGGTCCTGAAAAAGGGACCTCTTTTTGTTGCTGAGTTTACAAGCTTCAACGGCTGACTTCAAATATCCACATCAATGTGAAAGACACCAGAGCATAAAACAGCTGACTGGGAATGTAAACTATAACAGATAAATCCTACACATGTATTGTAAAAATATAAAAAGGTAGACATCAAAGGAATTACTTAGGTCTTCAATCGACAAGGACGCATAACGACAAACAGACTCAAGCAAAGAATGAAGAAAATTATGAAATACAAAAGGAAAATCTACACATTAAAGGAAAAATCCACCCGCAACCACTCATTCTTTTTAATTTACTGTGTTAAATAACACTAATGTGTGAGAACAATCATTTTTGTTAACAGATCTTTCCTTTCTGCGTTATAATAAGGTTGGTAGAAATATGGAAAATCATTGAGGAAATCTGTTGCAGCTCAAATCGAGAACAAAATCCACAATGCAATGATCTCACCTAAACAAACTGCACTATCAATTTAGGAGTCTCCAATCTCACCATGTTCAACCTGCAGATCGATGTGTCTCACAGAGTGGAGTTTAAATCACAACGGCAGATATACTTTTGAGGAGATGGGAAACCATGACGATGCTACGTCATTGGCCCACGCGGTGCATTCTGGGCGGTTCTGGGACAGGGATCGCTCTCCTTCACGGAGTGAATGGTAGTAAACTGGGCGCTGCCTCAAAAACCCAACATTTACACGTTACATTTAGTCAACAAGAAGTACAACATTACTAATCTTTTCCGAGATGTGAGGTAATTGACTTGCTATCTGTAGTATCGTATAGCTTTGGAATCGTGGCATTACATACTTTCGAAGAAAATAGGCACATTTCTCGACATAAAGTATACTGACGATTATTTTAACAAACACGTGACGCAGCATGACAACCTGAACGAAGACCTCCCGAGTTAAATCGTCCAGTATTGAAATCTGACGTGTATGAATAACGTTTTGGCGATCTAAAAGTCATATTCCTATTAACTTCCAGTGTAGTGAGAGACTTTATCACGGTGGTACGTCATACCGGACATATTTCTGCCTGCTTGAAGGCAAATAACTCAGATACACATGAAAACATGAAATGACGCAGGGAATCGATAGAACATCACTCAGAAATGAACAAAAACAATACAATATTTAACCTTTACCTTAAGGCTACACCGCTGATTGGACAGCGCCTCCATACAGGAAGGCAATGCATAGTGGGGCTCCATGGCCTGTGGTTTAATGAACAACGTTTCTGTCCAGTAGCCAGCTAAAAATATTCAGTTTGTGGGCAGTTAAAAAAAAATTGGGCACAGTTGAGTAGCATTAAATGCTTATATGGAAATAATTACAGTCACGCAGATCTTTAGAAATTGTAGGATCACTTGTAAATTGGCACTCATGAAAAGCGTTGCCGACCCCCTGCTATACTGTAAATGAAGTCACCCTTGTGGAGCGGTTCGTATTGTGTACTATGACAGTGTCATTGTCTCATGTGCTTCCCAACAAAATTGTTGCTCTGCATTCAGAGATGTTCCTTATGATGTCTGCACCCAGCTCATTTTGTATTTGCCTGTCTGCATTATTCACCAGGGAAAGGAAACATTCTGTGAATACTGAAGCATTGCATCAACAAGGTGGCTCTGATAATATTGAAACATTGTATAAATGAACGAGGCGGCTCGGAGAAACTGAAACATTTAGTATCAACAAGACAACTCTGAGAATATTCATATTGCAACATAGTAGTCAACACGGAGGCAGCAGGGCCAGCTTGTCTGTCTGATATTATTGTGTTGCCTACGCAGCATCTGGGTGCTCATTATATACTAAAAACAGCCCTACATCCACACTATAGATAAATAACTTAGCAATATTTAATGACCTTATGCAGCAATATTGATCTGTTCATCTTTTAATTCAGGAAGATGGACAAGCAACACTGATGGAGTGAGAGGTGGAAATGCATTATACCAGAGGTAGGTAGACTACAGGTAGGGATTAGGATGCAGACAGAGCAACACTGATGGAGTGAGAGGTGGAAATGCATTATACCAGAGGTAGGTAGACTACAGGTAGGGATTAGGATGCAGACAGAGCAACACTGATGGAGTGAGAGGTGGAAATGCATTATACCAGAGGTAGGTAGACTACAGGTAGGGATTAGGATGCAGACAGAGCAACACTGATGGAGTGAAAGGTGGAAATGCATTATACCAGAGGTAGGTAGACTACAGGTAGGGATTAGGATGCAGACAGAGGATGATGATGTAGTCCTATTGTTTAATTTAACTAGGCAAGTCAGTTAAGAACAAATTCATATTTACATTGACGGACTAGGAACAGTGGGTTAACTACCTTATTCATGGGCAGAACAACAGATTTTTACCTTGTCAGCTCTGTGATTCGATCTAGCAACCTTTCAGTTACTGGCCCAACGCTTTAACTACTAGGCTACCTGCCGCCCCTATTAGCCGAAGGTGTATTTTTGGCTCCCTACAGAAGGCTATATCAAACCGCTGATACAGTACTGGAATACTAGCGTGAACAAAATGTTCCCGGAAGTTTACAAAAATTATTAAAATGTATTTTTTATTTTTGTGGGGGCGCTGCAGCACCCTCATCATGCCTACTTCCCTCAGCTATACTCTGTCTCCTCCCCTCCTCTCCTCTGCCCTCCCCACCCCCTACTTCCCTCAGCTATACTCTGTCTCCCCCCTACTCTCCTCTCCTCTGCCCTCCCCACCCCCTCTTTCCTCTCTCTCGTTCTCTCTCTCTTCCTGACATGTAGCATCAGGCCTGTTGAGCTTGACTCAGGTTACAGAACTCTGGCGTCGACACGCCCCCTTCTCCTACTCTAACGTAAGACCAATATTAAATGTAATACAAAAAATATACTCTTTCATTTACGTAGAGAAAGATACAATCAATCATTGACACACTGAATATACAACAGTCAGATGCATGACACCATCACAACTTAACTGACATTAGTGCCTGTCCCCAGATGGACAGTTAGGCTACAGTAAAGTACATTTACAGGTGATCACATCATTGTCCTGCTTTGAGACACATTTTTACTGTCTGCTTCCAGTTGCATGTTATTTTACTAGCCCTGCAAATGGTAATATATCTTACAATATCAAAACATATCTCAGTAACTGTCACCAGTGTATAGGAGTATAACAGTATCCTACCTGTGCTCCAGAATAAGATCATGAATATCATTGCAGGTATCATATCTGTCTCTAACTGGGGCTCCACTGAGCTATACAGTCTACTGTCATGAAGAGAGGACTGAAGAATGGAAAATACTGCTAGGCTATATGACTTGTCTCTCATTACTTCCTTATTTCAATGGTGTGAAAACTTTTCTTAGATCACTGGTTGAACTCAGCTAAATAAAGCAATCTGATCTGTTCTGAAAAACCCCACAGGACACTGCTGACAGAGCAGCAAAGTTTCACATACAGTTGAAGATGGAAGTTTACATACACTTAGGTTGAAGTCATTAAAACTAATTTTTCAACCACTCCACAAATTTCTTGTTAACAAACTACAGTTTTGGCAAGTCGGTTAGGACATCTACTTTGTGCATGACACAGGTAATTTTTCCAACAATTGTTTACAGATTATTTCACTTATATTTCACTGTATCACAATTCCAGTGGGTAAGAAGTTTACATCCACTAAGTTGGCTGCGCCTTTAAACAGCTTGGAAAATTCCAGAAAATTATGTAATGGCTTTAGAAGCTTCTGATAGGCTAATTGACATCATTTGAGTCAATTGGAGGTGTACCTGTGGATGTATTTCAAGGCCTACCTTCAAACTCAGTGCCTCTTTGCTTGACATCACGGGAAAATCAAAAGAAATCAGCCAAGTCCTCAGAAAATAAATTGTAGACCTCCACAAGTCTGGTTCATCCTTGGGAGCAATTTCCAAACGCCTGAAGGTACGACGTTCATCTGTACAAACAATAGTACGCAAGTATAAACACCATGGGACCACGCAGCTGTCATACCGCTCAGGAAGGGGACGCGTTCTGTCTCCTAGAGATAAATGTACTTTGGTGCGAAAAGTGCAAATCAATCCCAGAACAGCAACAAATGAACTTCTGAAGATGCTGGAGGAAACATGTACAAAGGTATCTATATCCACAGTAAAACTAGTCCTATATTGACATAACCTGAATGGCCACTCAGCAAGGAAGAAGCCACTGCTCCAAAACTGTCATTAAAAAGCCAGACAGTTTGCAACTGCACATGGGGACAAAGATCGTACTTTTTGGAGAAATGTCCTCTGGTCTGATGAAACAAAAATAGAACTGTTTGGCCATAATGACCATCGTGATGTTTGGAGGAAAAAGGGGGAGGCTTGCAATCTGAAGAACACCATCCCAACCATGAAGCACGGGGGTGGCAGCATCATGTTGTGGGGGTGCTTTGCTGCAGGAGGGACTATTGCACTTCACAAAATAGATGGCATCATGAGGAAAGAAAATTATGGTGATATATTGAAGCAACATCTCAAGACATTAGTCAGGAAGTTAAAGCTTGGTCGCAAATGGGTCTTCCAAGTGGACAATGACCCCAAGCATGCTTCCAAAGTTGTGGCAAAATGGCTTAAGGACAACAAAGTCAAGGTATTGGAGTGGCCATCACAAAGCTCTGACTTCAATCCTATAGATAATTTGTGGACAGAAGTGAAAAAATGTGTGCGAGCAAGGAGGCCTACAAACCTGACTCAGTTACACCAGCTCTGTCAGGAGGAATGGGCCAAAATTAACCCAATTTACTGTAGGAAGCTTGTGGAAGGCTACCTGAAACGATTGACCCAAGTTAAACAATTTAAAGGCAATGCTACCAAATACTAATTGAATGTATGTAAACTTCTGACCCACTGGGAATGTGATGAAAAAAATTAAAGCTGAAATAAAATCACTCCTATTATTCTGACATTTCACATTCTTAAAATAAAGTGGTTATATGTCAGGAATTGTGAAAAACTGAGTTTAAATGTATTTGGCTAAGATGTATGTAAACTTCCGACTTCAACTGTAGTGTGTCCTGTAATATCACCTCTAACTTTCTACTGCTTGAGTTCACCTCTTATAGAATATTGGCTTAATGTTCCAGCACCTCAATATAAACAGTACCAGCACCCAAAATGAGTACTGATGAGGTCTCATGTTAGAGCAGGAGAAGGGGGGATGTGGTGTTGAAGCTAGAGGTCTGTTACCCAAGTCAAGTCAACATGCCTGATGCGATATGTCAGGGTCAGGCTGGACTGGGACAAGAGAGGAACAGGTTACTGGTTATGATGACATCACTGGTGAGTTGTCAGTGATAAAAATATATTCAGTTGACTGCATGTTAGTCTGTCAGCCCTCCTTTAAAAAGGATAAAACGTTATACATGCAAAATAATCTACAAATGAATCTTGCAATGTGACCAGTCTCTTCCCTGAACAGATCACATAATGACCAGTCTCTTCCCTGAACAGATCACATAATGACCAGTCTCTTCCCTGAACAGATCACATAATGATCAGTCTCTTCCCTGAACAGATCACATAATGATCAGTCTCTTCCCTAAACAGATCACATAATGACCAGTCTCTTCCCTGAACAGATCACATAATGATCAGTCTCTTCCCTGAACAGATCACAGAATGATCAATGCAGTAACTACTATACAGTAACTATGACTAAACAATCACAATACAGTAACTGACTAAACAATCACAATACAGTAACTAAACAATCACAACACAGTAACTAAACAATCACAATACAGTAACTATGACTAAACAATCACAATACTATGACTAAACAATCACAATACAGTAACTATGACTAAACAATCACAATACAGTAACTATGACTAAACAATCACAATACAGTAACTATTGGTCACTATAATGTAATATATTCTAATATGAATTCCTTCTAGAATTGTGTCTGTTACTAATGATAAACCTTTAAACTGCACTCTTCCTCCCCATCTCTGTATTTTTCAGCTCCAGATGACAAAACCTACACAGTCCAAGGGTTGCAGGTCTGCCGACTTCCTTCTGGCCACACATTGTATTCAGAGAAATATCCAATAAACCAAAGACATTGTTTTAACTGTCAATGTACTTTATTGCAGATGTTTTCCTCAAATAAAATGGAGCGTAAAATAAACCAGTTATTACAATTTATTTACACTGGGTCTAATGTGTGTGTGTGAGAGGGAGGCATGTGAAGGGTTAAAGTTGATTTTGGGGGTCTTCTAAAGACCCCCACCATTGATTATGTTATTCATTTGCTTACGTGCCATTGTACTTATACTCACTGTATAGCTGAATATGGAGGCCTCTCTCTGTGTAGCGCCCTGCAAAACCCGCAGCCCCGCGTCTGTGAGAACAGGTGAGAAAAGGGATTGAGGGTGACAGCGAGACAGAGAGAGACAGCGTCTGTGAGAAGAGGTGAGAAAAGGGACCGAGGGTGACAGCGAGACAGAGAGAGACAGCGTCTGTGAGAAGAGGTGAGAAAAGGGACCGAGGGTGACAGCGAGACAGAGAGAGACAGCGTCTGTGAGAAGAGGTGAGAAAAGGGACCGAGGGTGACAGCGAGACAGAGAGAGACAGCGTCTGTGAGAAGAGGTGAGAAAAGGGACTGAGAGTGACAGCGAGACAGAGACAGCGTCTGTTTTTTTCTGAAACAAGGGCAGATTTACATTCTGCTGAGACAGATTCTCAGAAACCTTGTGTTAAGAATAACTTGTTCTTTTAGCTGCACATGCAGGGTTTGACACCATAAGGTGTGTTCTATATAAGATGCTGTCTTTCTTTTGTTCACAACTCAGGAGAGACATCAGTTGTATGTTGATCTTTGACTTCTGTCTACGGCTGTATTCTAATTATAATATCTTAATTTTATATATTCACATTTTAAGTGTTTCTTATTTGTTAAGTAAATAACGGAGACAGAAAAGTGGAACCAACACGTTGTCAACTTAGATAAAAAGCACGCATAATTTCCTCAAACTGTAAACATTAAGCCGTCGTCTTTTACAATATTATCAATCCCCCTTTGATAGATATGGAGAGTAATTATGTAGATATTGAGAACGGACATGAAGGAGTAGATATCTCCAATCCTCAAATAAAATGCAGCAAAGCATTAAATAAACAAGTAATTACAACGTATTTGCATTGTGGATAATGTGTGTTGTGTTTTATTTTCCTTGTCAGCCACCCATCTCTGATTGGTCAGTCTGGATAGGCCCAGTGTCTTCTGGGTGAGGCTGTCAGCCACCCATCTCTGCTTGGTCAGTCTGGATAGGCCCAGTGTCTTCTGGGTGAGGCTGTCAGCCACCCATCTCTGCTTGGTCAGTCTGGATAGGCCCAGTGTCTTCTGGGTCAGGCTGTCAGCCACCCATCTCTGCTTGGTCAGTCTGGATAGGCCCAGTGTCTTCTGGGTGAGGCTGTCAGCCACCCATCTCTGCTTGGTCAGTCTGAATAGGCCCAGTGTCTTCTGGGTGAGGCTGTCAGCCACCCATCTCTGCTTGGTCAGTCTGGATAGGCCCAGTGTCTTCTGGGTGAGGCTGTCAGCCACCCACCTCTGCTTTGTCAGTCTTGATAGGCCCAGTGTCTTCTGGGTGAGGCTGTCAGGCAGATCTGATAGAGACACTAAGTGACAGTAAGTATACAGGTCAACAACATGTCTGTGTACATCTGTTGGTGTGACTGAGCATATGCAGTATAATTCTGAATGACCTGTATCCATCTGGGTCTCCTCAAAGTGTCTCCCTTCACGGCCAGTGTTGTAGGAACTGGTGCAGCCGGTAAATGAAATACCACAGCAGAGGACTACTGTGACTGCAGCTGAACTGCTGGAGGTGGCAGATCTAAAAGAGAGAGGCACAATTTTCTGAACTGACAATAATCCTAAACTAAACAGACTGAATGAGTGTAAGGCCTAGGTCCAATCAGATCAAGTGTTAACCGGTGATATCTGACACCACACAGCTGATGTTTTGGCCGTGTCAGAGGTGTAACTGTGTTGGATCTGTCCAATCAGTGAGCAGCAGCTCTTGATCAAAGTCACAAAACTACAGCCATCGTACAAACATTACAAGTTCAGAAGGAGAATGTGTCATATAGAAATAATGACGCTGACATTCTAAATCAAACTAAATCATGAGGATTTCCATCAGTCTAATGGAGGTGTAGATTACATCTCACATTCTAAATCAACAAACTAAATCATGAGGATTTCCATCAGTCTAATGGAGGTGTAGATTACATCTCACATTCTAAATCATGAGGATTTCTATCAGCCTTAACGGAGGTGTAGATTACATCTCACATTCTAAATCATGAGGATTTCTATCAGCCTTAACGGAGGTGTAGATTACATCTCACATTCTAAATCATGAGGATTTCTATCAGCCTTAACGGAGGTGTAGATTACATCTCACATTCTAAATCATGAAACTAAACAAGGCTACGTTGTTATCATTTAGTAATGTTGTACTGTAGTCTACTGCACCCCATATCAACCAACTACTAGCTGGTCACAAGGCTACGTTGTTATCATTTAGTAATGTTGTACTGTAGTCTACTGCACCCCATATCAACCAACTACTAGCTGGTCACAAGGCTACGTTGTTATCATTTAGTAATGTTGTACTGTAGTCTACTGCACCCCATATCAACCAACTACTAGCTGGTCACAAGGCTACGTTGTTATCATTTAGTAATGTTTTACTGTCGTCTACTGCACCACATATCAACTAGTAGTGACAAGGCTATATTGTTGTCATTCAGTAATACTGTAACGTTACTGTACATCACATTATCCACCTAGCTAGCTAGTGATAGCTTAGCTAGCTCCAAAGAAACAAACAATGAATGACAACAGGCTGTTTAACAATATATATCTACCTGATTGCATGTAAAACAACTTTACAGGTGATTAAAGTTTGAAAGCAAAGTTGACTTACAAGTATGCTGCTCTCTCGGGAACTAGAGCGAGGCATCCAGATATGGGGTTAGCTAGCTAGCAGCGCCAGAATGTTAGCTATGAAAGTATTTATCCAGCAACAATGTCGAGGTCACAAACGAAAGGAACTATGTTAAACCATGCTGACTTCGTAAGACATGTCAACTCGGACTGAAATAATGAACAGGCTGAACGTACATTTCTGTGACTAACTAGATAACTTTAGCTTGTCATTCCTGTTTACAGAGTGTACGTCCCTCCACATTGAGAAGCGCCACTGTGTCAACATTGTAGAATTATATTACATCCGGGTTGGTTTACAAACCCCACTGACAGTGCATGGGACGCTGTTTAGGGCCGTTTAGCAAAAGAATAATCAACTGCGAAAAATATATATGTAAACTCTCTTGGTAAATAGTGTGGTCTACAGCTTATCATGATACTCTACCTCAAGCTAGCAAAACATTGAGACTTCCTTAGATTTTGTGCACCAGCTGTTGTTTACAAATATGCATCGGCCACCGCACCTTGTCTTACCAGAGGCAGCTGTTCTATCCTGCCGAAAAAGCTTCAAACCCGCCAGCTGTATGTTAATCATGTCATCGTTCAGCCACGACTCGGTGAAACATAAGATATTACAGTTTTTAATGTCCCGTTGGTCGGATATACGTGCTCGTAGTTTGTCTATTTTATTATCGATTGATTGTAAGTTGGCTAGTAGGAACGATGGTAAAGGTAGATTACCATCTCGGCGACGGATCCTTACAAGGCACCCGGACTGTTGTCCACGATACCGCCGACTTTTCCTCCGGCCACTGACGGGGATGAGGGCTTTGCCGGGTGTCTGGAGTAAATCCTTCCCTTCCGACTCGTTGAAGAAGAAGAATTCCTCTAGTACGGGGTGAGTAATCGCTTCCCTGATATCAAGAAGCTCTTTTCAGTCATAAGACACTTTGGCAGAAACATAAGTTACAAATAACGTGAAAAAAACATACAGAATAGCACAATTGGTTACAGGATCGTAAAACGGAGGCCATCTCCTTCAGCACCATTAGATAATCATATTTAGACATCCAACCCCTAGGGGGCAGTAGGAGACAGGTGTCTGGAGTACCAGCATGGTTTAATGGCTCTGGTGAAGTTTAACCTAAGGACTTGTGTAGTGGTGCACTTTATAGGGAATAGGGTGCCATTTGTGGCGCATTCTATGGGAAAATCGCAATTACATTTCCTTTAATTACTCGAGTCCTCGCTCCTCGCCTCCTACTCAAAACCCAAAGGAGGAAAGGGAGGACACAAGGAATCAAGGAAATGAAATCTAACTAGCTGACAGGATGATGAAATACTGTACTAGGTCTGGGTAATATGAGGGTGATCATGTTTCATACTCACACCAAACTACAGTGAAATCTGTAGGCTCCAGGTTGAACTTTCCCTTAGATACATGTAACCCTCTCTTCTGAGGGACCTGAGTTCCTATCAGTTTGGACCTAGTATCTAGGTGTGTGGCAGTACTATTAGACTAGGTGGTCAAAAAGTAGTCAACATGTGAAGGTTAATGTGTGTAAACATAATGTAAATATAATGTCTGACCAATCGAAATACACATTTCAAAATTGTTTTGGTCACGTGGACTGGGAAATGTTCCGTAAAGCCTCAGACAATAACATCGATTTATATGCTGACTCGGTGAGTGAGATTATTAGGAAGTGCATTGGAGATGTTGTACCCACTGTGACTATTAAAACCAACCCTAACCAGAAACCATTCGTGCAAAACTGAAAGCGTGAACCACCACATTCAACCATGGAAAGACGTTGGGGAATATGGATGAATATAGACAGTGTAGTTATTCCCTCCGCAAGGCAATCAAACAAGCGAAATGTTGGTATAGGGACAAAATGAAGTCGCAATTCAACAGCCCAGACACGAGACGTATGTGGCAGGGTCTACAGGCAATCACGGACTACAAAAAGAAAACCCATCACGTCACAGACACCGACATCTTGCCACCAGACAAGCTAAACACCTTCTTTGCCCGCTTTGAGGATATACAATGCCAACGACGCGGCTCGCTACCAAGGACTGCGGGCCCCCCCTCTCCTTCTCCATGGCCGACGTGAGTAAGACATTTAAACGTGTTAACCCTCGCAAGGCTGCTGGCCCAGACGGCATCCCTAGCCGCGTCCTCAGAGCATGCACAAACCAGCTGGCTGGTGTGTTTATGGACATATTCAATCTCTCCCTATCCCCTCCCTTCTCCCCACATGCTTCAAGATGGCCACCATTGTTCTTGTTCCCAAGAAAGCTAAGGTAACTGAACTAAATGACTATCGCCCCGTAGCACTCACTTCTGTCATCATGAAGTGCTTTGAGAAACTAGTTAAGGATCATATCACCTCCACCTTACCTGCCACACTAGACCCACTTCAGTTTGCATATCGCCCCAACAGGTCCACAGACGATGCAATCGCCATCACACTGCACACTGCCCTATCCCATCTGGACAAGAGGAATACTCATGTAAGAATGCTGTTCATTGAATACAGCTCAGCATTCAACACCATAGTACCCTCCAAGCTCATCATTAAGTTTAAGGCCCTGGTCTCAACCCCGCCCTGTGCAATTGGGTCCTGGACTTTCTGACGGGCCGCCCCCAGGTGGTGAAGGTAGGAAACAACATCTCCACTTCGCTGATCCTCAACAATGTGGCCCGACCGCAAGGCACTACAGAGGGTAGTGCATACGGCCCAGTACATCACCGGGGTCAAGCTTCCTGCCATCCAGGACCTCTATACCAGGCGGTGTCAGAGGAAGGCCCTACAAATTGTGAAAGACACCAGTCACCCTAGTCATAGACTGTTCTCTCTTCTACCGCACAGCAAGTGGTACCGGATCACCAAATCTAGGACCAAAAGGCTCCTTATCAGCTTCTACCCCCAAACCATCAGACTCCTGAACATCCAATCAAAAGGCTCCTTATCAGCTTCTACCCCCAAACCATCAGACTCCTGAACAACTAATCAAAAGGCTCCTTATCAGCTTCTACCCCCAAACCATCAGACTCCTGAACATCCAATCAAAAGGCTCCTTATCAGCTTCTACCCCCAAACCATCAGACTCCTGAACAACTAATCAAAAGGCTCCTTATCAGCTTCTACCCCCAAACCATCAGACTCCTGAACATCCAATCAAAAGGCTCCTTATCAGCTTCTACCCCCAAACCATCAGACTCCTGAACAAATAATCAAAAGCCTCCTTATCAGCTTCTACCCCCAAACCATCAGACTCCTGAACATCCAATCAAAAGGCTCCTTATCAGCTTCTACCCCCAAACCATCAGACTCCTGAACAAATAATCAAAAGCCTCCTTATCAGCTTCTACCCCCAAACCATCAGACTCCTGAACATCCAATCAAAAGGCTCCTTATCAGCTTCTACCCCCAAACCATCAGACTCCTGAACAACTTGTAAGTCGCTCTGGATAAGAGCGTCTGCTAAATGACTTAAATGTAAATGTAAACATCTGATCACATGACCACCAGACCCCTCTTTTACACTGCTGCTACTCTCTGTTTACTATCTATACATAGTCACTTTAACTCTACCTACATATTACCTCAATTACCTGGATTAACCGGTGCCCCCTCACATTGACTCTGCAACGGAACCCCAATATAGCCTCGCTATTGTTATTTTACTGCTGCTGTTTAATTATTTATTACTGAAAAAATATATATCTTTACTGAACACATTTTTTATTAAGAGTTCTTAAAGCAATGTTGGTTAAGAGCTTGTAAGTAAGAATTTCACTGTAAGGTCCACACCTGTTGTATTCAGCATTTCACTGTGAGGTCTACTACACCTGTTGTATTCAGCATTTCACTGTGAGGTCTACACCTGTTGTATTCAGCATTTCACTGTGAGGTCTACACCTGTTGTATTCAGCATTTCACTGTGAGGTCCACACCTGTTGTATTCAGCATTTCACTGTTGTATTCGGCGCATGTGACAAATACAATTTGAGTATCCTCTAACTAGATTGGTCCATGACAGACATTTGACCTCTAACCCTTGGTATCCTCTCTCCCCATTGGTCCAGGTGAGAAGAAGAGGTCATTGGGGCGGGACTACCACCCTCTGTGTCTGAAGTGTCAACAGTGTCAGAGACAGTTGACCCCGGGACAACATGCTGAGGTATGGAGAGAGAGGGAGGGAGAGAAGGGGGAGGGAGGAACGGGAGCTGAGAGGGAGGGGAGTATAGCAGAGGAGGGAGACGTAGGAGGGAGAGGGGAGAGAGGGAAGGGAAGGGGGAGAGAGAGTGAGTCAGTGAGAGAAGAGGAGAGAGGGAAGGGAAGGGGGAGAGAGAGTGAGTCAGGGAGAGAAGGGGAGGAGAGAGAGGGAAGGGAAGGTTGAGTGAGGGGGGAGAGAAAGATAGTATCAACAGTGTCAGAGACAGCTGACCCCAGGACAACATGCTGAGGTATGAAGACAGGGAGGGGGAGGGTGGGGAAGGAGAGAGGGAGGGAGATGGGGTGCAGAAGGAAGGTCTGTCTATCTGTCTATCTATCTGTCTGTCTGTCTGTCTGACTATCTATCTATCTATCTATCTATCTATCTATCTATCTATCTATCTATCTATCTATCTATCTATATGTGTGTATCTATGTATCTCATGAACTAAGATGTTTTCTGTGCTTTGTGTTTCAGCATGATGAGAAACCCTACTACACTAACTGTTACATGTAGACGTTTGGTAACAGAGGTAGATACTGCTTGGTGATGAGAAACCCTACTACACTAACTGTTACATGTAGATGTTTGGTACCAGAGGTAGATACTGCTTGGTGATGAGAAACCCTACTACACTGTTACATGTAGATGTTGGGTACCAGAGGTAGATACTGCTTGGTGATGAGTAACCCTACTACACTGTTACATGTAGATGTTGGGTACCAGAGGTAGATACTGCTTGGTGATGAGTAACCCTACTACACTGTTACATGTAGATGTTTGGTACCAGAGGTAGATACTGCTTGGTGATGAGAAACCCTACTACACTAACTGTTACATGTAGATGTTTGGTACCAGAGGTAGATACTGCTTGGTGATGAGTAACCCTACTACACTAACTGTTACATGTAGATGTTTGGTACCAGAGGTAGATACTGCTTGGTGATGTACTTTAGCTGGAGTACGTCCCAAATTGCTGCCTATTCCCTACATAGTACACTACTTTGGCCAGAGACTTGGTCAAAAGTAGTACACCAAATAGGGAATAGTGTGTGTCTTAGGATGGTATGTACAGCAAATATCTCATACATCTCTATCTCTCTCTCTCCTCTCTCTGTGCTCTCTTGTATGTACAGCAAATAACCCTCTCTCTGTCTCTCTCTCTCTCTCTCTGTCTGTGTCTCTCTGTCTGTGTCTCTCTCTCTCTCTCTCTCTCTCTCTCTCTGTCTCTCTCTCTCTCTCTCTGTCTGTGTCTCTCTGTCTGTGTCTCTCTCTCTCTCTCTCTCTCTCTCTCTCTCTGTCTCTCTCTCTCTCTCTCTGTCTGTGTCTCTCTGTCTGTGTCTCTCTCTCTCTCTCTCTCTCTCTCTCTCTCTCTCTCTCTCAGCAGGTAACAGGAGACTGATGTCAAACTGTCACAGCTCAGCCTCCTCTTCCTCTTCCTCCTCCTAGGAACCAGTCTAACCAAAAAACACCAAAATACAACCTAATGAGAACTAACAGGCTATCAACAAGGATCTATGTTCAACAAAACTGACATTCAGCCAACAAGCCAACGACCATCCAACTAGACCCAACATTCAGCCAACCAACATTTGACCAATCGAGAAATACTCTGAAAGTCCCCCTCTTTCAGTCAATCATAAAACAACTACCTGGACCACTACGCTGTGTTCAATGGAGACGACGGTTGTTCTTCAATAAAACAGAAGCTTCTACAGTCGTCTGGTTGAAGTGTGTTAAATACAGAGTCCCTTTAGGCACCAACACACATCCTACACTACACATGTACTGGAGTACACAGACACACATCCTACACTACACATGTACTGGAGTACACAGACCCACATCCTACACTACACATGTACTGGAGTACACAGACACACATCCTACACTACACATGTACTGGAGTACACAGACACACATCCTACACTACACATGTACTGGTACTAGTAAGATCATGTTTTAATACCACCAGAGTTCTGAACACGCAAACACACACACACACACATATATACATACACACACACACAAAGACACACACACAGACACATAGGGACTTTGCAATGAGGGTTTCAGCATGACAGTTAGTTCAAGAGGAGAATCACACAAGACTGACAGCCTGTAATTTTATTAAAAGCATTCAGTTGATTACATGCCAGTTTAGAGAGCAACATCATGACAATAATCTACTTCATAATCAATAATCAATATCATAACATTTATAATCAATAACATCATTATCTCTATATACCACCAACAACATCATGAAGTAAACAACAACAAACCAAAACGACTTGAGGAAAAGATGACCATAATAATACCTGGATGAATAATGGAGACACTTCAAGATAAAGAATCTAAGAGACACTAAATAAGATAAAGAATCTAAGAGACACTAAATAAGATAAAGAATCTAAGAGACACTAAATAAGATAAAGAATCTAAGACACACTAAATAAGATAAAGAATCTAAGAGAACTCTAAAGACATGAAGACAAAAGCAAAAAGCAATAAATATATTCTGGAACACAAAACGGATTTAAAAAAAATCAAAACCCCAAGTTACCAAAACCCCATGTTACCCAAAACCCATGTTACCAAAACCCCATGTTACCCAAAACCCAATGTTACCCAAACCCCATGTTACCAAAACACCATGTTACCCCAAACCCCATGTTATCAAAACACCATGTTACCCAAAACCCATGTTACCCAAAACCCCATGTTCCCAAAACCCCATGTTACCCAAAACCCCATGTTACCAAAACACCATGTTACCCAAAACCCCATGTCACCCAAAACCCCATGTTACCAAAAACCCCATGTTACCAAAACACCATGTCACCCAAAACCCCATGTTACCCAAAACCCCATGTTACCAAAACCCCATGTTACTCAAAACCCCATGTTACCCAAAACCCCATGTTACCAAAACCCCATGTCACTCAAAACTCCATGTTACCAAAAACCTCATGTTACCCAAAACCCATGTTACCCAAACCCCATGTTACCCATACCCCATGTTACCCAAACCCCATGTTACCCAAGCCCCATTTTACCCAAACCCCATGTTACCAAAACACCATGTTACCCAAAACCCATGTTACCCAAAACCCCATGTTACCAAAACCCCATGTTACTCAAAACTCCATGTTACCAAAACCCCATGTTACCAAAACCCCATGTTACTCAAAACTCCATGTTACCAAAAACCTCATGTTACCCAAAACCCCATGTTACCCAAAACCCCATGTTACCAATACCCCATGTTACCCAAACCCCATGTTACCCAAACCCCATTTTACCCAAACCCCATGTTACCCAAAACCCCATGTTACCCAAAACCCCATGTTACCCAAAACCCCATGTTACCAATACCCCATGTTACCAATACCCCATGTTACCCAAACCCCATGTTACCCAAACCCCATGTTTCCCTGGTGGTAAAAAACTAAACTAAAATGAATAATGGTGGTTGCAGTCACTCCTTTTAGATTTCTTCCAAGGTTCTAGAAAGATAAACTAATTCTGAACTTGTTATTAAAATTAGAACCACTTCAGGTTTGTCACCACATTTTAAACACCAGTCCACTGCTGACCATCGATTTAAAACACAAAACTGACCTAAGATCAGCATGTAGGGTCAGCTTCATTCTACTCCTACTCCGTCCCCTGGGCTGCTCTCTCCTCTCCCGGTCCAGCTTCAGATCTGGAGCTCAGAGAGACCATCTCCATGGCGTTGACATAAAGATCCGTGCTGCTCACACTGTTCTCTCCTCTACCTCCTGGTGGTCTCGGGAGACACTGCACAAAGAGACAGTCTGGTTGACCACAAAAACACACATGACCAACTCTCAGTGGTGTAAAGGACTTAAGTAAAACTACTTGAAAGAACTATTAAAGTAGTTTTTTGGGGTATCTGTACTTTACGTTGCTATTTATATTTTTGACAACTTTTACTTTTACTTCACTACATTCCGGAAGAAAATATTTTACTCCAAACATTTTCCCTGACAACCAAAAGTACTCTTATCTGGTGGACTTACTAAACACATGCTTCGTTTGTTAATGATGTCTGAGTGTTGGAGTGTTGGAGAGTGTCCCTGGTTATCTGTTAATGATGTCTGAGTGTTGGAGTGTGTCCCTGGTTATCTGTTAATGATGTCTGAGTGTTGGAGTGTGTCCCTGGTTATCTGTTAATGATGTCTGAGTGTTGGAGTGTTGGAGTGTGTCCCTGGTTATCTGTTAATGATGTCTGAGTGTTGGAGTGTGTCCCTGGTTATCTGTTAATGATGTCTGAGTGTTGGAGTGTGTCCCTGGTTATCTGTTAATGATGTCAGAGTGTTGGAGTGTGTCCCTGGTTGTCTGTAAATACATAAATAAATAAAATGATGCCGTCTGGTTTGGATATATTAATAAGGACTTAGAAATGATTACTTTCACTTTTGATACTTAAGTATTATTTAACCAAATACTTTTAGACTTTTACTCAAGTAGTCTTTTACTGGGTGTCTTTCACTTTCACTTGAGTCATTTTCTATTAAGGTATCTTTACTTTTACTCAAGATGTGAACTTTTTTCACCACTACCAGACTACTAATCAATACAGACCATCTCTCTACCAGACTACTAATCAATACAGACCATCTCTCTACCAGACTACTAATCAATACAGACCATCTCTCTACCAGACTACTAATCAATACAGACCATCTCTCTACCAGACTACTAATCAATACAGACCATCTCTCTACCAGACTACTAATCAATACAGACCAACTCTCTACCAGACTACTAATCAATACAGACCAACTCTCTACCAGACTACTAATCAATACAGACCAACTCTCTACCAGACTACTAATCAATACAGACCATCTCTCTACCAGACTACTAATCAATACAGACCAACTCTCTACCAGACTACTAATCAATACAGACCAACTCTCTACCAGACTACTAATCAATACAGACCAACTCTCTACCAGACTACTAATCAATACAGACCATCTCTCTACCAGACTACTAATCAATACAGACCATCTCTCTACCAGACTACTAATCAATACAGACCAACTCTCTACCAGACTACAAATCAATACAGACCATCTCTCTACCAGACTACTAATCAATACAGACCATCTCTCTACCAGACTACTAATCAATACAGACCAACTCTCTACCAGACTACTAATCAATACAGACCATCTCTCTACCAGACTACTAATCAATACAGACCATCTCTCTACCAGACTACTAATCAATACAGACCATCTCTCTACCAGACTACTAATCAATACAGACCATCTCTCTACCAGACTACTAATCAATACAGTCAGATTTTAGGCACGTCGGAGCAGAGATGGAAAATTCAAGGAACTTTCAATAAAATCAATGGTTTTCCAAAATTCTTAGTTGGAGGATTCTGGATTTCCTGTGAATTCCCTCCACATCCAGGGATATTCCAACTGGGATTTAGGGAAAACCCGGAATTGTCCAACTCTACGTCTGAGAAAATGTCTTTACCTTAGTACAGTACAGGTATAATATGGCGGTGAATATGGTGGTGATGGCTGTCAGTAGGAGCAGCAGCACTACAACGTGTCTGATGATGAAGGCTGGCAGAGGAGAGGCTGCAAACAGAAACACCTTTGATGAGGGGACTGATCATCATCAGATAGATCTGTGGGAAATCTGTCAATGACAAAGTTATAAGTCTGGTTCATGTTCAGTTACCTGTGATGGTGAGGGAGAGGAGCTCACTCTCAGAGGAGAAGTTATGAGAGAAAACATAATTGTCATAAACACAGCTGTAGTTCACTTGGTGGGAGTCATCTGCAGCAGGGAAGAGGAAGGCAGCAGAGTGATTGACAGCTGGCTGGGTCTGGGTTCTGTTGGAGCCGGTGAACGTGAGGAGGAAGGAGCCTCCTGGGTACTGTGGCTGAGTGGAGCAGGTGATGGTGAAGCTGTAGCCCCTGAACACCTCGGGCCCCTGGTGGCCCCTGGAGACCCCTCCCATTGATTCAGTCAGGGAGATATCAGGCTGGACCAGGAGATCTGTAACAATAAAAGAGAAGAAGAAAAACCTCTTCAACTAGTTTCCTATAGATATGACAATAACATCAGCATGTAACAGTGCCAGCCACCCTCCCTCACAGGGCAACATGAGTAGTGGGCCTACAGTCACTGAGACAACATATGTTGATATCAGGCTTAAGCAGGACATCTGGAACAAGAGGAGAGAAAAAGAAAACGTAGCTCCTCAACTACTTTCCTCATTTAGATATGACAATAACATGACATGTGACAGTGGTAGTGAGTAGAGACGTTCACTGAGATAACACTCAAATACAAAAGCATTCTGGGATATTTAACTTGTATTTGATTCCTACTTGACTTAGTGATCTATTTTGCAAAGCAGACTGACAAGCTAAACAGTCATCATGAGAGGTGCAGAGGAAGTTGTATGAATGAAGGAAATCAGTTGAATAGAATTATTGTTATTACCTGAGCAGATCACTGTGAGTCCAGGAGAGAGACCATACATTCTGGAACACTCCCTCAGTGAAGACTCAGACCCAGAACAGTAAACTCCATTCCCTCTAGTGGTGTTTCCAGGTGGTACTGAAACAGTGGAGCCACAACCCATCTGTCTACACACTACTGCAGCTACATCCTCCTGGTTCCAGTCAGCTCCCACAATCCTCCACTCTCCCTGGTCGTACCGCTCCACTCCACCAGCACAGCGACTGCCTCCTCCCACCAGCCTCACATCATCAGGCTCTGAGAAAAGAAAAGAGAGAGACAGTAATCTTACTATTTTCTAACTAAAACACACCTATATTGTCTCTCATATTCTTCACTCCAGGTGAGAAACAATGTTGATTGAGTGACAAACTGTTTCTTACCTGAGCAGGTGAGTCCAACAGCATTACCAGGTAGGCAGGTGTTGTGTTTTCTGTCTGAGGTGTCACAGTCCAGGAGAAGGGACTCATTGCCTTTACACTGGAACTCTTTATCCCAGGTCTGACCCTCACCTCCTCCATAGAGCCCCCCCTGTAGAGCTGCAGGAGCCCCACAGCCAACATCCCTACAGACTACCTCTGCATCCTGCCGGTCAAAGTCAGCTTCACACACTGAGGCCCAGGACTGATTGGACTTCACCTCCACTCTCCCAGAGCAGAGACCAGCTCCATCCACAAGCCGCACAGACTCTGGAGAAAAAGAGTTGGTTGAACATTCAATCAGTTTTGTTGATGACACTGTCGAGGACTAAACACAAATATGTTGGATAAAAGGTTGTAGTTTGCTATGTTTGATACTGTAAGTGGTAGAAATGGGTTCTTAGTCACTCAGGATCGGGTTGGGAATAATGCAGGCAGGAGACAGGAATAAGTTCACTTCACTTTATAGAAAATAAACAGCTGGACATCCATCAGGCAGCTTCACTTCAGTACCATCTGAACTACAAGGTCTGATACTATATGTCAGGGTCAGGCTGGGCCGGGCCAAGAGAGGAACAGGTTACTGGTTATGATGACATCACTGGTGAGAAGTCAGTGATACAAATATATTCTCTTTCACATCTCTACCTCTTCCTCTCCTCCTCCCTCCTCCTCTCTTTGTGACAGTGAGTAGAGACGTTCACTGAGGTAACACTGAAATACAAAGCATTGTGGGATATTTAAGTTTGATTTGATTCCTACTTGACTGAGTAATCTATTTTGCGAAGCAGACTGACAAGCTAAACAGTCATCATGAGAGGTGCAGAGGAAGTTGTATGAATGAAGGAAATCAGTTGAAAATAATTATAATATGTTGATATTTCCTGAGCAGATCACTGTGAGTCCAGGAAGGAGATATAATACATGGACAAAAGTATGTGGAACTCAGCAGTGAGTTTTACAACAGAGGATTATTTTTACGCTCTACGTGGTTCAGAAACACCTTTGATGAGGGGACTGATCATCATCAGATAGATCTGTGGGAAATCTGTCAACGACAAAGTTATAAGTCTGGTTCATGTTCAGTTACCTGTGATGGTGAGGGAGAGGAGCTCACTCTCAGAGGAGAAGTTATGAGAGAAAACATAATTGTCATAAACACAGCTGTAGTTCCCTTGGTGGGAGTCATCTGCAGCAGGGAAGAGGAAGGCAGCAGAGTGATTGACAGCTGGCTGGGTCTGTGTTCTGTTGGAGCCGGTGAACGTGAGGAGGAAGGAGCCTCCTGGGTACTGTGGCTGAGTAGAGCAGGTGATGGTGAAGCTGTAGCCCCTGAACACCTCGGGCCCCTGGTGGCCCCTGAAGACCCCTCCCATTGAGTCAGTCAGGGAGATATCAGGCTGGACCAGGAGATCTGTCACAATAAAAGAGAAGAAGAAAAACCTCTTCAACTAGTTTCCTGTAGATATGACAATCACATCAGCATGTAACAGTGCTAGCCACCCTCCCTCACAGGGCAACATGAGTAGTGGGCCTACAGTCACTGAGACAACATATGTTGATATCAGGCTTAAGCAGGACATCTGGAACAAGAGGAGAGAAAAAGAAAACGTAGCTCCTCAACTACTTTCCTCATTTAGATATGACAATAACATGACATGTGACAGTGGTAGTGAGTAGAGACGTTCACTGAGATAACACTCACATACAAAAGCATTCTGGGATATTTAAATTGTATTTGATTCCTTCTTGACTGAGTGATCTATTGTGCAAAACAGACTTCCAAGCTATACAGTCATCGTGAGAGGCTGGCAGAGGAGAGGCTGCAAACAGAAACACCTTTGATGAGGGGACTGATCATCATCACATAGATCTGTGGGAAATCTGTCAATGACAAAGTTATAAGTCTGGTTCATGTTCAGTTACCTGTGATGGTGAGGGAGAGGAGCTCACTCTCAGAGGAGAAGTTATGAGAGAAAACATAATTGTCATAAACACAGCTGTAGTTCCCTTGGTGGGAGTCATCTGCAGCAGGGAAGAGGAAGGCAGCAGAGTGATTGACAGCTGGCTGGGTCTGTGTTCTGTTGGAGCCGGTGAACGTGAGGAGGAAGGAGCCTCCTGGGTACTGTGGCTGAGTGGAGCAGGTGATGGTGAAGCTGTAGCCCCTGAACACCTCGGGCCCCTGGTGGCCCCTGGAGACCCCTCCCATTGATTCAGTCAGGGAGATATCAGGCTGAACTAGGTGATCTGTAACAAATCAAACCAAAGTTTGTTTGTCATGCGCCCCCAAATACAACAGGTGTAGACCTGACAGTGAAATGCTTACTTACAGGCCCTAACCAACAGTGCAATTTTTAAGTAAAAAAAATATATTATGTGAACAATAGATTAGTAAGGGGAAAAAACAACAGTAAAAAGACAGTGAATAATAACAGCAGCGAGGCAAAATACAGTAGAGAGACTATATACAGTTGCGAGGCTATATACAGTGGCGAGGATATATACAGTAGAGAGGCTATATACAGTAGAGAGGCTATATACGGTAGAGAGGCTATATACAGTAGAGGTTAAATACAGTAGGGAGGCTATGACAGTAGCGAGGCTATATACAGTAGAGAGGCTATAACAGTAGCGAGGCTATATACAGTAGAGAGGCTATATACAGTAGAGAGGCTATATACAGCAGAGAGGCTATATACAGTAGAGAGGCTATATACAGCAGAGAGACTATATACAGTAGTGAGGCTATATACAGTAGAGAGGCTATATACAGTAGGGAGGCTATAACAGTAGCGTGGCTAAATACAGCAGAGAGGCTATATACAGTAGTGAGACTATACACAGTAGAGAGACGATAGACAGTAGAGATTTTATATACAGTAGAGAGGCTATATACAGTAGTGAGGCTATATACAGTAGAGAGGCTATATACAGTAGTGAGGCGATATACAGTAGAGAGGCTATATACGGTAGAGAGGCTATATACAGTAGAGGTTAAATACAGTAGGGAGGCTATGACAGTAGCGAGGCTATATACAGTAGAGAGGCTATATACAGTAGGGAGGCGATAACAGTAGCGAGGCTATATACAGTAGAGAGGCTATATACAGTAGAGAGGCTATATAGAGTAGTGAGGCTATATACAGTCGAGAGGCTTTATACAGTAGCGAGGCTATGTACAGTAGAGAGGCTATATACAGTTGAGAGGCTATATATAGTAGTGAGGCTATATACAGTCGAGAGGCTTTATACAGTAGCGAGGCTATGTACAGTAGAGAGGCTATATACAGTTGAGAGGCTATATACAGTAGCGAGGCTATATACAGTAGCGAGGCTATATACAGGCACTGGTTAGTCGGGCTAATTGAGGTTGTATGTGCAAGAATGTATAGTTAAGGTGACTATGCACATATGATAAACAGAAAGCATCAGCAGCGTTAAAGTCCGGGTAACCATTTGATGACCTGTTCAGGAGTCTTACGGATTGGGGGTAAAAACTGTTGATAAGCCTTTTGGTCCTAGACTTGGCACTCCGGTAACGCTTGCCGTGCGGTGGTAGAGAGAACAGTCTATGACTGGGGAGGCTGGGTCTTTGACAATTGTTTAGGGCCTTCCTCTGACACCGTGCAGCTTAGCCCAAGTGATGTACTGGGCCGTACTCGCACTACCCTCTGTAGGGCCATGCGGTCGGAACCTGAGCAGTTACCATACCAGGCAGTGATGCAACCAGTCAGGATGCTCTCGATGTTGCAGCTGTAGAACCTTTTGAGGATCCGAGGACCCATGCCAAATACTTTTAGTTTCCTGAGTGGGAATAGGTTTTGTCGTGCCCTCTTTACGACTGTCTTGGTGTGTTTGGACCATTCTAGTTTGTTGGTGATGTGGACACCAAGGAACTTGAAGCTCTCAACCAGCTCCACTACAGCCCCGTCGATGAGAATGGGGGCGTGCTCGGTCCTCCTTTTCCTTTAGTCCACAATCATCTCCTTAGTCTTGGTTACGTTGAGGGACAGGTTGTTATTCTGACACCACCCGGCCAGGTCTCTGACGTCCTCCCCATAGGCTTGTCGTTGTCGGTGATCAGGCATACCACTGTTCTGTCGTCTGCAAACTTAATGATGGTGTTGGAGTCGTGCCTGGCCACGCAGTCGTGGGTGAACAGGGAGTACAGGAGGGGACTGAGCACGCACCCCAGAGGGGCTCCAGTGTTGAGGATCAGTGTGGCAGATGTGTTGCTACCTACCCTCACTACCTGGGGACGGCCCGTCAGGAAGTCCAGGATCCAGTTGTAGAGGGAGGTGTTTAGTCCCAAGATCCTTAGCTTAGTGATGAGCTTTGAGGGTACTATGGTGTTGAACGCTGAGCTGTCGTCAATGAACAGCATTCTCACATAGGTGTTCCTTTTGTCCAGGTGGGAAAGGGCAGTGTTAAGTGTAATAGAGATTGCATCATATTTTGCAAAGCAGACTTCCAAGCTAAACAGTCATCATGAGAGGCTGGCAGAGGAGAGGCTGCAAACAGAAACACCTTTGATGAGGGGACTGATCATCATCAGATAGATCTGTGGGAAATCTGTCAATGGCAAAGTTATAAGTCTGGTTCATGTTCAGTTACCTGTGACGGTGAGAGAGAGGAGATCGCTTTCAGAGGAGAAGTTGTGAGAGAAAACATAATTCTCATAAACACAGCTGTAGTTCCCTTGGTGGGAGTCATCTGCAGCAGGGAAGAGGAAGGCAGCAGAGTGATTGACAGCTGGCTGGGTCTGGGTTCTGTTGGAGCCGGTGAACGTGAGGAGGAAGGAGCCTCCTGGGTACTGTGGCTGAGTGGAGCAGGTGATGGTGAAGCTGTAGCCCCTGAACACCTCGGGCCCCTGGTGGCCCCTGGAGACCCCTCCCATTGAGTCAGTCAGGGAGATATCAGGCTGAACCAGGTGATCTGTAACAAATCAAATCAAAGTTTATTTGTCAGGCGCACCGAATAGAACAGGTGTAGACCTGACAGTGAAATGCTTATTTACAGGCCCTAACCAACAGTGCAATTTTTAAGTAAATAATAGATATTATGTGAACAATAGATTAGTAAGGGGAAAAAACAACAGTAAAAAGACAGTGAATAATAGTGAGGCTATATACAGTAGTGAGGCTATATACAGTAGAGAGGTTATATACAGTAGAGAGGCTATATACAGTGGCGAGGCTATATACAGTGGCGAGGCTATATACAGTGGCAAGGCTATATATAGTAGTGAGGCTATATACAGTAGAGAGGCTATATACAGTAGAGAGGCTATATACAGTAGAGAGGCTATATACAGTAGTGAGGCTATATACAGACAGGCTATATAGAGTAGAGAGGCTATATACAGTAGAGAGGCTATATACAGTAGAGAGGCTATATACAGTAGAGAGGCTATATACAGTAGAGAGGCTATATACAGTAGAGAGGCTATATACAGTGGCGAGGCTATATACAGTAGTGAGGCTATATACAGTAGTGAGGCTATATACAGTAGAGAGGCTATATACAGTAGGGAGGCTATAACAGTAGCGAGGCTATATACAGCAGAGAGGCTATATACAGTAGTGAGACTATACACAGTAGAGAGACGATAGACAGTAGAGATTTTATATACAGTAGAGAGGCTATATACAGTAGTGAGGCTATATACAGTAGAGAGGCTATACACAGTAGAGAGGCTATATACAGTGGCGAGGCTATATACAGACAGGCTATATACAGTAGAGAGGCTATATACAGTAGAGAGGCTATATACAGTAGTGAGGCGTTATACAGTAGAGAGGCTATATACAGTAGTGAGGCTATATACAGTAGTGAGGCTATATACAGTAGAGAGGCTATATACAGTAGTGAGGCTATATACAGTAGAGAGGCTATATACAGTAGAGAGGCTATATACATTAGAGAGGCTATATAGAGTAGTGAGGCTATATACAGTCGAGAGGCTATATAAAGTGGCGAGGCTATATACAGTAGAGAGGCTATATACAGTAGAGAGGCTATGTACAGTAGAGAGGCTATATACAGTAGAGAGGCTATATAGAGTAGTGAGGCTATATACAGCAGTGAGGCTAGACAGTAGAGAGGTTATATACAGTAGGGAGGCTATAACAGTAGCGAGGCTATATACAGTAGAGAGGCTATATACAGTAGTGAGGCTATATACAGTAGAGAGGCTATACACAGTAGGGAGGCTATAACAGTAGCGAGGCAATATACAGCAGAGAGGCTATATACAGAAGTGGGCCTATTCACAGTAGAGAGACGATAGACAGTAGAGAGGTTATATACAGTAGAGAGGTTATATACAGTAGGGAGGCTATATACAGTAGAGAGGCTATATACAGTAGTGAGGCTTTATACAGTAGCGAGGCTATATACAGTAGAGAGGCTATATACAGTAGAGAGGCTATATACAGTAGTGAGGCTTTATACAGTAGCGAGGCTATATACAGTAGAGAGGCTATATACAGTAGTGAGGCTTTATACAGTAGCGAGGCTATGTACAGTAGAGAGGCTATATACAGTTGAGAGGCTATATACAGTAGCGAGGCTATATACAGTAGCGAGGCTATATACAGGCACTGGTTAGTCGGGCTAATTGAGGTTGTATGTGCAAGAATGTATAGTTAAGGTGACTATGCACATATGATAAACAGAAAGTATCAGCAGCGTTAAAGTCCGGATATCCATTTGATGACCTGTTCAGGAGTCTTACGGATTGGGGGTAAAAACTGTTGATAAGCCTTTTGGTCCTAGACTTGGCACTCCGGTAACGCTTGCCGTGCGGTGGTAGAGAGAACAGTCTATGACTGGGGAGGCTGGGTCTTTGACAATTGTTTAGGGCCTTCCTCTGACACCGTGCAGCTTAGCCCAAGTGATGTACTGGGCCGTACTCGCACTACCCTCTGTAGGGCCATGCGGTCGGAACCTGAGCAGTTACCATACCAGGCAGTGATGCAACCAGTCAGGATGCTCTCGATGTTGCAGCTGTAGAACCTTTTGAGGATCCGAGGACCCATGCCAAATACTTTTAGTTTCCTGAGTGGGAATAGGTTTTGTCGTGCCCTCTTTACGACTGTCTTGGTGTGTTTGGACCATTCTAGTTTGTTGGTGATGTGGACACCAAGGAACTTGAAGCTCTCAACCAGCTCCACTACAGCCCCGTCGATGAGAATGGGGGCATGCTCGGTCCTCCTTTTCCTTTAGTCCACAATCATCTCCTTAGTCTTGGTTACGTTGAGGGACAGGTTGTTATTCTGACACCACCCGGCCAGGTCTCTGACGTCCTCCCCATAGGCTTGTCGTTGTCGGTGATCAGGCATACCACTGTTCTGTCGTCTGCAAACTTAATGATGGTGTTGGAGTCGTGCCTGGCCACGCAGTCGTGGGTGAACAGGGAGTACAGGAGGGGACTGAGCACGCACCCCAGAGGGGCTCCAGTGTTGAGGATCAGTGTGGCAGATGTGTTGCTACCTACCCTCACTACCTGGGGACGGCCCGTCAGGAAGTCCAGGATCCAGTTGTAGAGGGAGGTGTTTAGTCCCAAGATCCTTAGCTTAGTGATGAGCTTTGAGGGTACTATGGTGTTGAACGCTGAGCTGTCGTCAATGAATAGCATTCTCACATAGGTGTTCCTTTTGTCCAGGTGGGAAAGGGCAGTGTTAAGTGTAATAGAGATTGCATCATATTTTGCAAAGCAGACTTCCAAGCTAAACAGTCATCATGAGAGGCTGGCAGAGGAGAGGCTGCAAACAGAAACACCTTTGATGAGGGGACTGATCAACATCAGATAGATCTGTGGGAAATCTGTCAATGGCAAAGTTATAAGTCTGGTTCATGTTCAGTTACCTGTGACGGTGAGAGAGAGGAGATCGCTTTCAGAGGAGAAGTTGTGAGAGAAAACATAATTCTCATAAACACAGCTGTAGTTCCCTTGGTGGGAGTCATCTGTAGCAGGGAAGAGGAAGGCAGCAGAGTGATTGACAGCTGGCTGGGTCTGGGTTCTGTTGGAGCTGGTGAACGTGAGGAGGAAGGAGCCTCCTGGGTACTGTGGCTGAGTGGAGCAGGTGATGGTGAAGCTGTAGCCCCTGAACACCTCGGGCCCCTGGTGGCCCCTGGAGACCCCTCCCATTGAGTCAGTCAGGGAGATATCAGGCTGAACCAGGTGATCTGTAACAAATCAAATCAAAGTTTATTTGTCAGGCGCACCGAATAGAACAGGTGTAGACCTGACAGTGAAATGCTTATTTACAGGCCCTAACCAACAGTGCAATTTTTAAGTAAATAATAGATATTATGTGAACAATAGATTAGTAAGGGGGAAAAACAACAGTAAAAAGACAGTGAATAATAGTGAGGCTATATACAGTAGAGAGGCTATATAGAGTGGCGAGGCTATATACAGTAGAGAGGCTATATACAGTAGAGAGGCTATATACAGTGGCGAGGCTATATACAGTGGCGAGGCTATATACAGTGGCAAGGCTATATATAGTAGTGAGGCTATATACAGTAGAGAGGCTATATATAGTAGTGAGGCTATATACAGTAGAGAGGCTATATAGAGTAGTGAGGCTATATACAGTAGAGAGGCTATATGTAGAGAGGCTATATATAGTAGTGAGGCTATATACAGTAGAGAGGCTATATACAGTAGAGAGGCTATATACAGTAGAGAGGCTATATACAGTAGCGAGGCTATATACAGGCACTGGTTAGTCGGGCTAATTGAGGTTGTATGTGCAAGAATGTATGTTGAGGACCAGGGGGTGCTATTTTCACTTTTGGGGAAAATCGTATGATTTTTAAACGGCCTCGTACTCAATTCTTGCTTGTACAATATGCATATTATTATTACTATTGGATAGAAAACAGTCTCTAGTTTCTAAAAACGTTTGAATTATTTCTCTAAGTGAAACAGAACTCTTTTTACAGACCATTTCCTAACCGGAAGTGAGATTTCCAAAAGCGAAGTCTCTCTTTAAGAGCTTGTCTATAAAAGGGCATGTTACTTATGACTGTAGAAACACGTCATACGCCTTCCCCTGGGTGTCATGCGGAAGTGAGAAAAGAAATCACTTGATTATCTCGTCCTGGGATTGAACACAACCTCTTGGACTGAGACGTGCGCACTTTATATTTTTTCCTGGAAGCGAAGTTGGACCTGTACTCGGCTCATGGAAGAACCTTGTTAAAGGTGAATATGATCTCTGGCTTCGATTTTATTTGATACATGTCACAATATCATCCTAAAGTATGTTTTTTCAATATAGTTTAATTATATTATTGAATTTTATTCTGGACTTTAGACGTGATGCGACGCAAGATTTGGTTCAAGAATGAGAGGTTAGCATCGCACGGCCAGTGTGCTTGCTAATTCAAGAGGGAAATCGTTCGTTCTGGATCGAAATAAAGACGTTTCTGAACAAAGGACCCCTTGGAGAACATTCTGATGGGAGATCAACAAAGATAAGGACCCAATTTGGGATGCTTTTTCATATATCTGTCGAACTGTGCTATGCTACCGTTTGACTAGAATCAATGCTGCTGTGTGCTAGCTATTGTAGTAAGCTAATATAACGATATATTGTGTTTTCGCTGTAAAACACTTCAAAAATCGGAAATATTGGCTATATTCACAAGATATTTGTCTTTCATTCGCTATCCACCATATATTTGCCTGAAATGTTTTATGATGAGTAATTAGGTAGTTGACGTTGGTGTCTGTATTTACTCTGGCTACTCCCATGCGATTTCTGACTGTAGCTATGATGGTAGCAGTAATGTAAAACTGATTTATAGCTAAAATATGCACATTTTTCGAACAAAACATAGATTTATTGTGTAACATGTTATAGGACTGTCATCTGAGGTATTTTTTTCTAGGTTATTTAGGTTGGTTCTAGGTTAGTTAGGTTGGCTTGTGCATGCTACCTGCATGCTACCGTTGCTGTGTCTGTCTGTCTTTTGTATTTGGTGGTGAGCTAACATAAATATATGTGGTGTTTTCTCTGTAAAACATTTTAAAAATCGGACATGTTGGCTGAATTCACAAGATGTTTATCTTTCAAATGCTGTATTGGACTTGTTAATGTGTGAAAGTTAAATATTCCAAATTTTGTTTTTTTGAATTTGCCGCTCTTCCTTTTCAGTGGAATGTGGGCGGAGTTCCGCTAGCGGAACGGGGGGGGTCAGACAGGTTAAGGTGACTATGCACATATGATAAACAGAAAGTACCAGCAGCGTAAAAGTCCGGGTATCCATTTGATGACCTGTTCAGGAGTCTTACGGATTGGGGGTAAAAACTGTTGATAAGCCTTTTGGTCCTAGACTTGGCACTCCGGTAACGCTTGCCGTGCGGTGGTAGAGAGAACAGTCTATGACTGGGGTGGCTGGGTCTTTGATTATTGTTTAGGGCCTTCCTCTGACACCGTGCAGCTTAGCCCCAGTGATGTACTGGGCCGTACTCGCACTACCCTCTTTAGGGCCATGCGGTCGGAGACTGAGCGGTTGCCATACCAGGTAGTGATGCAACCAGTCAGGATGCTCTCGATGTTGCAGCTGTAGAACCTTTTGAGGATCTGAGGACCCATGCCAAATCTTTTTTAGTTTCCTGAGTGGGAATAGGTTTTGTCGTGCCCTCTTTACGACTGTCTTGGTGTGTTTGGACCATTCTAGTTTGTTGGTGATGTGGACACCAAGGAACTTGAAGCTCTCAACCAGCTCCACTACAGCACCGTCGATGAGAATGGGGGCGTGCTCGGTCCTCCTTTTCCTTTAATCCACAATCATATCCTTAGTCTTGGTTACGTTGAGGGACAGGTTGTTATTCTGACACCACCCGGCCAGGTCTCTGACGTCCTCCCTATAGGCTTGTCGTTGTCTCTGTCGTCTGCAAACTTAATGATGGTGTTGGAGTCGTGCCTGGCCACGCAGTCGTGGGTGAACAGGGAGTACAGGAGGGGACTGAGCACGCACCCCTGAGGGGCTCCAGTGTTGAGGATCAGCGTGGCAGATGTGTTGCTACCTACCCTCACCACCTGTACCACCACACGTAGGTGTTCCTTTTGTCCAGGTGGGAAAGGGCAGTGTTAAGTGTAATAGAGATTCCATCATCTGTGGATCTGTTTGGGCGGTATGCAAATTGGAGTGGGTCTAGGGTTTCTGGGATAATGGTGTTGATGTGAGCCATGACCAACCTTTCAAAGCACTTCATGGCTACGGATTTGAGTGCTACGAGTCTGTAGTCATTTAGGCAGGTTGCCTTAGTCTTCTTGGGCACAGGGACTATGGTGGTCTGCTTGAATCATGTTGGCATTACAGACTCAATCAGGTACATGTTGAAAATGTCAGTGAAGACACCTGCCAGTTGGTCAGCACAAGCATAGAGCACACGTCCTGGTAATCTGTCTGGCCCTGCGGCCTTGTGAATGTTGACCTGTTTAAATGTCTTACTCACATCGACTAGAGCGTGATCACACAGTCATCCAGAACAGCTGGTGCTCTCATGCATGCCTCAGTGTTGCTTGCCTCGAAGCGAGCACAGAAGCGATTTGGCTCGTCTCACTGGGAAGCTCGTGGCTGTGCTTCCTTTGTAGTCTGTAATAGTTTGCAAGCCCTGCCACAAGCCCTGCATTGGAGCTGGTGTAGTACGATTCAGTCTTAGCCCTGTATTGGCGTTTTGCCTGTTTGATGGTTCGTCGGAGGCATAGCAGGATTTCTTATCAGCTTCCGGGTTAGAGTCCAGCACCTTGAAAGTGGCAGCTCTACACTTTAGCTCAGTGCGAATGCTGCCTGTAATTCATGGCTTCTGGTTGGGGTATGTACGTACAGCTACTGTGGGGATGATGTCCCTGATGAAGATATTTATAAAGCCAGTGAATGATGTGGTGTACTCCTCAATGCAATCGGAAGAATCCCGGAACATGTTCCAGTCTGTGATAGCAAAACAGTCCTGTAGTTTAGCATCTGCTTCATCTGACCACTTTTTTAAAAACCCGAGTCACTGGTGCTTCCTGCTTTAATTTTAGCTTGTAAGCAGGAATCAGGAGGATAGTATTGTGGTCAGATTTACCAAATGGAGGGCGAGGGAGAGCTTTGTATGTGTCTCTGTGTCTGGAGTAGAGGTGATCTAGATTTTTTTCACTCTGATTGCGCATTTAACATGTTGATAGAAATTAGGTAAAACTGATTTAAGTTTCCCTGCATTAAAGTCTCCGGCCACTAGGAGCGCCGCCTCTGGGTGAGTGGTTTCCTTGTTTGCTCTTTTCCTTATACAGCTGACTGAGTGCGGTCTTAGTACCAGCATCCGTCTGTAGTGGTAAATAAACAGCCACGAAGAGTATAGATGAAAACTCTCTTGGCAAACAATGTGGTCTACAGTTTATCATAAGATACTCTACTTCAGGCGAGCAAAATCTAGAGACTTCCTTAGATTTCGTGCACCAGCTGTTGTTCACAGATATGCACAGACCGCCCCCCTCGTCTTACCGGAGTGTGCTGTTCTATCTAGCTGGTGCAGCGTATATCCTGCTATCTGAGTATCCATATCATCATTCAGCCACGATTCCGTGAAACATAAGATGTTACAGTTATTGATGTGCAGTTGGATATTCGTGTTCGTACGTCGTCTAATTTTTTGTCCCGTGATTGTATGTTGGCGAATAATATTAACGGTAACGGGAGCTTTCCCACTCGCCTTCTGCGGATCCTTACGAGTTACCTCTGTGTCCTCTGTACCTGCGTTTCTATTGCCAATAATGGGGATGTCGGCCTTGTCGGGTGTTCGCAGTATATCCTGTGCTTCCTGCTTGTTGAAGAAAACATCTCAGTCTAATCAGAGATGAGTGATCGCTGTCCTGATGTCCAGAAGCTCTTTCTTGCCGTAAGAGATGGTGGCAGAAACATTATGTACAAAGTAAGTTACAAATAACAAAAACACCCCCTCATAAGAGTACAACTGGTTAGTCGCCCGTAAAACTGCTGCCATGTCTTCAGGCGCCATTATATTTTATAACAACAAAAGAGAAGAAGAAAAACCTCTTCAACTAGTTTCCTATAGATATGACAATCACATCAGCATGTAACAGTGCTAGCCACCCTCCCTCACAGGGCAACATGAGTAGTGGGCCTACAGTCACTGAGACAACATATGTTGATATCAGGCTTAAGCAGGACATCTGGAACAAGAGGAGAGAAAAAGAAAACGTAGCTCCTCAACTACTTTCCTCATTTAGATATGACAATAACATGACATGTGACAGTGGTAGTGAGTAGAGACGTTCACTGAGATGACACTCAAATACAAAAGCATTCTGGGATATTTCAGTTGTATTTGATTCCTACTTGACTGAGTGATCTATTTTGCAAAGCAGACAGACAATCTAAACAATCATTGTATGAACGAAGGAAATCAGTTGAATATAATTATAATATGTTGTTATTACCTGAGCAGATCACTGTGAGTCCAGGAAGGAGATCATAACTTCGGGAACACTCCCTCAGTGAAGACTCAGACCCAGAACAGGAAACTCCAAACCCTCTAGTGGTGTTTCCAGGAAGTACTGAAACAGTGGAGCCACAACCCAGCTGTCTACACACTACTGCAGCTACATCCCCCCAGATATCAACTCCCACAATCCTCCACTCTCCCTGGTCGTACCGCTCCACTCCACCAGCACAGCGACTGCCTCCTCCCACCAGCCTCACATCATCAGGCTCTGAGAAAAGAAAAGAGAGAGACAGTAATCTTATTATTTTCTCACTAAAACACACCTATATTGTCTCTCATATGCTTCACTCCAGGTGAGAAACAATGTTGATTGAGTGACAAACTGTTTCTTACCTGAGCAGGTGAGTCCAACAGCATTACCAGGTAGGCAGGTGTTGTGTTCTCTGTCTGAGGTGTCACAGTCCAGGAGAAGGGACTCATTGCCTTTACACTGGAACTCTTTATCCCAGGTCTGACCCTCACCTCCTCCATAGAGCCCCCCCTGTAGAGCTGCAGGAGCCCCACAGCCAAGCTCCCCACAGACTACCTCTGCATCCTGCCGGTCAAAGTCAGCTTCACACACTGAGGCCCAGGACTGATTGGACTTCACCTCCACTCTCCCAGAGCAGAGACCAGCTCCATCCACAAGCCGCACAGACTCTGGAGAAAAAGAGTTGGTTGAACATTCAATCAGTTTTGTTGATGACACTGTCAAGGACTAAACACAAATATGTTGGATAAAAGATTGTAGTTTGCTATGTTTGATACTGTAAGAGGTAGAAATGGGTTCTTAGTCACTCAGGATCGGGTTGGGAATAATGCAGGCAGGAGACAGGAATAAGTTCACTTGACTTTATAGAAAATAAACAGCTGGACATCCATCAGGCAGCTTCACTTCAGTACCATCTGAACTACAATGATCTGCCCATGAACATCTCCCATAAACCAATATGACAAACACAAATATAATGTTTAAATACATCTGACATCTCTCCCTCTATTTAAATGAAATAAAAACACATAAAACATGATACATGGTAATATTGTATAATGTACAAATACATCTCTCAATATGACCAGTCTCTTACCTGAACAGGTCACACGATGATAATATCCACCATCACAGACACCAAGTTCTTCTATGATGTCACACTGTCGAATGGAAGACTCATCTCCATCACAACTTAGTGTGACTCCTCCTCTTCCCTCTTCAATCAGAGGTCCTCTAGATTCAGCTACAGGATTCCCACAGTCCAACTCTCTACACACAACCTTAGTCTCTATCATTCTCCACCACCCAGGACATAGACCTGACCACTCTCCTCTGTAGAAGACTTCCATTGTCCCAGAACAGGAAGTGGTCCCATCCACCAGTCTGACTGAGAGTTCAGCTGTAAACAGCAGAGAGGAAAACACAGTGGTGAGGACAGATGATGACAGTGATTCTGTTATTCTAACAGCAGTAATGATTTGTGGTTGACAAGTATTAGTAGTTCCATAAAACACTACTAGTAATTTGGTTTTAGAATGGTTTGTATGGACACATGAATTTCTCCGTGTGGGATAATAAAGTTGACTAATATTGAACTGCTATAATCACTGTAGATTTATACTCTACCTACCTGGTGGACTGACACTTTGAGCCTGGAAATCTGAGGAGAAAGAGAGAGACAGAGGATAAAGAGAGAGAAAGAGACAGAGAGACAGAGAGATAGAGGAGTAAGGGAGGAGTCAGAGGAAGAGAGAGACAGAGGAGAAAGGGAGGAGTCAGAGGAAGAGAGAGACAGAGGAGAAAGGGAGGAGTCAGAGGAAGAGAGAGACAGAGGAGAAAGGGAGGAGTCAGAGGAAGAGAGAGACAGAGGAGAAATGAACATCAACATGACCTTTCATGATGTGATGGGAAGACAGGCTTATCGTTGGTATGGTGCAACAACACACATGTGTACATACACTATATATACAAAAGTATGTGGACACCCCTTCAAATTGTGTGGTAAAACTTCACAAAGCCCTGACCTCAACTCCATCGAACACCTTTGGGATGAATTGGAACGCCGACTTCGAGTCAGGTCGAATCGCCCAACCTCACTAATGCTCTTGTGGCTGAATGGAAGCAAGTCCCTGCAGCAATGTTCCAACATCTAGTGGAAAGCCTTCCCAGAAGAGTGGAGGCTGTTATAGCAGCAATGTTCCAGCATCTAGTGGAAAACCTTCCCAGAAGAGTGGAGGCTGTTATAGCAGCAATGTTTCAACATCTAGTGGAAAACCTTCCCAGAAGAGTGGAGGCTGTTATAGCAGCAATGTTCCAACATCTAGTGGAAAACCTTCCCAGAAGAGTGGAGGCTGTTATAGCAGCAATGTTCCAACATCTAGTGGAAAACCTTCCCAGAAGAGTGGAGGCTGTTATAGCAGAAAGGGGGGACCAACTCCATGCAAATGCCCATGATTTTGTATTGAGATGTTTGAACAGCAGGTGTCCACATACTTTTGGTGATTTAGTGTATATTCTGCAGCTGGCTGGCTGGCTGGCTGGCTGGCTGGCTGGCTGGCTGGCTGGCTGGCTGGCAGGCAGGCAGGCAGGCAGGCAGGCAGGCAGGCAGACAGACAGACAGACAGACAGAACTACTAGTCACCCCTCCACTCTCTCCCTGAGTCCATGCCCTAGACAGACAGACCTACTAGTCACCCCTCCATTCTCTCCCAGAGTCCAGGCCCCAGACAGACAGAACTACTAGTCACCCCTCCACTCTCTCCCTGAGTCCAGGCCCCAGACAGACAGACAGACAGACAGAACTACTAGTCACCCCTCCACTCTCTCCCTGAGTCCAGGCCCCAGACAGACAGACAGACAGAACTACTATTCACCCTCCACTCTCTCCCCGAGTCCAGGCCCCAGACAGACAGAACAGCAACACCGTCAGAACTATAGCAGTCTTCATTCTGAAATGACTCTGGTCTTCTTCAGAAGTAGTGCAGTAGTCTACAGGGTTCAGAACTCGTCTTTTTAAACACTTCTTATCACTCATATCATGAGGTTTCACATGTGTTTGGTTACATAGTGTCCAATGTTCTTCTTAGTGATAAAACAGCAAACATTAAGAGTGTTTACTTATCAGACCCACATATATAATAAATATACTATAATATACTATCTTCATATGCTTTTAGTACTCACACATGAATCATATCCTGTTTGGAGGTCATGTGTTGTTTTGAGCCAGCAGTAAAAACACACTGACAGGACAGTTCCTCTTATGGCCACTAGGTGGTAATCTGGTGTCACAGACGCAGGACTGAAGACTAGAAAGAAGCATTGTCTCAATTATCTCTCCTTTCTCCTAAAGTGTACACTTGTTCCCTTCCCTTCACTGAAATGACTGGTACACTAAATATGGTGGAAACGCCCACTTGATAACAGAAAGTAGAGTCCTCTGAGTGGAACGGTGGGAGACAAACAGTACCTCCTCTCCCCTTCTCCTCCTCTCCTATCCTATCCTCAACCCTCTCCCTCTCCCTCTCCCTCTCCCTCTCCCTCTCCCTAAGCTATACAGTCATCGTGAGAGGCTGGTAAAGGAGAGGCTACAAACAGAAACACCTTTGATAAGGGGACTGATCATCATCACATAGATCTGTGGGAAATCTGTCAATGACAAAGTTATAAGTCTGGTTCATGTTCAGTTACCTGTGATGGTGAGGGAGAGGAGCTCACTCTCAGAGGAGAAGTTATGAGAGAAAACATAACTGTCATAAACACATCTGTAGGTCCCTTGGTGGGAGTCATCTGCAGCAGGGAAGAGGAAGGCAGCAGAGTGATTGACAGCTGGCTGGGTCTGTGTTCTGTTGGAGCCGGTGAACGTGAGGAGGAAGGAGCCTCCTGGGTACTGTGGCTGAGTGGAGCAGGTGATGGTGAAGCTGTAGCCCCTGAACACCTCGGGCCCCTGGTGGCCCCTGGAGACCCCTCCCATTGAGTCAGTCAGGGAGATATCAGGCTGGACCAGGAGATCTGTAACAATAAAACTAAAAGTAAATGTAAATAAAAGAGAAGAAGAAAAACCTCTTCAACTAGTTTCCTATAGATATGACAATAACATCAGCATGTAACAGTACCAGCCACCCTCCCTCACAGGGCAACATGAGTAGTGGGCCTACAGTCACTGAGACAACATATGTTGATATCAGGCTTAAGCATGGACATCTGGAACAAGAGGAGAGAAAAAGAAAACGTAGCTCCTCAACTACTTTCCTCATTTAGATATGACAATAACATGACATGTGACAGTGGTAGTGAGTAGAGACGTACACTGAATTAACACTCAAATACAAAAGCATTCTGGGATATTTAACTTGTAATTCATTCCTACTTGACTGAGTGATCTATTTTGCAAAGCAGACTGACAAGTTAAACAGTCATCATGTGAGGTGCAGAGGAAGTTGTATGAATGAAGGAAATCAGTTGAATATAATTATAATATGTTGATATTTCCTGAGCAGATCACTGTGAGTCCAGGAAGGAGATATAATACATGGACAAAAGTATGTGGAACTCAGCAGTGAGTTTTACAACAGAGGATTATTTTTACGCTCTACGTGGTTCAACACTCGGCGGTCCGTTCTGTGAGCTTGTGTTGTCTACCACTTCACGGCTGAGCCGTTGTTGCTCCTAGACTTGACACGTTGAAAGTCACTGAGCTCTTCAGTAAGAACATTCTACTGTCAAGGTTTGTCTATGGAGATTGCATGGCTGTGTGCTTGATTTTATACACCTGTCAGCAACAGGTGTGACTGAAAAAGCCGAATCCACTAAAGTCCACTTACTTTTGGCAATATAGTGTGTCAGGATTTGGCCAGGATTGTTCAGGTTTTGGTCACTAGATGCCCCCATTGTGCTTTTTTGACTCATTTGTTTTTTCCCTTGTTCCAGTTATTATTTGCACCTGTGCCTCATTTCCCTTGAAAGTATTTAAACCCTTAGTGTTCCTCAGTTCTTTGCTATGTGTTTGTATGTTAGCACCCAGCCCCAGCCATGCTGTGAACTTTTGTTTCTCCAGTTGGATTTTCTTGAGGTACTCTGGTTTTGTTCTTGTTTATTTTTGATTATTCTTTTGAGGTTTGTTTTTCCCTGCTGTTCTTACCAGTTTGTGGATTTTCCTTGTGTCTTGGAGGATATACATTTGTTCTCTTGGAATTACTTTTGACGTTGTGGATTTATATTCCTTTTTACTTTATTAAATCACCGTCTCAAGTACTGCTGTGTCTGCCTCATCTTCTGGGTTCTGCCGACTATTAATGGCTCAGTTTACTAAGTGACTGTTTCTCACACCGGAGACCCGAGTTCGTAACCGGGTCCTGACAGAAACACAGAGCCAACAAAATGAACCCAGAGGCAGCCAGTACCCAGGACCTTTTTTCCATGCTGTCCCACCACGAGGGGACTGTCCAACGCCACGAAGCTGCTCTGAGGCCTTAATGGGTAGACATTCTCAACTTCTGTCGTAGATGCTGACTTCCATAAAGCAGATATCTAATCGACTTCCCCCGGCAACCGCTCCTGCCCCAGTACATCAGATTCAAGTGCCCGTGGCAGTTAACCTTTTGTCAATCTAGGGGGTGCTGTTTCCACTTTGGAAAATATTGTTACCAAATTAAACTGCTTCATACTCAATTCTTGCTCGTACAATATGCATATTATTATTACTATTGGATAGAAAACACTCTCTAGTTTCTAAAACTGTTTGAATTATTTCTCTGAGTGAAACAGAAGTCATTCTGCAGCACACTTCCTGTCAAGAAGTGAGATTTCTGAAATTGAGGTCTCTGTTCCAGGGTCGGTTTATAAATTCCCTTATAAGGTATGGGGCTACATGCACTGCATACGCCTTCCCCTAGATGTCAGTAAGCGGTGAGACTTTGAATGGAGCGGATAGCACCATCTGGGGGAGTATAAAACCTCTTGGAACGGAAGTATCGACCTTTTCGACGAGGCGCCTGACGCATGAAGGACATCGGCATGGCTTCTTCAAAAGCTTTCGGTTTAGCAGTTCTTTATCTCCGGCTCTGATTTCATTTGTTTTTTGTCTTAACTTCATAAGGTAGTTAATTTAAACCGACTTATAGCAGTTTATTGCGATTTTCCTGGATTTCTTTGTGACGCGCTTTCACGAGTTGGACACCTCTCCAGTGGGTGGCTATCGTTAGCTGCTATTTCGACAGGACAAGAGGACATCTTTCAACCCAAAGACGATTGTTCTGGAGAAAGGACACCTTGCCCAAGATTCTGATGGAAGCTCAGCTAATAGTAAGCAGTCTTTATGCTGTTAATTCGTACTTATGTTGACAAATGTCAAATAATAATTCCGCCATGAATTATGGTGCGGTCTCGCTTTAGCGCACGCTGTATTGCGCAGTAACGTTAATTTAAAAAATCTAACACAGCGATTGCATTAAGAACTAATTTATCTTTCATTTGCTGTCCAACTTGTATTTTCTAGTCAAGTTTATGAATAGTTTTCGATTAGAATAGGTGCTTCTCCAAGATGGCGCCGGACAGATTGCTCTAAGTTTTGGCCACTATTCTCATTGTATAACCACGATTTGTGCCGCTAAATATGCACATTTTCGAACAAACTCTATATGCATTGTGTAATATGATGTTATAGGATTGTCATCTGAAGAATTCTGAGAAGGTTAGTGAAAAAATTAATATCTTTTGGTGGCTTATACTTATCGCTATGTTTTTGCTTGAATCAATGCTGTTGTGATGTTTGCTATTGTGGTAAGCTAGTATAACGTTATAATGTGTTTTCGCTGTAAAATCAAATCAAATAAAGTTTATTTTATATAGCCCTTCGTACATCAGCTAATATCTCGAAGTGCTGTACAGACACCCAGCCTAAAACCCCAAACAGCAAGCAATGCAGGTGTAGAAGCACGGTGGCTAGGAAAAACTCCCTAGAAAGGCCAAAACCTAGGAAGAAACCTAGAGAGGAACCAGGCTATGAGGGGTAGCCAGTCCTCTTCTGGCTGTGCTGGGTGGAGATTATAACAGAACTATGCCAAGATGTTCAAAATGTTCATAAGTGACAAGCATGGTCAAATAATAATCATGAATAATTTTCAGTTGGCTTTTCATAGCCGATCATCAAGAGTTGAAAATAGCAGGTCCGGGACAGGTGGCGGTTCCATAACCGCAGGCAGAACAGCTGAAACTGGAATAGCAGCAAGGCCAGGTGGACTGGGGACAGCAAGGAGCCATCACGCCCGGCAGCCCCGACGCACGGTCCCAGGGCTCAGGTCCTCCGAGAGAGAGAAAGAGAGAGAGAAGGAGAGAATTAGAGAGAGCCAAGATTTTCAAAATGTTCATAAATGACAAGCATGGTCAAATAATAATCAGGAATAAATGTCAGTTGGCTTTTCATAGCCGATCATTAAGAATTGAAAACAGCAGGTCTGGGACAGATAGGGGTTCCATAACCGCAGGCAGAACAGTTGAAACTGGAACAGCAGCAAGGCCAGGTGGACTGGGGACAGCAAGGAGTCATCATGCCCGGTTTGCCGTGACGTATGGTCCTAGGGCTCAGGTTCTCCGAGAGAGAGAAAGAAAGAGAGAACGAGATAATTAGAGAGAGCATACTTAAATTCACACAGGACACTGGATAAGATAGGAGAAGTACTCCAGGTATAACCAACTGACCCTAGCCCCCCGACACATAAACTACTGCAGCATAAATACTGGAGGCTGAGACAGGAGGGGTCAGGAGACACTGTGGCCCCATCCGATGATACCCCCGGACAGGGCCAAACAGGAAGGATATAACCCCACCCACTCTGCCAAAGCACAGCCCCCACACCACTAGAGGGATATCTTCAACCACCAACTTACAATCCTGAGACAAGGCCGAGTATAGCCCACAAAGATCTCCACCACAGCACAAACCAAGGGGGAGGCGCCAACCCAGACAGGAAGATCACGTCAGTAACTCAACCCACTCAAGTGACGCACCCCTCCTAGGGACGGCATGAAAGAGCACCAGTAAGCCAGTGACTCAGCCCCTGTAATAGGGTTAGGGGCAGAGAATCCCAGTGGAGAGAGGGGAACCGGCCAGGCAGAGACAGCAAGGGCGGTTCGTTGCTCCAGAGCCTTTCCGTTCACCTTCACACTCCTGGGCCAGACTACACTCAATCATATGACCTACTGAAGAGATAAGTCTTCAGTAAAGACTTAAAGGTTGAGACCGAGTCTGCGTCTCTCACATGGGTAGGCAGACTATTCCATAAAAATGGAGATCTATAGGAGAAAGCCCTGCCTCCCGCTGTTTGCTTAGAAATTCTAGGGACAATTAGGAGGCCTGCGTCTTGTGACCGTAGCGTACGTGTAGGTATGTACGGCAGGACCAACTCGGAAAGATAGGTAGGAGCAAGCCCATGTAACGCTTTATAGGTTAACAGTAAAACCTTGAAATCAGCCCTTGCCTTAACAGGAAGCCAGTGTAGGGAGGCTAGCACTGGAGTAATATGATCAAATTTCTTGGTTCTAGTCAGGATTCTAGCAGCCGTATTTAGCACTAACTGAAGTTTATTTAGTGCTTTATCCGGGTAGCCGGAAAGTAGAGCATTGCAGTAGTCTAACCTAGAAGTAACAAATGCATGGATAAATTTTTCTGCATCATTTTTGGACAGAAAATTTCTGGTTTTTGCAATGTTACGTAGATGGAAAAAAGCTGTCCTTGAAACAGTCTTGATATGTTCGTCAAAAGAGAGATCAGGGTCAAGAGTAACGCCGAGGTCCTTCACAGTTTTATTTGAGACGACTTTACAACCATCAAGATTAATTGTCAGATTTAACAGAAGATCTCTTTGTTTCTTGGGACCTAGAACAAGCATCTCTGTTTTGTCCGAGTTTAAAAGTAGAAAGTTTGCAGCCATCCACTTCCTTATGTCTGAAACACAGGCTTCTAGCGAGGGCAATTTTGAGGCTTCACCATGTTTCATTGAAATGTACAGCTGTGTGTCATCCGCATAGCAGTGAAAGTTAACATTATGTTTTCGAACAACATCCCCAAGAGGTAAAATATATAGTGAAAACAATAGTGGTCCTAAAACAGAACCTTGAGGAACACCGAAATGTACAGTTGATTTGTCAGAGGACAAACCATTCACAGAGACAAACTGATATCTTTCCGACAGGTAAGATCTAAACCAGGCCAGAACTTGTCCGTGTAGACCAATTTGGGTTTCCAGTCTCTCCAAAAGAATGTGGTGATCGATGGTGTCAAAGGCAGCACTAAGGTCTAGTAGCACGAGGACAGATGCAGAGCCTCGGTCTGACGCCATTAAAAGGTCATTTACCACCTTCACAAGTGCAGTCTCAGTGCTATGATGGGGTCTAAAACCAGACTGAAGCATTTCGTATACATTGTTTGTCTTCAGGAAGGCAGTGAGTTGCCGTGCAACAGCTTTTTCTAAAATTTTTGAGAGGAATGGAAGATTCGATATAGGCCGATAGTTTTTTATATTTTCCGGGTCAAGGTTTGGCTTTTTCAAGAGAGGCTTTATTACTGCCACTTTTAGTGAGTTTGGTACACATCCGGTGGATAGAGAGCCGTTTATTATGTTCAACATATGAGGGCCAAGCACAGGAAGCAGCTCTTTCAGTAGTTTAGTAGGAATAGGATCCAGTATGCAGCTAGAAGGTTTAGAGGCCATGATTATTTTCATCATTGTGTCAAGAGATATAGTACTAAAACACTTGAGTGTCTCCCTTGATCCTAGGTCCTGGCAGAGTTGTGCAGACTCAGGACAATTGAGCTTTGGAGGAATACGCAGATTTAAAGAGGAGTCCATAATTTGCTTTCTAATGATCATTAACTTTTCCTCAAAGAAGTTCATGAATTTATTACTGCTGAAGTGAAAGCCATCCTCTCTTGGGGAATGCTGCTTTTTAGTTAGCTTTGCAACAGTATCAAAAAGAAATTTTGGATTGTTCTTATTTTCCTCAATTAAGTTGGAAAAGTAGGATGATCGAGCAGCAGTGAGGGCTCTTCGGTACTGCACGGTACTGTCTTTCCAAGCTAGTTATTTGTTGCGATTGCAAACGTAATAAAATGGTGGTCCGACAGTCCAGGATTATGAGGAAAAACATTAAGATCTACAACATTTATTCCATGGGACAAAACTAAGTCCAGAGTATGACTGTGGCAGTGAGTAGGTCCAGAGACATGTTGGACAAAACCCACTGAGTCGATGATGGCTCCGAAAGACTTTTGGAGTGGGTCTGTGGACTTCTCCATATGAATATTAAAATCACCAAAAATTAGAATATGATCTGCTATGACTACAAGGTTTGATAGGAATTCAGGGAACTCAGAGAGGAACGCTGTATATGGCCCAGGAGGCCTATAAACAGTGGCTATAAAAAGTGATTGAGTAGGCTGCATAGATTTCATGACTAGAAGCTCAAAAGACGAAAACGTCATTTTTTTTTTTGTAAATTGAAATTTGCTATCGTAAATGTTAGCAACACCTCCGCCTTTGCGGGATGCACGGGGGATATGGTCACTAGTGTAACCAGGAGGTGAGGCCTCATTTAACACAGTAAATTCATCAGGCTTAAGCCATGTTTCAGTCAGGCCAATCACATCAAGATTATGATCAGTGATTAGTTCATTGACTATAACTGCCTTTGAAGTGAGGGATCTAACATTAAGTAACCCTATTTTGAGATGTGAGGTATCACAATCTCTTTCAATAATGGCAGGAATGGAGGAGGTCTTTATCCTAATGAGATTGCTAAGGCGAACACCGCCATGTTTAGTTTTGCCCAACCTAGGTCGAGGCACAGACACAGTCTCAATGGGGATGGCTGAGCTGACTACACTGACTGTGCTATTGGCAGACTCCACTAAGCTGGCAGGTTGGCTAACAGCCTGCTGCCTGGCCTGCACCCTATTTCATTGTGGAGCTAGTGGAGTTAGAGCCCTATCTATGTTTGTAGATAAGATGAGAGCACCCCTCCAGCTAGGATGGAGTCCGTCACTCCTCAGCAGGTCAGGCTTGGTCCTGTTTGTGGGTGAGTCCCAGAAAGAGGGCCAATTATCTACAAATTCTATCTTTTGGGAGGGGCAGAAAACAGTTTTCAACCAGCGATTGAGTTGTGAGACTCTGCTGTAGAGCTCGTCACTCCCCCTAACTGGGAGAGGGCCAGAGACAATTATTCGATGCCGACACATCTTTCTAGCTGATTTACAGGCTGAAGCTATGTTGCGCTTGGTGACCTCTGACTGTTTCATCCTAACATCGTTGGTGCCGACGTGGATAACAATATCTCTATACTCTCTACACTCGCCAGTTTTAGCTTTAGCCAGCACCATCTTCAGATTAGCCTTAACGTCGGTAGCCCTGCCCCCTGGTAAACAGTGTATGATCGCTGGGTGATTCGTTTTAAGTCTAATACTGCGGGTAATGGAGTTGCCAATGACTAGGGTTTTCAATTTGTCAGAGCTAATGGTGGGAGCCTTCGGCGTCTCAGACCCCGTAACGGGAGGAGTAGAGACAAGAGAAGACTCGGCCTCAGACTCCGACTCGCTACTCAATGGGGAAAACCGGTTGAAAGTTTCTGTCGGCTGAATGAGCGACACCGGTTGAGCATTCCAACAGCATTTCCCTCCAGAAGCCATGAGAAAATTGTCCGGCTGCGGGGACAGTGCGGGGGGATTTATAATAACGTTACTATCTGTACTTACTGGTGGCACAGACGCTGTTTCACCCTTTCCTACACTGAAATTACCCTTGCCTAACGATTGCGTCTGAAGCTGGGCTTGCAGCACAGCTATCCTCGCCGTTAGGCGATCATTCTCCTGTATATTATGAGTACAGCGAATGCAGTTAGAAGACATCATGTTAAAGTTACTACTTAGCTTCGGCTGTTGAAGGTGCTGACGAACCATGTCCAGATAAAGCGTCCGGAGTGAAAAAGTTGAATGAGGGAAAAAAGTTGTGATGGAAAAACTAAAAGTATAAACGTAAAGTTGTCAGCTAGCAAAGCAAAGCTAGCAAAGTAAAGTTGGCAACAAAACGCACAGCAACACGTCTGCAAATTCAAAAGTCTTAATCTTCTGCGTTCCTCACAGCGGTACCAACGACAAGCCAACAGACGTCGCCGTCCCGGGCCTACCCTGCGCCTCGGCCAGAGAGTCTGGCTCTCAACAAAGAACTTACCGCTACGGGTGGAGTCTCGCAAGCTGTCCCAGAAATACATCGGTCCCTTTAAGGTTGCCAGGAGAGTGAATCCCGTTACTTATCGCCTGCACTTACCCAGATCCCTTAAGATTAATCCCACGTTTCACATTTCTTTATTAAAACCTGTTGTTTTTTCTCCCCTTATCCCGGCAGGCAGACCTCCTCCTCCGGGTGCAGCGGTCCTGGCAGTATCTGGTGGACTGGGAAGGCTACGGTTCCGAGGAGCGCTCCTGGGTTCCTGCCAAAGACATACTGGACCCTGACCTCATTCGTCAGTTCAGGGTCCTCCACCCTGAGAAGGCTGGTAGGAACATCAGGAGCCGTTCCTAGGGGAGGCTTCTGTCAGGATTTGGCCAGGATTGTTCAGGTTTTGGTCACTAGATGCCCCCATTGTGCTTTTTTGACTCTTTTGTTTTTTCCCTTGTTCCAGTTATTATTTGCCCCTGTGCCTCATTTCCCTTGAGTGTATTTAAACCCTTAGTGTTCCTCAGTTCTTTGCTCTGTGTTTGTATGTTAGCACCCAGCCCCAGCCATGCTGTGAACTTTTGTTTCTCCAGTTGGATTTTCTTGAGGTACTCTGGTTTTGTTCTTGTTTATTTTTGATTATTCTTTTGAGGTTTGTTTTTCCCTGCTGTTCTTACCAGTTTGTGGATTTTCCTTGTGTCTTGGAGGATATACATTTTTTCTCTTGGAATTACTTTTGACGTTGTGGATTTATATTCCTTTTTACTTTATTAAATCACCGTCTCAAGTACTGCTGTGTCTGCCTCATCTTCTGGGTTCTGCCGACTATTAATGGCTCAGTTTACTAAGTGACTGTTTCTCACACCGGAGACCGGAGTTCGTAACCGGGTCCTGACAATAGTGTATCTTGACAATAACATGACATGTGACAGTGGTAGTGAGTAGAGACGTTCACTGAGATAACACTCAAATACAAAAGCATTCTGGGATATTTAACTTGTATTTGATTCCTACTTGACTGATTGATCTATTTAGTAAAGCAGATTTACAAGCTAAACATTCATCATGAGAGGTGCAGAGGAAGTTGTATGAATGAAGGAAATCAGTTGAATATAATTATAATATCTTGTTATTACCTGAGCAGATCACTGTGAGTCCAGCAAGGAGATCATAGCTTCTGTAACACTCCCTCAGTGAAGACTCAGACCCAGAACAGATAACTCCAAACCCTCTAGTGGCGTTTCCAGGTGGTACTGAAACAGTGGAGCCACAACCCAGCTGTCTACACACTACTGCAGCTATAGCCTTCACGTCAGAGAGAGCTCCCACAGTCCTCCACTCTCCCTGGTCGTACCACTCCACTCCACCAGCACAGCGACTGCCTCCTCCCACCAGCCTCACATCATCAGGCTCTGAGAAAAGAAAAGAGAGAGACAGTAATCTTACTATTTTCTCACTAAAACACACCTATATTGTCTCTCATATTCTTCACTCCAGGTGAGAAACAATGTTGATTGAGTGACAAACTGTTTCTTACCTGAGCAGGTGAGTCCAACAGCATTACCAGGTAGGCAGGTGTTGTGTTTTCTGTCTGAGGTATCACAGTCCAGGAGAAGGGACTCTTTGCCTTTACACTGGAACTCTTTATCCCAGGTCTGACCCTCACCTCCTCCATAGAGCCCCCCCTGTAGAGCTGCAGGAGCCCCACAGCCAACATCCCCACAGACTACCTCTGCATCCTGCCGGTCAAAGTCAGCTTCACACACTGAGGCCCAGGACTGATTGGACTTCACCTCCACTCTCCCAGAGCAGAGACCAGCTCCATCCACAAGCCGCACAGACTCTGGAGAAAAAGAGTTGGTTGAACATTCAATCAGTTTTGTTGATGACACTGTCAAGGACTAAACACAAATATGTTGGATAAAAGATTGTAGTTTGCTATGTTTGATACTGTAAGAGGTAGAAATGGGTTCTTAGTCACTCAGGATCGGGTTGGGAATAATGCAGGCAGGAGACAGGAATAAGTTCACTTCACTTTATAGAAAATAAACAGCTGGACATCCATCAGGCAGCTTCACTTCAGTACCATCTGAACTACAATGATCTGCCCATGAACATCTCCCATAAACAAATATGACAAACACAAATATAATGTTTAAATACATCTGACATCTCTCCCTCTATTTAAATGAAATAAAAACACATAAAACATGATACATGGTAATATTATATAATGTGTAAATAAATCTCTCAATATGACCAGTCTCTTACCTGAACAGATCACATGAAGATAATATGCACCAAAACAGTAACCAGGTCCTCCTCTGATGTCACACTGTCTAAAAAATGACTCATGTCCACTACAACTATAAAGAAAGAATCCTCTTCTTCTTCCATCCTTAACTAGAGGTCCAATAGATTCAGCTTCAGGATTCCCACAGTCCAGCTGTCTACACACAACCTTGGCCTCTTTCATTATGCTCCACCAACTAGGACATAGACCCAACCACTCTCCTCTGTAGAAGACTTCCACTGTCCCAGAACAGGAAGTGGTCCCATTCACCAGTCTGACTGAGAGTTCAGCTGTAAACAGCAGAGAGGAAAACACAGTGGTGAGGACAGATGATGACAGTGATTCTGTTATTCTAACAGCAGTAATGCTTTGTGGTTGACAAGTATTAGTAGTTCCATTAAACACTACTTGTTATTGGGTTTTAGAATGGTTTGTATGGACACATGAATTTCTCCATGTGGGATAATAAAGTTGACCAATATTGAACTGCTATAATCACTGTAGATTTATACTCTACCTACCTGGTGGACTGACGCTTTGAGCCTGGAGATCTGAGGAGAAAGAGAGAGACAGAGGAAGAGAGAGACAGAGGAGAAAGGGAGGAGTCAGAGGAAGAGAGAGACAGAGGAGAAAGGGAGGAGTCAGAGGAAGAGAGAGACAGAGGAGAAAGGGAGGAGTCAGAGGAAGCAAGTCCCTGCAGCAATGTTCCAACATCTAGTGGAAAACCTTCCCAGAAGACTGGAGGCTGTTATAGCAGAAAGGGGGGACCAACTCCATATTAATACCCATGATTTTGGATTGAGATGTTTGAACAGCAGGTGTCCACATACTTTTGGTGATTTAGTGTATATTCTGCAGATGGCTGGCTGGCTGGCTGGCAGACAGACAGACAGACAGACAGACAGACAGACAGACAGACAGACAGACACAGACAGACAGACAGACAGAACTACTAGTCACCCCTCCACTCTCTCCCTGAGTCCAGGCCCCAGACAGACAGACAGACAGACAGACAGAACTACTAGTCACCCCTCCACTCTCTCCCTGAGTCCAGGCCCCAGACAGACAGACAGACAGAACTACTATTCACCCTCCACTCTCTCCCTGAGTCCAGGCCCCAGACAGACAGAACAGCAACACCGTCAGAACTATAGCAGTCTTCATTCTGAAATGACTCTGGTCTTCTTCAGAAGTAGTGCAGTAGTCTACAGGGTTCAGAACTCGTCTTTTTAAACACTTCTTATCACTCATATCATGAGGTTTCACATGTGTTTGGTTACATAGTGTCCAATGTTCTTCTGTGTGATAAAACAGCAAACATTAAGAGTGTTTACTTATCAGACCCACATATATAATAAATATACTATAATATACTATCTTCATATGCTTTTAGTACTCACACATGAATCATATCATTTATGCAGGTCATGTGTTGTTTTGAGGCAGCAGTAAAAACACACTGACAGGACAGTTCCTTTTATGGCCACTAGGTGATAATCTGGTGTCACAGACACAGGACTGTAGACTAGAAAGAAGCATTGCCCCAATTATCTCTCCTTTCTCCTAAAGTGTGCACTTGTTCCCTTCACTGAAATGACTGGTACACTAAATATAGTGGAAACGCCCACTTGATAACAGAAGGTAGAGTCCTCTGAGTGGAACGGTGGGAGACAAACAGTACCTCCTCTCCCCTTCTACTCCTCTCCTCCTCTCCTCTTCTCCCCCTCCCCTCTCCTCTTCTCCCCCTCCCCTCTCCTCTTCTCCCCCTCCCCTCTCCTCTTCTCCCCCTCTCCACCTCTCCTCTTCTACACCTCTCTTCTCCTCCTTTCTTCTCCTCCTCTCCCTTTCTTCTCCTCTTCTCCCCTCTCCTCCCCTCTCTCTTCTTCTCCCACTCTCCACTTCTACTGTTCTCCCCAATTGTCCTCTCCTTTTCTCCCCAACACTCTCTTCTCATCTTCTCCTCCTCACCTCTTCTCTTCTCCCCCCTCTCCTCTTCTCCCCCTCTCCTCTTCTCCTCCCCCTCTCTTCTCCTCTTCTCCCCCCTTCTCTCCTCTTCTCCCCCCTCTCTTCTCCTCCCCCTCTCTTCTCCTCTTCTGCCCCTCTCCTCTTCTCACCCTTCCCTCTTCTCCCCCTCTCATCTTCTCTTCTCCCCTCTTCTCTTCTCCCCCTCTCCTCATCTCCACTTCTCCCCCTCTCCTCTTCTCGCCCTCTCCTCTTCTCGCCCTCTCCTCTTCTCCCCCTTTAATCTTCTCCCCCTTTAATCTTCTCCCCCTTTAATCTTCTCCCCCTCTTCTCTTCTTCCACTCTCTTCTCCACTTCTCCCCCTCTCCTCTCCTCTTATCCCCCTTCTCCCCTTTTCCCCATCTCCTATTTTCTCCCTTTAATATTCTCCCTCTGTCATCTTCTCTTCTCCCCCTTCTCTTCTCCCCCCCTTTCTTCTTCTCACCCCTCTCCTATTCTCTTCTCCCCCTCTTCTCCTCTTCTCCCACTCTCCTCTTCTCCCCCTCTCCTCTTCTCCCCCTCTTCTCCCCTCTCCTCTTCTCCCCTCTCTCTTCTCCTCTTCTCCCCCTCTCTTCTCCCACTTTCTTCTCCTTCTCTCCCTTTCCCCTTTACTTCTTCCCCTCTCCTCTCCTCCACCTCAATCTTCTCCCCCTTTCCTCTTCTCACCCCTCTCCTCTTCTCCCCTTCTCCTATTCTCTTCTCCCCCTCTTCTCCTCTTCTCCCACTCTCCTCTTCTCCCCCTCTCCTCCTCTTCTCCTCTTCTCCCACTCTCCTCCTCTCCTCTTCTCCTCCTCTCCCCTCTCCCCTCTCCTCTTCTCTCCCCTCTCCTATTCTCTCCCCTCTCCTATTCTCTCCCCTCTCCTATTCTCTCCCCTCTCCTCTTCAGTTTGAAACTTGGTAGTGAGTTTAGTGAGTGTTGCAACCGAGGACAGACCATTTTTAAGCGTTCATCACTCTGTGGTCCCGTTCTGTGTGACCTACCACTTCACAGATGAGCCATAAGACTGTTAAATAGTTCATTAATGGTTACCTGGACTGTCTGCACTGACACCACAAACACTCACAAGACTACACATACACACTATATAAACACTCACTAGACTACACATACACACTATATAAACACTCACTAGACTACACATACACACTATATAAACACTCACCAGACTACACATACACACTATATAAACACTCAGAAATTACATAGACTTGTAACGGCAGTCTAAGTTGTCCTCCTCATCGGACGAGGAGAGGTGAGAAGGATCGGATGACCAATATGCAGCGTGATAAGTTTCCATGATTTAATAACACAAAAACTAGACAAAATACAAAACAACAAACGAACCAACCGTCACAGTCCCGTGTGGCACAAACACTGACACAGGAAACAACCACCCACAAATCCCCAACACAAAACAAGCCACCTATATATGATTCTCAATCAGGGACAACGATTGACAGCTGCCTCTGATTGAGAACCATATTAGGCTGAACACAGAAACAGACAAACTAGACACACAACATAGAATGCCCACCCAGCTCACGTCCTGACCAACACTAAAACAAGCACAACACATAAGAACTCTGGTCAGGACGTGACAGTACCCCCCTCCTGAGGTGCGGACTCCGAACGCACCCCTAAAACTCAAGGGGAGGGTCTGGGTGGGCATCTGTCCGCGGTGGCGGCTCCGGCGCAGGACGAGGACACCACTCCACCATTGTCTTTGTCCCCCTCCTTAGCGTCCTTTGAGTGGCGACCCTCGCCCTCGACCCTGGTCTAGGAACCTTCACAAAGGTCCCCCCTAGATTTAGGAGACAGCTCAGGACAGAGAGGTAGCTCAGGACAGAGAGGTAGCTCAGGACAGAGAGGTAGCTCAGGACATAGAGGTAGCTCAGGACAGAGGGGCAACTCCGGACTGAAGGGCAGCTCCGGACAGAGAGGCAGCTCTGGACTGAAGGGCAGCTCCGGACTAATGGCAGCTCCGGACTGAGGGGCAGCTCCGGGCTGAGGGGCAGCTCATGACTGGAGGGCAGCTCCGGACTGGAAGGCAGCTCATGACTGGAAGGCAGCTCATGACTGGAGGGCAGCTCATGACTGGAGGGCAGCTCATGACTAGAAGGCAGCTCATGACTGGAGGGCAGCTCATGACTGGAGGGCAGCTCATGACTGGAGGGCAGCTCATGACTGGAAGGCAGCTCATGACTGGAGGACAGCTCATGACTGGAGGGCAGCTCATGACTGGAGGGCAGCTCATGACTGGACGGCAGCTCATGACTGGAGGACAGCTCATGACTGGAGGGCAGCTCATGACTGGAGGGCAGCTCATGACTGGAGGACAGCTCATGACTGGAGGGCAGCTCATGACTGGACGGCAGCTCATGACTGGAGGACAGCTCATGACTGGAGGGCAGCTCATGACTGGAGGGCAGCTCATGACTGGAAGGCAGCTCATGACTGGAGGGCAGCTCATGACTGGAGGGCAGCTCCTGACTAGCTGGCGGTTCTGGCAGCTCCTGACTGGCTGGCGGCTCTGGCAGCTCCTGACTGACTGGCGGCTCTGGCAGCTCCTGACTGGCTGGCGGCTCTGGCAGCTCCTGACTGGCTGGCGGCTCTGGCAGCTCCTGACTGGCTGGCGGCTCTGGCACCTCCTGACTGGCTGGCGGCTCTGGCAGCTCCTGACTGACCGGACGGCTCTAATGGCTCGGGACAGACGGGCGGCTCTGAAGGCTCGGGACAGACGGATGGCTCAGATGGCGCTGGGCAGACGGATGGCTCAGATGGCGCTGGGCAGACGGATGGCTCAGATGGCGCTGGGCAGGCAGGCAGCTCAGACGGCGCTGGGCAGACGGATGGCTCAGATGGCGTTGGGCAGACGGATGGCTCAGACGGCGCTGGGCTGGCAGGCAGCTCAGACGGCGCTAGGCAGACGAGCAGTACAGACGGCGCTGGGCAGGCAGGCAGTGCAGGCGGCGCTGGGCAGGCAGGCAGTGCAGGCGGCGTTGGACAGACGGCCGACTCTGACCTGCTGAGGTGCACAGTAGGCCTGGTGCGTGGTACCGGCACTGGAGGTACTGGGTTGGAGACACGCACCATAGGGAGAGTGCGTGGAGGAGGAACAGAGTTCTGGAGACGCACAGGAAGCCTGGTGCGTGGTGTAGGCACTGGTGGTACTGGGCTGGGGCGGGAAGGTGGCGCCGGATATACCGGACCGTGAAGGAGTACACGAGCTCGTGAGCACCGAGCCTGCCCAACCTTACCTGGTTGAGTGTTCCCCGTAGCCCTGCCAGTGCGGCGAGGTGGAATAGCCCGCACTGGGCTATGCTGGCGAACCGGGGACACCATACGTAAGGCTGGTGCCATGTACACCGGCCCGAGGAGACGCACTGGAGACCAGATGCGTTGAGCCGGCTTCATGGCACCCGGCTCGATGCCCAACCTAGCCCGGCCAGTGCGGCGAGGTGGAATAGCCCGCACTGGGCTAAGCACGCATACTGGGGACACCGTGCGCTCCACCGCATAACACGGTGCCTGACCAGTACGACGTCCTCTCACTCCACGGTAAGCCCGGGAAGTTGGCGCAGGTCTCCTACCTGACTTCGCCACACTCCCCTTTAACCCCCCCCCCAAGAAATTTTTGGGTGAGCCTCTCGGGCTTCCAGCCGCTCTGCCATGCTAGCGCCTCATAATGCCGCCTCTCCGCTTTTGCTGCCTCCAGCTCCGCTTTGGGGCGGCGACACTCCTCTGGCTCTGCCCAGGGTCCTTTACCGTCTAGAATTTCCTCCCATGTCCATTCCTCCTGGTACCGCTGCTGCTGTCACTGCTGCCCATTGCCACGCTGCTTGGTCCGGGTTTGGTGGGTGGTTCTGTAACGGCAGTCTAAGTCGTCCTCCTCATCGGACGAGGAGAGGCGAGAAGGATGGGAGGACCAATATGCAGCGTGATAAGTTTCCATGATTTAATAACACAAAAACTAGACAAAATACAAAACAACAAACGAACCAACCGTCACAGTCCCGTGTGGCACAAACACTGACACGGGAAACAACCACCCACAAATCCCCAACACAAAACAAGCCACCTATATATGATTCTCAATCAGGGACAACGATTGACAGCTGCCTCTGATTGAGAACCATATTAGGCCGAACACAGAAACAGACAAACTAGACACACAACATAGAATGCCCACCCAGCTCACGTCCTGACCAACACTAAAACAAGCACAACACATAAGAACTCTGGTCAGGACGTGACAAGACTAAACACACACATATTTTACATTCAATATATGCCACTTTACCCTGCCTTCATGTACATATCTACCTCAAATACCTTATTATTATCTATCCTGATGTCTAGTCACTTTACCCTGCCTTCATGTACATATCTACCTAAAATACCTTATTATTATCTATCCTGATGTCTAGTCACTTTACCCTGCCTTCATGTACATATCTACCTCAATTACCTTATTATTATCTATCCTAATGTCTAGTCACTTTACCATGCCTTCATGTACATATCTACCTCAAATACCTTATTATTATCTATCCTGATGTCTAGTCACTTTACCCTGCCTTCATGTACATATCTACCTCAAATACCTTATTATTATCTATCCTGATGTCTAGTCACTTTACACTGCCTTCATGTACATATCTACCTCAAATACCTTATTATTATCTATCCTGATGTCTAGACACTTTACCCTGCCTTCATGTACATATCTACCTCAAATACCTTATTATTATCTATCCTGATGTCTAGTCACTTTACCCTGCCTTCATGTACATATCTACCTCAAATACCTTATTATTATCTATCCTGATGTCTAGTCACTTTACCCTGCCTTCATGTACATATCTACCTCAAATACCTTATTATTATCTATCCTGATGTCTAGTCACTTTACCCTGCCTTCATGTACATATCTACCTCAAATACCTTATAATTATCTATCCTGATGTCTAGTCACTTTACCCTGCCTTCATGTACATATCTACCTCAAATACCTTATTATTATCTATCCTGATGTCTAGTCACTTTACCCTGCCTTCATGTACATATCTACCTCAAATACCTTATTATTATCTATCCTGATGTCTAGTCACTTTACCCTGCCTTCATGTACATATCTACCTTATTATTATCTATCCTGATGTCTAGTCACTTTACCCTGCCTTCATGTACATATCTACCTCAAATACCTTATTATTATCTATCCTGATGTCTAGTCACTTTACCCTGCCTTCATGTACATACAGTGCATTAGGAAAGTATTCAGACCCCTTGTCTTTTTCCACATTTTGTTACGTTACAGTCTTATTCTAATATTAATTTAAAAACAATCCTCATCAATCTACACACAATACCCCATAATGACAAAGCAAAACAGGTATTTAGACATTTTTGGTAATTTATTAAAAGTAAAAAGCAGTCGTTCTGCTTTTCACTGTCGTTCTAAAGTTTGGGGTCACTTAGAAATGTCTTTGTTGTTGAAAGAGAAGCACATTTGTTGTCCATTAAAATACCATCAAATTGATCAGAAATACAGTGTAGACATTGTTAATGTTGTAAATGACTATTGTAGCTGGAAACGGCAGATTCTTTTTGGAATATCTACACAGGTGTTCAAAGGCCCATTATCAGCAACCATCACTCCTGTGTTCCAATGGCACGTTATGTTAGCTAATCTGTAAGAGCTGTCGCTTTCCTCATCCTCGGAAGAGGTGAGGAGAGAAGGATCTTCAGACCAATATGCGGAGTCAGGGAAATATGCCATCTTTTTTTATTAATACGAAAACTGATGACACGAAAACAAACACTTTAACAAACTACAAAATAAGAAAACGACGTACACGCAACCTGAACATAAACTTACATGGACAAACGTAAACTCACGAACAGGAACGGACATCGAAACATACGAACAGCCAAACAGCTCCAAAAGTGAATACATCGAACACAACGAAGACATCACAGGAGACAATCACCCACAAACAAACAGTGAGAATGCCCTACCTAAATATGACTCTTGATTAGAGGAAAATGCAAACCACCTGCCTCTAATCAAGAGCCATACCAGGCAAACCGAAACCAACATAGAAACAGATAACATAGACTGCCCACCCAAAACACATGCCCTGACCATAAACACATAAAAACTAACATAAATAGGTCAGGACTGTTACAGTACCCCCCCCCCCAAGGTGCGAACGCCGGGCGCACCAGCACAAAGTCCAGGGGAGGGTCCGGGTGGGCAGTTGACCACGGTGGTGGTTCCGGTTCAGGACGCTGTCCCCGCACCACCATAGTCACTCCCCTCTTCTTTCTACCCCTTCTACTGACCACCCTAACACTACCTTCCCCTAAATAAACAGCTAGCACCGGGACAAGGGGCAGCACCGGGACAAGGGGTAGCACCGGGACAAGGGGCAGCACCAGAACAAGGGGCAGCACCAGGATAAGGACCATCACTGGAATAAGGGGCAGCACCGGGACAAGGGGCAGCACCGGGACAAGGGGCAGCACCGGGACAAGGGGCAGCACCGGGACAAGGGGCAGCACCGGGACAAGGGGCAGCACCGGGACAAGGGGCAGCACCGGGACAAGGGGCAGCACCGGGACAAGGGGCAACACCGGGACAAGGGGCAGATCCCGGCTGAAGGACTCTGGCAGGTCCTGTTTGGACGGCTCTGGCAGGTCCATGCAGGCTGACGGTTCTCGACGCTCATGGCAGACTGACGGCTCTCTACGCTCATGGCAGGCTGACGGCTCTCGACGCTCATGGCAGACTGACTGCTCTCGACGCTCATGGCAGGCTGACGGCTCTCGACGCTCATGGCAGGCTGACGGCTCTCGACGCTCATGGCAGGCTGACGGCTCTCGACGCTCATGGCAGGCTGACGGCTCTCGACGCTCATGGCAGGCTGACGGCTCTCGACGCTCATGGCAGGCTGACGGCTCTCGACGCTCATGGCTCTCTGACGGCTCTGGCTGCTCATGGCTCTCTGACGGCTCTGGCTGCTCATGGCTCTCTGACGGCTCTGGCTGCTCATGGCTCTCTGACGGCTCTGGCTGCTCATGGCTCTCTGACGGCTCTGGCTGCTCATGGCTCTCTGACGGCTCTGGCTGCTCATGGCTCTCTGACGGCTCTGGCTGCTCATGGCTCTCTGACGGCTCTGGCTGCTCATGGCTCTCTGACGGCTCTGGCTGCTCATGGCTCGCTGGCGGCTCTGGCAGATCCTGTCTGGTTGGCGGCTCTGGCAGATCCTGTCTGGTTGGCGGCTCTGGCAGATCCTGTCTGGTTGGCGGCTCTGGCAGATCCTGTCTGGCGGGCGGCTCTAGCGGCTCCTGTCTGGCTGACGGCTCTAGCGGCTCCTGTCTGGCGGATGGCTCTGTAGGCTCATGGCAGACGGGCGGCTTTGCAGGCTCATGGCAGACGGGCGGCTTTGCAGGCTCCTGGCAGACGGATGGCTCAGATGGCGCTGGGGAGACGGATGGCTCAGATGGCGCTGGGAAGACGGATGGCTCAGATGGCGCTGGGGAGACGGATGGCTCAGATGGCGCTGGGGAGACGGATGGCTCTGGCCGTATACGGCGCACTGTAGACCTGGTGCGTGGTGCCGGAACTGGAGGCACCGGGCTAATGATAAGCACCTTCCTACTAGTGCGTGGAGCAGGGACAGGGCACACTGAACTCTCAAAGCGTACTCTATACCTGGTGCGTGGTACCGGCACTGGTGGCACCTGGCTGAGGGCACGCACCTCAGGACTAGTACGGGGAGAAGTGACAGTGTGTACAGGACTTAGGAGACGCACAGGTGGCTTAGTGCGTGGGGCCGGAACTGGAGGCACTGAACTGGATACACGCACTATAGGGAGAGTGCGTGGAGGAGGAACAGGGCTCTGGAAATGCACTGGTAGCCTAGTGCGTAATGTAGGCACTGTAGGTACTAGGCTGGGGCGGGGAGGTGGCGCCGGAAATACCGGACCGTGCAGGCGTACTGGCTCTCTTGAGCATTGAGCCTGCCCAACCTTACCTGGTTGAATGCTCCCGGTCGCCCTGCCAGTGCGGCGAGGTGGAATAGCCCGCACTGGGCTATGCAGGCGAACCGGGGAAACCATGCGTAAGGCAGGTGCCATGTATGCCGGCCCGAGGAGACGCACTGGAGACCAGACGCGTTGAGCCGGCCTCATGACACCTGGCTCAATGCCCAATCTCGCCCTACCAGTGCGGGGAGGTGGAATAACCCGCACCGGCCTATGCACACGTACAGGAGACACCGTGCGCTCTACTGCGTAACACGGTGTCTGCCCGTACTCCCGCTCTCCACGGTGAGCCTGGGAAGTGGGCGCAGGTCTCCTACCTGCCCTTGGCCCACTACCCTTTAGCCCCCCCCCCAAGAAATTTTTGGGAGTTACTCACGGGCTTTTTCGGCTTCCGTGCCAGACGTGTTCCCTCATAATTCCGGTTCCTCTCTCCGGTAGCCTCCGCTCTCCTAAGTGCCTCCAGCTGTTCCCATGGAAGGCGATCTCTACCTGCTAGGATCTCCTCCCATGTGTAGACACCTTTTCCATTCAATACATCGTCCCATGTCCATTGCTCCTTCTTCTGTCCCTTACTCCGTTTAGCATTCCCATACCGCTTGGTCTCTGTATTTTGGTGGGTGATTCTGTAAGAGCTGTCGCTTTCCTCATCCTCGGAAGAGGTGAGGAGAGAAGGATCTTCAGACCAATATGCGGAGTCAGGGAAATATGCCATCTTTTTTTATTAATACGAAAACTGATGACACGAAAACAAACACTTTAACAAACTACAAAATAAGAAAACGACGTACACGCAACCTGAACATAAACTTACATGGACAAACGTAAACTCACGAACAGGAACGGACATCGAAACATACGAACAGCCAAACAGCTCCAAAAGTGAATACATCGAACACAACGAAGACATCACAGGAGACAATCACCCACAAACAAACAGTGAGAATGCCCTACCTAAATATGACTCTTGATTAGAGGAAAATGCAAACCACCTGCCTCTAATCAAGAGCCATACCAGGCAAACCGAAACCAACATAGAAACAGATAACATAGACTGCCCACCCAAAACACATGCCCTGACCATAAACACATAAAAACTAACATAAATAGGTCAGGACTGTTACATAATCCAAGTTTATCATTTTAAAAGGCTAATTGATCATTACTGTAGTAGTGAATGGATACAGGCTGGTAAAAACAGGAAACTAAGCCATTATAAAGGCTTAGGTAAGCTTAAAGTACATTGTCTATTGTAGAGGACAGGAAAATAAAGAAAGGCCATAAGTGCATAGACAAGCTGGAAATTCCAAGGTCAGAGGGACATACAAAAGAGGGGGCCAAATGACCAACAGATGAACTATAGGCATAATACATATTTATATTAGGACACTGAGAAGGTCCTGGCACCATTGTAATCTAATCAAGAGCGGATACAGGCATTATGGGGTACGAACAAGCAGGAAGCCTGAAAATGAAAGACAATGGTAACATATGATGTATGAGAAGTAACTTAATGTGCGTATGTAATGGACTGATATACTGTATGTGTATAAAAACAGAGCCAGGGCTTAGGAAAGGTGGTCTTTCCGCGGACTGACACGTATTGTGATACATTGTATTAAAAGTCTATTTAAATTTACAAGTTCTTGTAAGTGTTATGTTTTGAACCGATTATCCACGACATTACAAAACCCTTTTTCAAGAATGATAGCACAGCTGAAAACTGTTGTCCTGATTAACAGTGGCCAAGTGGCTACTGTGGCTATTTGATCATAATGAGACTTTTGAAAGAAACATGTAGGGCTTGACATTAACCTGTTCATCCACTTCTCCTTCAGACAAGGAGGTGACTGAAAATGCTGTTGTGTTTGATGCAAGTTTACGAAGGTGTCCCAAAATACAACACTGCCCCTTTAAGAGAAAAAAAGCTATTTACCTGACTGATTTTCAAAGAGTCTAGAAATGTACACAGTTTGTAGGAAGTAATCACTCCCCTATTGCTGACTACAGATGATCTATAACCGGGATAATAACTCACTAACTAACAGAGGAGATGAACAAAATGTGCCCACATGCAGCTCTCACTTTGAACTCAAACAACATCTAGTCCCGACCACAGCTGTAAACAATCCAGTTACCTGATCCATATATGCACTGGTCTATTTGCATGTAGGCCTACTGCAGCTCTGATTGGTTCTGCCGCCCCGGTCTGTGTAGAGTACGGGATGAGTCGTGTCAATGTAATAGAATCCTACTCCGATGCGTTCTGTCTATAACATCTCTTACATAGTTGGGTTTGTTTCGCTTTGTTGCAGTGAAAGTGGATAATATTCCATTGATCACATTTACCACAGTAAAGAGACACGTTGATGGTGTTAACAGGGAAATCTCTAGAACAGTGATGGTGTTAACAGGGAAATCTCTAGAACAGTGATGGTGTTAACAGGGGAAACTCTAGAACAGTGATGGTGTTAACAGGGGAAACTCTAGAACAGTGATGGTGTTAACAGGGGAAACTCTAGAACAGTGATGGTGTTAACAGGGAAAACTCTTGAACAGTGATGGTGTTAACAGGGGAAACTCTAGAACAGTGATGGTGTTAACAGGGGAAACTCTAGAACAGTGATGGTGTTAACAGGGGAAACTCTAGAACAGTGATGGTGTTAACAGGGGAAACTCTAAAACAGTGATGGTGTTAACAGGGGAAACTCTAGAACAGTGATGGTGTTAACAGGGGAAACTCTAGAACAGTGATGGTGTTAACAGGGGAAACTCTAGAACAGTGATGGTGTTAACAGGGGAAACTCTAGAACAGTGATGGTGTTAACAGGGGAAACTCTAGAACAGTGATGGTGTTAACAGGGGAAACTCTAGAACAGTGATGGTGTTAACAGGGGAAACTCTAGAACAGTGATGGTGTTAACAGGGGAAACTCTAGAACAGTGATGGTGTTAACAGGGGAAACTCTAGAACAGTGATGGTGTTAACAGGGGAAACTCTAGAACAGTGATGGTGTTAACAGGGGAAACTCTTGAACAGTGATGGTGTTAACAGGGGAAACTCTAGAACAGTGATGGTGTTAACAGGGGAAACTCTAGAACAGTGATGGTGTTAACAGGGGAAACTCTAAAACAGTGATGGTGTTAACAGGGGAAACTCTAGAACAGTGATGGTGTTAACAGGGGAAACTCTAGAACAGTGATGGTGTTAACAGGGGAAACTCTAGAACAGTGATGGTGTTAACAGGGGAAACTCTAGAACAGTGATGGTGTTAACAGGGGAAACTCTAGAACAGTGATGGTGTTAACAGGGGAAACTCTAGAACAGTGATGGTGTTAACAGGGGAAACTCTAGAACAGTGATGGTGTTAACAGGGGAAACTCTAGAACAGTGATGGTGTTAACAGGGGAAACTCTAGAACAGTGATGGTGTTAACAGGGGAAACTCTAGAACAGTGATGGTGTTAACAGGGGAAACTCTAGAACAGTGATGGTGTTAACAGGGGAAACTCTAGAACAGTGATGGTGTTAACAGGGGAAACTCTAGAACAGTGATGGTGTTAACAGGGGAAACTCTAGAACAGTGATGGTGTTAACAGGGGAAACTCTAGAACAGTGATGGTGTTAACAGGGGAAACTCTAGAACAGTGATGGTGTTAATAGGGGAAACTCTAGAACAGTGATGGTGTTAACAGGGGAAACTCTAGAACAGTGATGGTGTTAACAGGGGAAACTCTAGAACAGTGATGGTGTTAACAGGGGAAACTCTAGAACAGTGATGGTGTTAACAGGGAAAACTCTAGAACAGTGATGGTGTTAACAGGGGAAACTCTAGAACAGTGATGGTGTTAACAGGGGAAACTTTAGAACAGTGATGGTGTTAACAGGGGAAACTCTAGAACAGTGATGGTGTTAACAGAGAAAACGTTAGAACAGTGATGGTGTTAACAGGGGAAACTCTAGAACAGTGATGGTGTTAACAGGGGAAACTCTAGAACAGTGATGGTGTTAACAGGGAAAACTCTAGAACAGTGATGGTGTTAACAGGGGAAACTCTAGAACAGTGATGGTGTTAACAGGGGAAACTCTAGAACAGTGATGGTGTTAACAGGGGAAACTCTAGAACAGTGATGGTGTTAACAGGGGAAACTCTAGAACAGTGATGGTGTTAACAGGGGAAACTCTAGAACAGTGATGGTGTTAACAGGGGAAACTCTAGAACAGTGATGGTGTTAACAGGGGAAACTCTAGAACAGTGATGGTGTTAACAGGGGAAACTAAAACAGTGATGGTGTTAACAGGGGAAACTCTAGAACAGTGATGGTGTTAACAGGGGAAACTCTAGAACAGTGATGGTGTTAACAGGGGAAACTCTAGAACAGTGATGGTGTTAACAGGGGAAACTCTAGAACAGTGATGGTGTTAACAGGGGAAACTCTAGAACAGTGATGGTGTTAACAGGGGAAACTCTAGAACAGTGATGGTGTTAACAGGGGAAACTCTAGAACAGTGATGGTGTTAACAGGGGAAACTCTAGAACAGTGATGGTGTTAACAGGGGAAACTCTAGAACAGTGATGGTGTTAACAGGGGAAACTAAAACAGTGATGGTGTTAACAGGGGAAACTCTAGAACAGTGATGGTGTTAACAGGGGAAACTCTAGAACAGTGATGGTGTTAACAGGGGAAACTCTAGAACAGTGATGGTGTTAACAGGGGAAACTCTAGAACAGTGATGGTGTTAACAGGGGAAACTCTAGAACAGTGATGGTGTTAACAGGGAAAACTCTTGAACAGTGATGGTGTTAACAGGGGAAACTCTAGAACAGTGATGGTGTTAACAGGGGAAACTCTAGAACAGTGATGGTGTTAACAGGGGAAACTCTAAAACAGTGATGGTGTTAACAGGGGAAACTCTAGAACAGTGATGGTGTTAACAGGGGAAACTCTAGAACAGTGATGGTGTTAACAGGGGAAACTCTAGAACAGTGATGGTGTTAACAGGGGAAACTCTAGAACAGTGATGGTGTTAACAGGGGAAACTCTAGAACAGTGATGGTGTTAACAGGGGAAACTCTAGAACAGTGATGGTGTTAACAGGGGAAACTCTAGAACAGTGATGGTGTTAACAGGGGAAACTCTAGAACAGTGATGGTGTTAACAGGGGAAACTCTAGAACAGTGATGGTGTTAACAGGGGAAACTCTAGAACAGTGATGGTGTTAACAGGGGAAACTCTAGAACAGTGATGGTGTTAACAGGGGAAACTCTAGAACAGTGATGGTGTTAACAGGGGAAACTCTAGAACAGTGATGGTGTTAACAGGGGAAACTCTAAAACAGTGATGGTGTTAACAGGGGAAACTCTAGAACAGTGATGGTGTTAACAGGGGAAACTCTAGAACAGTGATGGTGTTAACAGGGGAAACTCTAGAACAGTGATGGTGTTAACAGGGGAAACTCTAGAACAGTGATGGTGTTAACAGGGGAAACTCTAGAACAGTGATGGTGTTAACAGGGGAAACTCTAGAACAGTGATGGTGTTAACAGGGGAAACTCTAGAACAGTGATGGTGTTAATAGGGGAAACTCTAGAACAGTGATGGTGTTAACAGGGGAAACTCTAGAACAGTGATGGTGTTAACAGGGGAAACTCTAGAACAGTGATGGTGTTAACAGGGGAAACTCTAGAACAGTGATGGTGTTAACAGGGAAAACTCTAGAACAGTGATGGTGTTAACAGGGGAAACTCTAGAACAGTGATGGTGTTAACAGGGGAAACTTTAGAACAGTGATGGTGTTAACAGGGGAAACTCTAGAACAGTGATGGTGTTAACAGAGAAAACGTTAGAACAGTGATGGTGTTAACAGGGGAAACTCTAGAACAGTGATGGTGTTAACAGGGGAAACTCTAGAACAGTGATGGTGTTAACAGGGGAAACTCTAGAACAGTGATGGTGTTAACAGGGGAAACTCTAGAACAGTGATGGTGTTAACAGGGGAAACTCTAGAACAGTGATGGTGTTAACAGGGAAAACTCTAGAACAGTGGTCACCAACCTTTGAGTCAAGATACAAGCCTGAGATCTAACAGTAAGGTTTCACTTTGAGTCTAAATTCAAGCTGAGAACTACCACTCATGCTCTTTTCTCTATAGATACACATGATATCAACACCATACCACCAGTGGGGGGAAAAGTACCCTGTCCTGAGTAAAGTAAAGAACATGACTCAAGTAAAAGTGACAGTCACCCAGTAAAACACTGCATGATTAAAAACCTCTCTAGGGGGTGTGGGACGCTAGCGTCCCACCTGGCCAACATCCAGTGAAATTGCAGAGCGCCAAATTCAAAAACAGAAACACTCAATATAAAAATGTATAAAACATACAAGTGTTTTAAATATAAACTTCTTGTTAATCCAACCACGGTGTCAGATTTCAAAAAGGCTTTACGGCGAAAGCATACCACGCAGAGCACAGCAGACAAATCATTACAAACCGTAACAAGCCAAGTAGAGGAGTTACACAAGTCAGAAATAGTGATAAAATTAATCACTTACCTTTGATGATCTTCATATGTTTGCACTCACAAGACTCCCATTTACTCAATAAATGTTTGTTTTGTTCGATAAAGTCCATGTTTATATCCAAAAACCTCTGTTTTGTTAGCGCGTTTTGTTCAATAATCCACTGTCTCAAACAACATCCGGTGAAATTGCAGAGCGTGAAACTCAACAAAACAGAAATTCTCATAATAAACATAGATAAAAGATACAAATGTTATACACCAGCTTAAAGATAAACTTTTTGTTAATCCAACCGCTGTGTCAGATTTCAAAAAGGCTTTACGGCGAAAGCAAACCATGAGATTATCTGAGAACAGCGCCCAGCAGACAAATCATTGCAAACAGTTAGCTGCCAAGAAGAGGAGTAACAAAAGTCAGAAATAGCGATAAAATGTATCACTTACATTTGATGATCTTCATAGGTTGCACTCCGAAGACTCCATGTTACACAATAAATGTTTGTTTTGTTCAAAAATGTCCCTCTTTATGTCCAAAAACCTTTTGCTGGTGCGTTTTGTTCAGCAATCCATTGGAACAAAGCGCGGTCACAACAGACAGACGAAAAATCAAAAAAGTACAATAAAAGTTCGTAGAAACATGTCAAACGATGTTTAAAATCAATCCTCAGGTTGTTTTTGTCATAAATAATCAATAATATTTCAACCGGACAAAAGCTTTGTCAATAGAAAAGGAGAAACAAGAAAGGCGCGCTCCCAATCGCGCACTGGACTCATGTCTGGAAAATTTCCACTGTCCTCTCATTGAAAGTACTGTATCTCCCTCATTTTTCAGAGTAAAAGTCTGAAACAATACCTAACGACTGGGCACATGTAGTGGAAGCCATAGGGATCGTGAACTGGGTCCCAAGTCTTTGTATGGTGGATAGGCTTTCAATGGAAAAACAGTCTTTCAAAATAATAGTACTTCCTGGATGGATTTTCCTCAGGTTTTCACCTGCCATATCAGTTCTGTTATACTCACAGACATTATTTTAACAGTTTTGGAAACTTTAGAGGGTTTTCCATTCGAATCTACCAATTATATGCATATCCTAGCTTCTGGGCCTGAGTAGCAGGCAGTTTACTTTGGGCACGCTTTCCATCCAAAATTCCAAATGCTGCCCCCTACCCTAGTGAAGTTAAACGTCTAAAAGTATTTGGTTTTAAATATAGTTAAGTATCAAAAGTAAAAGTACAAGTACAAATAATTTAAAATGCCTTATATTAAGCAGACAGCCACATTTTCTATTTTATTTACAGATAGTCAATGGCACATTCCAACATTCAGAGATCATTTTCAAAAAAAGCATGTGATTAGTCAGTCTGCAAGATCAGAGGCAGTAGGGATGACCAGGAATGTGTAACGGCTGTCATCCTCTTCTTCCTCTGAAGAGGAAGTGTAGCAGGGATCGGACCAAGACGCAGAGTGGTAAGTGTCCATGTTTTAATATAATCCACTGAACACGACAAAAAAATACAAAATAACAAAGTAACCTAACCGAAACAGTCCCGTGTGGCACGAACACAGACACAGGAACCAAACACCCATAAACCAACAGTGAAAACAGGCAACCTAAATATGGTTCCCAATCAGAGACAATGCAAAACACCTGCCTCTGATTGAGAACCATACTAGGCCAAATGACAACCCTAAACATAGAAACACATAACATAGACTGCCCACCCCAACTCACGCCCTGACCATACTAACTAAAGACAAAACAAAGGAAAATAAAGGTCAGAACGTGACAGTACCCCCCCCCCCCAAAGGTGCGGACTCCGGACGCAAAACCTAAACCTATAGGGGAGGGCCTGGGTGGGCGTCTGTCCGCGGTGGCGGCTCTGGCGCGGGACGTGGACCGCACTTCACCATAGTTTTTGTCCGCCTCCTTAACCGCCCCCGTGGCATCTTACGAGCGGCGATCCTCGCCGCCGACCTTGGCCTGGGAACCCCAATAAATGGGCTCATAGGACTGGAAGGCACCTCTGGACTGAGGGGCAGTTCCGGACTGAGGGGCAGCTCCGGACTGAGGGGCAGCTCCGGACTGAGGAGCAATTCCGGCATCGCCGGCGTGACAGGCGGCTCTGGCAGCTCCTGGCTGACTGACGGCTCTGGCAGGTCCTGGCTGACTGACGGCTCTGGCAGGTCCTGCCTGGCAGACATCTCTGGCAGGTCCTGGCTGGCTGGCGGCTCTGGCAGCTCCTGGCTGGCTGGCGGCTCTGGCAGCTCCTGGCTGGCTGGCGGTTCTGGCAGCTCGTGGCTGGCTGGCGGCTCTGGCAGGTCCTGGCTGACTGACGGCTCTGGCAGGTCCTGGCTGACTGACGGCTCTGGCAGCTCCTGGCTGGCTGGCGGCTCCGGCAGGTCCTGGCTGGCTGGCGGTTCTGGCCAGACGGGCAGCTCAGACGGCGCTGGACAGACGGGCAGCTCAGACGGCGCTGGACAGACGGGCAGCTCAGACGGCGCTGGACAGACGGGAGACTCTGGCGGCTCAGGACAGCTCAGACGGCGCTGGACAGACGGGAGACTCTGGCGGCTCAGGTCTCCTACCTGGCTTAGCCACACTCCCCGTGTGAGCCCCCCCCAAGAAATTTGGGGCTGACTCTCGGGCTTCCAACCGCGTCGCCGTGCTGCCTCCTCATACCAGCGCCTCTCTGCCTTCGCTGCCTCCAACTCTGCCCTGGGACGGCAATATTCCCCTGGCTGAGTCCAGGGTCCCTTGCCGTCCAGAATCTCCTCCCAAGTCCATGAATTCTGTGTCTTCTGCCGCTGCTGCTGCTGTCCTTTACCACTCTGCTTGGTCCTTGGTTGGTGGGTGTTTCTGTAATGGCTGTCATCCTCTTCTTCCTCTGAAGAGGAGGTGTAGCAGGGATCGGACCAAGACGCAGAGTGGTAAGTGTCCATGTTTTAATATAATCCACTGAACACGACAAAAAAAATACAAAATAACAAAGTAACCTAACCGAAACAGTCCCGTGTGGCACGAACACAGACACAGGAAACAAACACCCACAAACCAACAGTGAAGACAGGCAACCTAAATATGGTTCCCAATCAGAGACAATGCTGATTGAGAACCATACTAGGCCAAATGACAACCCTAAACATAGAAACACATAACATAGACTGCCCACCCCAACTCACGCCCTGACCATACTAACTAAAGACAAAACAAAGGAAAATAAAGGTCAGAACGTGACAGAATGTTCTCTTGATAAGTATGAATTAGACCCTTGTCCTGCTAAGCATTCAAAATGTAACAAATACTTTTGGGTGTCAGGGAAAATGTATGGATTAAAAGTACATAATTTTCTTTATGAATGTAGTGAAGTAAAAGTTGTCAAAAATATAAAAAGTAAAGTACAGACACCCAAAAAACTACTTAAGTAGTACTTTCAAGTATTTTTACTTAAGTACTTTACACCACTGCATAACAGTCTTTGTTACTTTGACTCTATCCACTTTTATACAGACAGGTGTGTACATTTCCAAATCATGTCCAATCAATTGAATTTACCACAAGTGGACTCCAATCAAGTTGTAGAAACATCTCAAGGATGATCACTGGAAACAGGATGAACCCAACCTCAATTTCGAGTCTCATAGCAAAGGGTCTGAAAACTTATGTGAATAAGGTATTTCTGTTTTTGATGTGTTATAAATATGAACAATTCTAAAAACATGTTTTTGCTTTGTCTTTATGGGGTACTGTGTGTAGATTGATGAGAAAAATAAATAATGCAATCAATTTTAAAGTAAGGCTGTAACAAAATGTGGAAAAATTTAAGGGGTCTGAATACTTTCGGAATACACTGTACATTAGTGCCTGTCCCAGATGGACAATTATGCTACAATAAATTAATTTACAGGTGATCACATAATTTTCCTGCTTTGAGACACATTTGTACTCTTTGCTTCCAGTTGCATGTTATTTTACTAGCCCTGCAAATGGTAATATATCTTACAATATCAAAACATATCTCAGTAACTGTCACAAGTGTATAACAGCATCCTACCTGTGCTCCAGAACATAATCATCAATTTCACTGCAGGTATCATGTCTGTCTCTAACTGGGGCTCCACTGAGCGAAACAAGTCTACTGTCATGAAGAGTGAGAAATACTGCTAGGCTTTATGACTTCTATCGCATTACTTCCTTACTTCTAAGAAGTGACAAACTTTTAAGCAGATAAGATCAGTTAAACCCACCTACCTACAGGAAACACTGACATTAGAAAAACTCCACAGGAAATTGCTGACAGAGCAGCAAAGTTACACATAGTGTGTCCTATAATATCACCTCTAACGTTCTACTGCTTGAGTTCACCTCTTTACTTGTGTGATAAGTCTGGGCGTACAGCCAAGGGCCATTTGGGTGTGACACATCCTGTTTTTCCCAGTTTTTCATTATCTGCAGGAAATCAGCTATGTGGAAACATGGAGAACGGATCAGAGAATAGTGTGAGCTGTGGTAACTCTAGACGGTTGAACCCTCTTGCTGTCAACGTCACCTTTTACACACTATGTTCCTCACCCTCTCTCTCCCTCCTCCCCTGTCTCCCCCAGTTGCTCTCTCCCTCCCTCCTCCCCTCCCTCCCCCAGTTGCTCTCTCCCTCCCTTCTCCCCTGTCTCCCCCATTTGCTCTCTCCCTCCCTTCTCCCCTGTCTCCCCCAGTTGCTCTCTTCCTCCCTTCTCCCCTGTCAAATGTTTATCTAGTGTAGCTATGTATTTAATTACTCTGTAATAATTTATCTATGTATTTAATTAGTCTGTAATAATGTATCTATGTATTTAATTAGTCTGTTATAATGTTTATCTAGTGTAGCTATGTATTTAATTAGTCTGTAATAATTTATCTATGTATTTAATTAGTCTGTAATAATGTATCTATGTATTTAATTAGTCTGTAATAATGTATCTATGTATTTAATTAGTCTGTTATAATGTTTATCTAGTGTAGCTATGTATTTAATTAGTCTGTAATAATTTATCTATGTATTTAATTAGTCTGTAATAATGTATCTATGTATTTAATTAGTCTGTAATAATGTATCTATGTATTTAATTAGTCTGTTATAATGTTTATCTAGTGTATCTATGTATTTAATTAGTCTGTAATAATGTATCTATGTATTTAATTAGTCTGTAATAATGTATCTATGTATTTAATTAGTCTGTAATAATGTATCTATGTATTTAATTAGTCTGTTATAATGTTTATCTAGTGTATCTATGTATTTAATTAGTCTGTAATAATGTTTATCTAGTGTATCTATGTATTTAATTAGTCTGTAATAATGTATCTATGTATTTAATTAGTCTGTTATAATGTTTATCTAGTGTATCTATGTATTTAATTAGTCTGTTATAATGTTTATCTAGTGTATCTATGTATTTAATTAGTCTGTTATAATGTATCTATGTATTTAATTAGTCTGTAATATTGTTTATCTAGTGTATCTATGTATTTAATTAGTCTGTAATAATGTATCTATGTATTTAACTAATGTCTGTAATAATGTATCTATGTATTTAATTAAAGTCTGTAATAACGTATCTATATATTTAATTAAAGTCTGTAATAATGTATATATATATTTATTTATAGTATGGTATAGTGTTTATCTAGTGTATCTATGTATTTAATTAATGTCTGTAATAATGTAGCTATATATTTAATTATAGTAGTTATAATGTTTATCTAGTGTATCTCTGTATTTAATTAGTCTGTAATAATGTTTATCCAGTGTATCTATGTATTTAATTAGTCTGTAATAATGTTTATCTAGTGTATTTATGTATTTAATTAGTCTGTAATAATGTTTATCCAGTGTATCTATGTATTTAATTAGTCTGTAATAATGTTTATCTAGTGTATTTATGTATTTAATTAGTCTGTAATAATGTTTATCCAGTGTATCTCTGTATTTAACTAAAGTCACATGATGTACTGATGAGACTTGCTCCCTCTGCTAGAACACTTCCCCTTTGTCTACATGACTGACTCATGGTTCTGGACTCACAGCCAAATGCTGTTTCTCCATATCCTGTTATTTAGCAGTAGACTGAACTAAACTGTGAGAGACGAACAGGACAAATGGTTGTGGTTCCTATGAGAAACAGTGTTGAGACATTGAGCACTGAGAAATGGTGTGACATTTCTCAACAAGACCTCACCACAAAAGTCACAATGTGGAAAGGTGAACATCTCTCTGCAGAGGAGGTTATATATAATTTAATATATTTTCTTTCATCTGTTTTTGTTTTCTCAATCGTTCAGTTCCATAGGTCAGAGGTCAAGCTGAGCTGAGCCAATAGCGGAGAGTGGAAAAGGTTACTAGTTATGATGACATCACAACTGGTTATGATGACATCACTGGTGAGAAGTCAGTAATGAAAAGATATTCAGTTGACTGCATGTTAGTCTGTCAGCCTTATCTCCTTCAAATCTCCCTCCCTCTCCTCCCCTTATCTCCCCCCCTCTCTCTCTGATCTTATCTCCTTCAAACCTCCCTCCCTCTCCTCCCCTTATCTCCCCCCCTCTCCTTTAAACCTCCCCCCCTCTCTCTCTGATCTTATCTCCTTCAAACCTCCCTCCCTCTCCTCCCCTTATCTCCCCCCCCTCTCTCTCTCTGATCTTATCTCCTTCAAACCTCCCTCCCTCTCCTCCCCTTATCTCTCGTCCTCCACACCCCCTCCTCTCTCTCTGCTCCTCTCTCTCATTCTCAATTCAATTCAAGGGGCTTTATTGGCATAGGAAACATATGTTACCATTGCCAAAGCAAGTTAACTAGTTAATATACAAAAGTGAACTAAACAATAAAAACGAGGTGAATGCACCAATTTGTAAGTCGCTCTGGATAAGAGCGTCTGCTAAATGACTTAAATGTAAATGTAAATGTAAATGAACAGTAAACATTGCACTCACAGAAGTTCCCAAAGAATAAAGACATTTCAAATGTCATATTATGTATATATACAGTGTTGTAACGATGTGCAAGTGGTTAAAGTACAAAAGGGAAAATAAAAATAAAAATATGGGTTGTATTACAATGGTGTTTGTTCTTCACTGGTTGCCCTTTTCTTGTGGCAACAGGTCACACATCTTGCTGGCTGTGCTCACTGTGTCTGTACATAGTCAAAGCTTTCTTTAAGTTTGGGTCAGTCACAGTGGTCAGGTATTCTGCCACTGTGTACTCTCTGTTTAGGGCCAAATAGCATTCTAGTTTGCTCTGTTTTTTTGTTAATTCTTTCCAATGTGTCAAGTAATTATATTTTAGTTTTTTCATGATTTAGTTGGGTCTAATTGTGTTGCTGTCCTGTTCTCTCTCTCTTCCTGACATATAGCATCAGGCCTGTAGAGCTTGAATCAGATGACAGACTTCTAGCTTCTACACCCCCCCTCCTCCTCTCTCACCCTTCCTCTCTCCTCCCCATCCCCTCCTCTCTCTACTCCTCTCCCTCTCTCTTCCTGACATATAGCATCAGGCCTGTAGAGCTTGAATCAGATGACAGACCTCTAGCTTCTACACCCCCCCCTCCCCCTTCCTCTCTCCTCCCCATCCCCTCCTCTCTCTACTCCTCTCCCTCTCTCTTCCTGACATATAGAATCAGGCCTGTTGATCTTGACTCAGGTCACAGACATCTAGCATTGACACCCCCCCCCCCCCCCTCCTGATCTAACATAAGACCAATATAATATATAATATATACTCTCATTAATTTACATAGAGACAGATACAATCAATAATTGACACACTGAATATACAACAGTCAGATGCATGACACCATCACCAATGTTCCCTCTAACTTTCTCCGTCACTGAGCAGGTTTCAGGTCTGCTGAGCTCAAACTTTTAATGTTGTGAAAATTCTGTGCAACTTCCAGGGTGTGTTTACTGTGAACACAGAGGCTGTACCCCCTTTAAGTTACAGTTAACAGTAGACAAGTAGGCTACTGTGGCTATTTGATCATAATGTAGATCTACCAGAGTGACCTACCATCAAAAACAATGGATAAAATACATCCCATAACATTTTAACATGGAAATAGCTGTTCTATCGTTCAGCCTACAGTAGCAGCCAATGTGTGGTGTTCAACGTAGACCTACATTCCATGAGACTTTTGAAAGAAACATGCAGGGCTTGACATTAACCTGTTTATCCACTTCTCCTTCAGACAAGGAGGTGACTGAAAATGCTGTTGTGTTTGATGCAAGTTTACGAAGGTGTCCCAAAATACAACACTGCCCCTTTAAGACAAAACAAACAACTATTTTCCTGACGATTTTCAGAGTCTAGAAATGTACATGGTTTGTAGGAAGTAATCACTCCCCTATTGCTGACTACAGATGATCTATAACTGGGCTAATAACTCACTAACTAGCAAAGGAGATAAATAAAAAATATGGTAATGTTCTATTTGCATGTAGGCCTACTGCAGCTCTGATTGGTTCTGCCGCCCCGGTCTGTGTAGAGTACGGGATGAGTCGTGTCAATGTAATAGAATCCTACTCCGATGCGTTCTGTCTATAACATCTCTTACATAGTTGGGTTTGTTTTGGTTTGTTGCAGTGAAAATGGATAATATTCCATTGATCCCATTTGAAACAGTAAAGGGACACGTTGATGGTGTTAACAGGGAAAACTCTAGAACAGTGGTGGTGTTAACAGGGAAAACTCAAGAACAGTGATGGTGTTAACAGGGAAAACTCTAGAACAGTGATGGTGTTAACAGGGAAACTCTAGAACAGTGATGGTGTTAACAGGGGAAACTCTAGAACAGTGATGGTGTTAACAGGGGAAACTCTAGAACAGTGATGGTGTTAACAGGGGAAACTCTAGAACAGTGGTCACCAAAAATGGAGTCAAAATGCAAGCCGAGATCTACCAATCAGCTTTTCCTTTTAACATGACTTAACACGTACGCCTATGCAACATTAACCAATTAAAAACAGTACTGTAGCAATGAGTTTTGTGCAGTAAGTTCATAGGCGGAAATCCCAGGGGGGACGGGGGGGACACGACCCCCCCATCCTGGGAAAAATATGATTTGTCCCCCCCAATCTATCACTGTAAACATAACTATGTAATTTCAATAATATTAATAATAAGCAATGAAAGCAGTTGTGCTGATTATAGACACTTAATAGCGCGTTTTTAAGTTTCAAAAGATTGCGACCACCCCGCCCTTTGCCTCACAATGGTTTGATCCACTGCCAGTTCTTTAGCTGGCAAGGTAATAGAGGGTTCGTATCTACTGTCCGAAAGGCACTCAATGTACGTAACTGACGTGAGGTTAATCCAGTCAATCAAAAATGTTTACATTTTTATGTTGGCAGGGTTCACACACTAGCTGAATTTGCAGAGCTAGCGCGCAAACTAAAGCAAACATTAACTATCAAGCTAGCTAGTACCTATTCCATTTATGTGGCGTCGTCAAAGATGGAATCTTTGCTATCGTCATTTTATTCCAAGATCATCATTCAGCTGTAGTGCTTCAAAGTCCCTGTGATAAGGTTAACGATAAACTGAAGTCCAAACTGAACAGAACTACACTCTCTTATACCATTGTCTTAAATATATTTAATGGTCTCGTTGCAAAAGCTAAATTGTCGCTGGTGAACTTTTTTAAATTTATTTTATTTCACTTTTTTTTTTTTTTTTTTTAGATTATAGCAAACACCACAGAAACGGAATTGGTGCTCGCTAGCTTTACAAATTCAGCTATTGTTGGAAGCCAGCCAATATGAAACAAACTAGAATTAGAAAAGGTTGTAGCATATGTTGTGTAAATGTGTGTGTGTGCAGCTAGACCGGCCAGCCAGCCAGGTAGAAAAATGGCAGTATTTTTCAGTACACCAAAACGCATAGTAAGAACTCTAGTAGCCTAATATCTCAAAGACGAGTTGATAAAATGTTCATAAGAAAGAAGTGAAATGCTAATGGAAATGTTTCACAATGATGTCGTTTGGCAGAGCAGGCAACAGATGGCACACAGACAGCAGAGCTGGGGACAGATATGCAGGGACAGGGAGTCTCAGGTAAGTTTGTTGAGTCTTTGTTTGGCAACATTATGAAAGGTTCTCAATTTTTTTGACTTGTAAAATAGGGACATAATTGGAAAATGCCATGGATACCCCCGCTCTCAACTTAAACTGATGACTAAACTAAGATTTGTTTACGGCAATGGTATTGCTGTTGTGATTAATTGTGTAGTTTTGGGTACCGGTAGTTAGGAGTACGGCAAACACCTTATTTCTTTTCTAGGAGACAGACTGAGTCAGTGAGGGTGGTGAAAGGGAAAGAGCCAGGGAGAGAGACTTCAGAGAACAATGTCACAGCCACGGCAGGACCAGGTGTCACCCTTGTTGCCAGCAGCACCAGTATAGGGGACAGTGGCACAGCATTGTCCAGTTACCTCAGTGATGGCACAAAACCATATCAGCCACACCCACAATTTTTGAACCGCAAACTCTTGCCAACAGAGTGTTGACGTTTCAAGAGGCCCCAAAGCACAGAATGAAATTCTGAACATCATGGCCAATACAATCATTCGAGGCATTGCAGCTGAGATTAGGTCTCTTCCGATTGTACAATTTTCATTAATTGTTGATGGTACTCAAGATGTCTCTGGTGCTGAACAGGAGAGTGTCTTTTTGCATTATGTTGACCATGACCTTGTCCCTCACGAGGAGTTTATTGGGCTATACAGGGTGTCGGAGACAACAGGCGAGGGCATTGCGAAAGTGGCAACTGAAGTGTTGTTGAGGCTCAATTTGCCCATGTCTGGCTTACGTGGGCAGAGTTACGATGGTGCCTCAAACATGGCAGGAAAATACACAGGTGCACAGGCAATTGTGAGAAGGCAGCAGCCATTAGCCCTCTATGTCCATTGTGGAGCACACTGTGTAAATCTGATTACACAGGCTTGCTGCTCAGCCTCCCCACTGATCCGGGATTCCCTTTCTTGGGTCCATCAGTTAGGTGTCCTCTATGGCCAGTCAGGAAGGTTTAAGAGCATGTTTGAATCAATTGCCACGTCCAAAGAAACACATCTGCCCACCCGGAAACCCCTATGTCCAACAAGGTGGACTGTGCGGAATACTGCTATTAGAGCTGTGCTAGGGCAGTATGAGCGGGTACTAAGCAGCCTAGAGGAGAGTAGTTTTTAGTACATGACAGTACACTTACAAATTATTTATTTCATGTTATTTTATTTAAAATTGCATACTTTGTGCGACATACTTGTCCATAGCTGCTGTTTGAAGAGTTGAGACACTGACTGAAGGATATTTTGTTTGATTTATTTGGGTTTTTCATTGAAGTAGTTATTTTGCTTTTAGAACTGTACTTATTTTAAGCTTTTTGTTCTTGTAAAGATATTGTAGTAGACTCAGGCCAGTGGCACATTTAATGACTATATAAATGTATCAGAAAAAGTAAAATTAAAAGGTCAATTCAATACGGAGACTAACTTTGTGATGGTTCTCAATGGAGATTCTTTTAGATGTGATCACACCATGTTCATTGTATTTATGAAAACTACACCCATACAGTGTACAGTACCATTGTTACCTACTGGCCTTTCTTGATATTGCTAGTTGTAAGTCCGAATACCTGCATACATACTGGACTGGTAAGGAGCACTGCTATAACTATTATTAGTAGTAGTATTATAATGATTTAAACATTTGAACAAGTTGGTTAAACCCTTCAGTTAACTACTGTACCTATCAATTATTCAGTTGTAGGAATTATGGTTCCTCAATATACATTTAACATATTACAACGTAGGCTATGTGTTACAGAACTACTTTTGGTGTCCCCCTCAGGAATTGCTCTTGAGAAAATGTAATGTAATTGTCCCCTCCAAGGTTGATATCAGATTTTCGCCCCTGAGTAAGTTACATGCCCAATACATTATCACCGTTTGACGGAGAAGTCAGTCACTGGCCGCGGACAGCATTTGGTAAACTAACACACCCCTCCCTGCTCCGTTTTCAGCTCCGTTAACAATGTGTGTCGACACAGTTCATTTAGCGATCTCAGTTCATACAATACACACATTTTTCTTACCTTCCTTCAGTAACAATATGGTATAAGGAATAAACAGACAATCATTCATGTTTGATTCATGTGACGTTTATTGTACTTATCTATGTTTTGGAGTAGCGCTCTGTTTGATTGTTTCTGTTCCTCTCCGTCTCTGTAACTTTCGGGTTTGCTGGAATACGGAAACGAGCTTCTTCTTCTGTGGTATAATTGCGTTCGCAACAATTATATGTGCCTTCCGCCACCTACTGTTCAGGTGGACAATACGTCTCCAAACAAGATAAACATTTAACTTAATCAAACTAAAATAACAAGATAGTTTGTATTGAATTTGTTAATTAAACAAAATCTGCCTGCTTTTATATTTTAATCAGGTCCTACACAGGCTCAGAAGGATCATGTGATGGAGGGACATTTCCTGGTGACAGTAGTCCTTGAAGTGCTTCTGCCATAAGTCTTGGAGGCACAAAAACGTCTCTGCTGCAGTTATAATGATGTCCCACTTCTTGGACACTTCTGCAGTACAATGAATAACTGTGGCTGTAAATGCTACAAAATCCTCCTTTTCCACAATAAGTGCATCCAGAACACTTGATTGACGTATAACATTTACAACTGGTTGTGGTACATCCACCTCCATCTCTTCTTCAGAACTGGCCTCTTTTCCCTTCAACTCTCTTCACCACCTCCACATGGGAGACTTGTTGTACAGCCCTGATCCTTGACTCCTCAACCTCTTTCACCCTAACAGGGCATTCTGGGAATTCAGAAATATGATCCCTACCACAGTTACAACATTTTACATTCACAGACTCTTCTAGAACATATTCCTTCAGTCTGAAAACACTTGACACAGACAAACTTCTTACACTTTTTACACGAACGCTCTTATGGCGTATCTTGTATATCCCAACTTTACATAGAGTGGTAAATACTCATCAAACACCAATACAGATAAACAGCTACATTCTCCATAGGGGTCAATAATACAGATAAACAGCTACATTCTCCATAGGGGTGTCACGGTTCATGAATCCACTGCCTCACTCTCTCTCTCTCTCTCTCTCTCTCTCTCTCTCTCTCTCTCTCTCTCTCTCTCTCTCTCTCTCCTGTGTTTGTGTGGGCGTGGTTCCCAATCTTGGCCTGATTGTCTGCGCCAGCTGGAATTAATTATCTTCCCCTTTATATGTTCTGTAACCTGTGTTTCTTGTTGTCAGATCGTTGTTTCTTCCCTGAGGTTGTGTCGTGTGTCAGTGCTCATTCTCTCTCAGCCCTTGTGGGGATTATCTGCTGTGCTCCTTCCTACCCAGCCGGACTCACTCCCTTGGATTTCTCAGCACGCTATCATCAGAGGATGTGCCCTAGGCCCTGGGTTGGATTCTGTCTGAGTATATTCTGTCTGTCCTGTGGATACTGTAAACTATTTTCATTAAACCATCGTTGCTTGCATCTTGCAAACGCCTCTGTATTGTGACAAGGGGTCAATAATACAGATAAACAGCTACATTCTCCATAGAGATCAATAATACAGATAAACAGCTACATTCTCCATAGGGGTCAATAATACAGATAAACAGCTACATTCTCCATAGGGGTCAATAATACAGATAAACAGCTACATTCTCCATCGAGGTCAATAATACAGATAAACAGCTACATTCTCCATAGGGGTCAATAATACAGATAAACAGCTACATTCTCCATAGAGGTCAATAATACAGATAAACAGCTACATTCTCCATAGGGGTCAATAAAACAGATAAACAGCTACATTCTCCATAGGGGTCAATAATACAGATAAACAGCTACATTCTCCATAGGGGTCAATAATACAGATAAACAGCTACATTCTCCATAGAGGTCAATAATACAGATAAACAGATACATTCTCCATAGGGGTCAATAATACAGATAAACAGCTACATTCTCAATAGGGGTCAATAATACAGATAAACAGCTACATTCTCCATAGAGGTCAATAATACAGATAAACAGCTACATTCTCAATAGGGGTCAATAATACAGATAAACAGCTACATTCTCCATAGAGGTCAATAATACAGATAAACAGCTACATTCTCCATAGGGGTCAATAATACAGATAAACAGCTACATTCTCCATAGAGGTCAATAATACAGATAAACAGCTACATTCTCCATAGAGGTCAATAATACAGATAAACAGCTACATTCTCCATAGAGGTCAATAATACAGATAAACAGCTACATTCTCCATAGGGGTCAATAATACAGATAAACAGCTACATTCTCCATAGAGGTCAATAATACAGATAAACAGCTACATTCTCCATAGGGGTCAATAATACAGATAAACAGCTACATTCTCCATAGGGGTCAATAATACAGATAAACAGCTACATTCTCCATAGGGGTCAATAATACAGATAAACAGCTACATTCTCCATAGAGGTCAATAATACAGATAAACAGCTACATTTTCCATAGGGGTCAACAATAATACAGATAAACAGCTACATTCTCCATAGAGGTCAATAATACAGATAAACAGATACATTCTCCATAGGGGTCAATAATACAGATAAACAGCTACAGTCTCCATAGGGGTCAATAATACAGATAAACAGATACATTCTCCATAGGGGTCAATAATACAGATAAACAGCTACATTCTCCATAGGGGTCAATAATACAGATAAACATCTACATTCTCCATAGGGGTCAATAATACAGACAAACAGCTACATTCTCCATAGAGGTCAATAATACAGATAAACAGATACATTCTCCATAGGGGTCAATAATACAGACAAACAGCTACATTCTCCATAGAGGTCAATAATACAGATAAACAGCTACATTCTCCATAGGGGTCAATAATACAGACAAACAGCTACATTCTCAGTAGAGGTCAATAATACAGATAAACAGCTACATTCTCCATAGGGGTCAATAATACAGACAAACAGCTACATTCTCCATAGGGGTCAATAATACAGACAAACAGCTACATTCTCCATAGGGGTCAATAATACAGATAAACAGCTACATTCTCCATAGGGGTCAATAATACAGATAAACAGCTACATTCTCCATAGAGGTCAATAATACAGATAAACAGCTACATTCTCCATAGGGGTCAATAATACAGATAAACAGCTACATTCTCCATAGGGGTCAATAATACAGATAAACAGCTACATTCTCCATAGAGGTCAATAATACAGATAAACAGCTACATTCTCCATAGGGGTCAATAATACAGATAAACAGCTACATTCTCCATAGAGGTCAATAATACAGATAAACAGCTACATTCTCCATAGGGGTCAATAATACAGATAAACAGCTACATTCTCCATAGGGGTCAATAATACAGATAAACAGCTACATTCTCCATAGGGGTCAATAATACAGATAAACAGCTACATTCTCCATAGAGGTCAATAATACAGATAAACAGCTACATTCTCCATAGGGGTCAATAATACAGATAAACAGCTACATTCTCCATAGAGGTCAATAATACAGATAAACAGCTACATTCTCCATAGGGGTCAATAATACAGATAAACAGCTACATTCTCCATAGAGGTCAATAATACAGATAAACAGATACATTCTCCATAGGGGTCAATAATACAGATAAACAGCTACATTCTCCATAGGGGTCAATAATACAGATAAACAGCTACATTCTCCATAGAGGTCAATAATACAGATAAACAGCTACATTCTCCATAGGGGTCAATAATACAGATAAACAGCTACATTCTCCATAGAGGTCAATAATACAGATAAACAGCTACATTCTCCATAGAGGTCAATAATACAGATAAACAGCTACATTCTCCATAGAGGTCAATAATACAGATAAACAGCTACATTCTCCATAGGGGTCAATAATACAGATAAACAGCTACATTCTCCATAGAGGTCAATAATACAGATAAACAGCTACATTCTCCATAGGGGTCAATAATACAGATAAACAGCTACAATCTCCATAGGGGTCAATAATACAGATAAACAGCTACATTCTCCATAGGGGTCAATAATACAGATAAACAGCTACATTCTCCATAGGGGTCAATAATACAGATAAACAGCTACATTCTCCATAGGGGTCAATAATACAGATAAACAGCTACATTCTCCATAGGGGTCAATAATACAGATAAACAGCTACATTCTCCATAGGGGTCAATAATACAGATAAACAGCTACATTCTCCATAGGGGTCAATAATACAGATAAACAGCTACATTCTCCATAGGGGTCAATAATACAGATAAACAGCTACATTCTCCATAGGGGTCAATAATACAGATAAACAGCTCATTCTACATAGGGGTCAATAATACAGATAAACAGCTACATTCTCCATAGGGGTCAATAATACAGATAAACAGCTACATTCTCCATAGGGGTCAATAATACAGATAAACAGCTACATTCTCCATAGGGGTCAATAATACAGATAAACAGCTACATTCTCCATAGGGGTCAATAATACAGATAAACAGATACATTTTCCATAGGGGTCAATAATACAGATAAACAGCTACATTCTCCATAGGGGTCAATAATACAGATAAACAGCTACATTCTCCATAGGGGTCAATAATACAGATAAACAGCTACATTCTCCATAGGGGTCAATAATACAGATAAACAGCTACATTCTCCATAGGGGTCAATAATACAGATAAACAGCTACATTCTCCATAGGGGTCAATAATACAGATAAACAGCTACATTCTCCATAGGGGTCAATAATACAGATAAACAGCTACATTCTCCATAGGGGTCAATAATACAGATAAACAGCTACATTCTCCATAGGGGTCAATAATACAGATAAACAGCTACATTCTCCATAGGGTTCAATAATACAGATAAACAGATACATTCTCCATAGGGGTCAATAATACAGATAAACAGCTACATTCTCCATAGGGGTCAATAATACAGATAAACAGCTACATTCTCCATAGAGGTCAATAATACAGATAAAAAGCTACATTCTCCATAGGGGTCAATAATACAGATAAACAGCTACATTCTCCATAGGGGTCAATAATACAGACAAACAGCTACATTCTCCATAGAGGTCAATAATACAGATAAACAGATACATTCTCCATAGGGGTCAATAATACAGATAAACAGCTACATTCTCCATAGGGGTCAAGAGACGTCCATTAACTACTACTGGAATTTTATGTCTAAGATATTGATACCTTGACTTTGACTGCACCATATCAACACCATACCACTCCTGGTTACTATGACTACACCATATCAACACCATACCACTCCTGGTTACTATGACTGCACCATATCAACACCATACCACTCCTGGTTACTTTGACTGCACCATATCAACACCATACCACTCCTGGTTACTTTGACTGCACCATATCAACACCATACCACTCCTGGTTACTTTGACTGCACCATATCAACACCATACCACTCCTGGTTACTATGACTGCACCATATCAACACCATACCACTCCTGGTTACTTTGACTGCACCATATCAACACCATACCACTCCTGGTTACTATGACTGCACCATATCAACACCATACCACTCCTGGTCACTTTGACTGCACCATATCAACACCATACCACTCCTGGTTACTATGACTGCACCATATCAACACCATACCACTCCTGGTTACTATGACTACACCATATCAACACCATACCACTCCTGGTTACTATGACTGCACCATATCAACACCATACCACTCCTGGTTACTATGACTGCACCATATCAACACCATACCACTCCTGGTTACTATGACTACATGATATCAACACCATACCACTCCTGGTTACTATGACTACACCATATCAACACCATACCACTCCTGGTTACTATGACTGCACCATATCAACACCATACCACTCCTGGTTACTATGACTGCACCATATCAACACCATACCACTCCTGGTTACTATGACTACATGATATCAACACCATACCACTCCTGGTTACTATGACTACATGATATCAACACCATACCACTCCTGGTTACTATGACTACACCATATCAACACCATACCACTCCTGGTTACTATGACTACATGATATCAACACCATACCACTCCTGGTTACTATGACTACATGATATCAACACCATACCACTCCTGGTTACTATGACTACATGATATCAACACCATACCACTCCTGGTTACTATGACTGCACCATATCAACACCATACCACTCCTGGTTACTATGACTACACCATATCAACACCATACCACTCCTGGTTACTATGACTACACCATATCAACACCATACCACTCCTGGTTACTATGACTGCACCATATCAACACCATACCACTCCTGGTTACTATGACTACATGATATCAACACCATACCACTCCTGGTTACTATGACTACATGATATCAACACCATACCACTCCTGGTTACTATGACTACACCATATCAACACCATACCACTCCTGGTTACTATGACTACATGATATCAACACCATACCACTCCTGGTTACTATGACTACATGATATCAACACCATACCACTCCTGGTTACTATGACTACATGATATCAACACCATACCACTCCTGGTTACTATGACTGCACCATATCAACACCATACCACTCCTGGTTACTATGACTGCACCATATCAACACCATACCACTCCTGGTTACTATGACTACACCATATCAACACCATACCACTCCTGGTTACTATGACTACATGATATCAACACCATACCACTCCTGGTTACTATGACTATGCCATATTTTAAAGTTGAGGTAGGCTATATGATTACACCGGTAATAGTTGTATTACTTGTGAGGCACAGCTGAGTGAGCATACATTTAAATAATTAACTTTTTTATTTTTATTTTACAGGGCTGATGGGGCCTGCATCTGATGGTCAGTCTCAGAGGACGGAGAGAGCAGCAGACTGAGGGTCCTCCTCTCAACATCCCTCCTCTGTTCCTTTCCTCCAGTGACTCTGACCATAAAGACACACAGTCTTCCATCTGATGGAGAAACTCCAGTCTCACCTCATTATTTCTGCCTCAGGAACAAATTCATGTTACTGCTATGAACAGAGAAAGTTAATATTCCTCCATATTAAAAATAACCAAGACGCTAATAACAACAACACAAGCCTGTAGAGACACTTTCCTGCTCATTGTTGTAGCGCTGAGAGGAAACAGGAAGAACGCTCATTTTATACCTTCTAAACGTGTTGAATACAAAGTGTTGACAGTGTTGAATACAAAGTGTTGACAGTGTTGAATACAAAGTGTTGACAGTGTTGAATACAAAGTGTTGACAGTGTTGACTGAGTAGGTTGTTTTAACCTTTATTTAACTAGGCAGGTCAGTAAAGAACAAATTCTTATTTTCAATGACGTTCTAGAAACAGTCGGTTAACTGCCTTGTTCAGGGAAAGAACAACAAGTTTTTACCTTGTCAGCTCGGGGATTTGATCTGGCAACCTTTCGCTACTAGTCGCTACTAGTTTGCTGTATTGTTGACAGTTTCCCCTTGTCCTGGTTTTAAACCTTTGTTTTATGGTGTTACGGTTATCTGAGCCATCCCATTGGCCAGCGGTAAAACTATAGTGCACTTGATTTGCTCTCTGGTCCAACAGGGAGGCAGTTTGTACATTCAGACACATGAAATGCTTCAGAATGACGACAGTAGGGCTTTTCCGGCGCGCAGGGCAGCTGAATCAGGTGCACCTACCCGTCTCTACTCCAAAACCAACCATATCTGGTTAGTAGAGACCCTACTGGGTATTTCCATCCCACCTTAGCTGAGACAGGTAGAAGAGCTTTCTCTCTATTAGTCAATAAGTATCCCATATACTGTGTGTTGCATTACAGTGAATGGAGTGGGTTGAGTAAGGAGTCATCAGTAGTCTGTATTAAACACGTTGTCCAGCACAAGAGACCCATTTACATTTTACAGACTATATTGACTAATTCCAATAACATATATTTGTATTTTATTAAAGGTATATTTCTTTAAATGTAGCCTACACCAGTGGTGTAGTGGAGGGTATACTCAGGTATACTCTGTTTAACCACTTGTTTTTCAGTGGGCATTGTGTTACTCACTTCTTAATCCCCACTGATACATATCAAAGTATTGTAGTGGAGGTTTACGTCATATCAATGAATAGGGCTGATGGAACAGATCAGAATGTTTAGCTTCAAATGGCGATTAACTATTATGTCTTGACATTGTAGGAGCAGCAATGTCCACATGGCAGTAGACCTACTCCTGAATGTTCCTACTCCTGAATGTTCCTACTCCTGAATGTTCCTACTCCTGAATGTTCCTTCTCCTGAATGTTCCTACTCCTGAATGTTCCAGCATGCAGTTTGGGGGAAAACCGTGTTCTAAAATGCACAGGGCCCATGGAAGAGGTTTCATGGACAGAGATGGAAATATCAGTTAGAAAGAGGAGGGTTTAAAGATACAACAACTATCATGTGTTGATAATGTGATTATTTAGGATAATGTCTTTGCCTGACAGATAATGAAACATAGTTTAAAGAAAACCATTGGGATTTTGGCAAAACGCTACTTTGAAGCAAGGTAAGACATGCCTCATAATACAGCATGTAGAAAAACGTCCAGGTTTCAAACCATTAAGTTTAAAAACGTCTGAATTTGAGAACAAAAACCTAGACAAAAAAAAAAAATATGAAACCTGTGAATTTGTGACTCAGTTTCTCTGTTTTAATAAAAGGCCTACTATTATCCTACTGAACAGTACAGCTTGGGTTGGTCTACTATTATCCTACTGAACAGTACAGCTTGGGTTGGTCTACTATTATCCTACTGAACAGTACAGCTTGAGTTGGCCTACTATTATCCTACTGAACAGTACAGCTAAGGTAGGTCTACTATTATCCTACTGAACAGTACAGCTTGGGTTGGTCTACTATTATCCTACTGAACAGTACAGCTTGGGTTGGTCTACTATTATCCTACTAGTATCCTACTGAACAGTACAGCTTGGGTTGGTCTACTATTATCCTACTGAACAGTACAGCTTGGGTTGGTCTACTATTATCCTACTGAACAGTACAGCTTGGGTTGGTCTACTATTGTCCTACTATTATCCTACTGAACAGTACAGCTTGGGTTGGTCTACTATTATCCTACTGAACAGTACAGCTTGGGTTGGTCTACTATTATCCTACTGAACAGTACAGCTTGGGTTGGTCTACTATTATCCTACTATTATCCTACTGTACAGTAAAGCTTGGGTTGGTCTACTATTATCCTACTGACCAGTACAGCTTGGGTTGGTCTACTATTATCCTACTGAAAGTACAGCTTAGGTTTGTCTACTATTATCCTACTGAACAGTACAGCTTGGGTTGGTCTACTATTATCCTACTGAACAGTACAGCTTGTGTTGGTCTACTATTATCCTACTGACCAGTACAGCTTGGGTTGGTCTACTATTATCCTACTGACCAGTACAGCTTGGGTTGGCCTTCTATTATCCTACTGAACAGTATAGCTTGGGTTGGTCTACTATTATCCTACTGAACAGTTCAGCTTGGGTTTGTCTACTATTATGCTACTGACCAGTACAGCTTGGGTTGGTCTACTATTATCCTACTGAACAGTACAGCTTGGGTTGGTCTACTATTATCCTACTGAACAGTACAGCTTGGGTTGGTCTACTATTATCCTACTGACCAGTACAGCTTGGGTTGGTCTACTATTATCCTACTGAACAGTACAGCTTGGGTTGGTCTACTATTATCCTACTGAACAGTACAGTTTGGGTTGGCCAACTATTATCCTACTGAACAGTACAGCTTGGGTTGGTCTACTATTATCCCACTGAACAGTACAGCTTGGGTTGGTCTACTATTATCCTACTGAACAGTACAGCTTGGGTTGGTCTACTATTATCCTACTGAACAGTACAGCTTGGGTTGGTCTACTATTATCCTACTGAACAATACAGCTTGGGTTGGTATACTATTATTCTACTGAACAATACAGCTTAGGTTGGTCTACTATTATCCTACTGACCAGTACAGCTTATGTTGGCCTGTAACAAGTAATTAAAGAGTAAAAAGTAATTAAAGAGCAATAGTAAAATAACAATAGCAAGACTATATACAGGTGGGTGCCTGGCTCTCAAGAGAAGACAGGCTATGTGCACACAGCCCACAAAATGAGGTGGAAACTGAGATGCACTTCCTAACCTCCTGCCAAATGTATGACCAGTTAATTCATACTGTATGTTGTAGTCTGTCCAAGAGGGGAATCACACAGACTGATCTCAGTTAATTCATACTGTATGTTGTAGTCTGTCCAAGAGGGGAATCACACAGACTGATCTCAGTTAATTCATACTGTATGTTGTAGTCTGTCCAAGAGGGGAATCACACAGACTGATCTCAGTTAATTCATACTGTATGTTGTAGTCTGTCCAAGAGGGGAATCACACAAGACTGATCTCAGTTAATTCATACTGTATGTTGTAGTCTGTCCAAGAGGGGAATCATACAGACTGATCTCAGTTAATTCATACTGTATGTTGTAGTCTGTCCAAGAGGGGAATCACACAGACTGACAGCCTGTTATTTTATTAAAAGCATTCAGTTGATTACATGGCAGTTGAAAGAGCATCTTAACAAAAATCTACATAATAATGAATCTCATAACAATTATAATCAATAACATAATTATCTCTATACTACTAACAACATCATAACAATAATCTACATCATAATCAATATCATAACATTTATAATCAATAACATCATTATCTCTATACTACTAACAACATCATAACAATAATCTACATCATAATCAATATCATAACATTTATAATCAACATCATGAGAGGTAAACAACAACAAACCCTTTATTATTATTTTTTTCAAAATACAAAGAATGAACAGATGATTTTAATAATACCTGGACTAATAATGGAGACACTTCAAGATAAAGAATCTAAGAGACACTAGATAAGATAAAGAATCTAAGAGACACTAAATAAGATAAAGAATCTAAGAGACACTAAATAAGATAAAGAATCTAAGAGACACTAAATAAGACAAAGAATCTAAGAGACACTAAATAAGATAAAGAATCTAAGAGACACTAGATAAGATAAAGAATCTAAGAGACACTAGATAAGATAAAGAATCTAAGAGACACTAAATAAGACAAAGAATCTAAGAGACACTAAATAAGATAAAGACATGAAGACAAAAGCAAGAAGCAATACATTCTGGATCACAAAACAGACGTAATTGAGCTACTCGCTTAAAATAATCAAAACCCATGTTACCAAAACCCCATGTTACCAAAACCCACATATTACCCAAAACCCCATGTTACCCAAAACCCCATGTTACCCAAAACCCCATGTTACCCAAAACCCCATGTTACCCAGAACCCCATGTTACTCAGAACCCCATGTTACCCAGAACCCCATGTTACTCAAACCCCATGTTACCCGGAACCCCATGTTACCCAGAACCCCATGTTACCAGAACCCCATGTTACCCAGAACCCCATGTTACCCAGAACCCCATGTTACCCAGAACCCCATGTTACCCAAAAGCCCATGTTACCCAGAACCCCACGTTACCCAGAACCCCATGTTACTCAAAACCCATGTTACCCAAAACCCCATGTTACCCAGAACCCCATGTTACCCTGGTGGTAAAAACCAAACTAAAAGGAATAATGGTGGTTGCAGTCACTCCTTTTAGATTTCTTCCAAGGTTCTAGAAAGATAAACTAATTCTGAACTTGTTATTAAAATTAGAACCACTTCAGGTTTGTCACCACATTTTAAACACCAGTCCACTGCTGACCATCGATTTAAAACACAAAACTGACCTAAGATCAGCATGTAGGATCAGCTTCATTCTACTCCTACTCCGTCCCCTGGGCTGCTCTCTCCTCTCCCGGTCCAGCTTCAGCTCTGGAGCTCAGAGAGACCATCTCCATGGCATTGACATAAAGATCCATGCTGCTCACCCTGTTCACTCTCTTCTGCCTCCTGGTGGGCTAGGGAGACACAGCACCATCAGTCAGACATTTACTCTCTAGTATCTCCATTCTCTACCTCCCTCTCCTCCTCACCCTCTCCCTCACCCTCTCCCTCTAGTTTAAATGACTTGTAACGTCTGAGTAAATGTCTTTACCTTGTAGTACAGGTAGGAGGTGGTGATGGCTGTCAGTAGGAGCAGCAGCACTACAACGTGTCTGATGATGAAGGCTGGCAGAGGAGAGGCTGCAAACAGAAACACCTTTGATGAGGGGACTGATCATCATCACATAGATCTGTGGGAAATCTGTCAATGACAAAGTTATAAATCTGGTTCATGTTCAGTTACCTGTGACGGTGAGGGAGAGGAGCTCACTCTCAGAGGAGAAGTTATGAGAGAAAACATAATTGTCATAAACACAGCTGTAGTTCCCTTGGTGGGAGTCATCTGCAGCAGGGAAGAGGAAGGCAGCAGAGTGATTGACAGCTGGCTGGGTCTGGGTTCTGTTGGAGCCGGTGAACGTGAGGAGGAAGGAGCCTCCTGGGTACTGTGGCTGAGTGGAGCAGGTGATGGTGAAGCTGTAGCCCCTGAACACCTCGGGCCCCTGGTGGCCCCTGGAGACCCCTCCCATTGAGTCAGTCAGGGAGATATCAGGCTGGACCAGGAGATCTGTAACAAATCAAATCAAAGTTTATTTGTCACGCGCACCGAACACAACAGGTGTAGACCTGACAGTGAAATGCTTACTTACAGGCCCTAACCAACAGTGCAATTTTTAAGTAAAAAATAGATATTATGTGAACAATAGATTAGTAAGGGGAAAAACAACAGTAAAAAGACAGTGAAAAATAACAATAGTGAGGCTATATACAGTAGAGAGGCTATATACAGTAGAGAGGCTATATACAGTAGAGGATATATACAGTAGAGCGGCTATATACAGTAGAGGCTATATACAGTAGAGAGGTTATATACAGTAGAGGTTATATACTGTAGAGAGGCTATAAACAGTAGAGAGGCTATATACAGTAGAGGTTATATACAGTAGAGAGGCTATATACAGTAGAGAGGTTATATACAGTAGAGGCTATATACAGTAGAGAGGCTAGATACAGTAGAGAGGTTATATACAGTAGAGAGGCTATATACAGTAAAGAGGCTATATACAGTAGTGAGGCTATATACAGTAGTGAGGCTATATACAGTAGAGAGGTTATATACAGTAGGGAGGCTTTAACAGTAGAGAGGTTATATCCAGTATTGAGGCTATATACAGTAGAGAGGTTAAATACAGTAGAGAGGTTAAATACAGTAGAGAGGCTATATACAGTAGAGAGGTAATATACAGTAGAGAGGCTATATACAGTAGAGAGGTAATATACAGTAGAGAGGTAATATACAGTAGAGAGGCTATATACAGTAGAGAGGCTATATACAGTAGATAGGTTATATACAGTAGAGGCTATATACAGTAGAGAGGCTACATACAGTAGAGAGACTATAGACAGTAGAGAGGCTATATACAGTAGAGAGGCTATATACAGTAGAGAGGCTATATACAGTAGAGAGACTATAGACAGTAGAGAGGTTATATACAGCAGGGAGGCTATAACAGTAGCGAGGCTATATACAGTAGAGAGGTTATATACAATAGAGAGGCAATATACAGTAGGGAGGCTATATATAGTAGAGAGGCTATATACAGTAGAGAGGCTATATACAGTAGCGAGGCTATAACAGTAGCTAGGTTATATACAATAGCGAGGTTATATACAGTAGAGAGGCTATATACAGTATTGAGGCTATATACAGTAGAGAGGTTATATACAGTAGAGAGGCTTTATACAGTAGAGAGGTTAAATACAGTAGAGAGGTTAAATACAGTAGTGAGGCTATATACAGTAGAGAGGTTATAAACAGTAGTGAGGCTATAAACAGTAGTTAGACTATATACAGTAGGGAGGCTATATACAGTATAGAGGTTATATACAGTAGAGACGTTATATACAGTAGAGAGGTTATATACAGTAGGGAGGCTTTAACAGTAGCGAGGCTATATACAGTAGAGAGGCTATATACAGTAGGGAGGCTATATACAGTATAGAGGTTAAATACAGTAGAGAGGATATATACAGTAGAGAGGCTATATACAGTAGAGAGACGATATACAGTAGAGGTTATATACAGTAGAGAGGCTATATACAGTAGAGAGTTTATATACAGTAGAGAGGTTATATACAGTAGAGGTTATATACAGTAGAGAGGCTATATATAGTAGAGAGGCTATATAGAGTAGAGAGGCTATATATAGTAGAGAGGCTATATACAGTTTAGAGGCTATATACAGTAGAGAGGTTATATACAGTAGAGAGGCTATATATAGTTTAGAGGCTATATACAGTGGAGAGGTTATATACAGTAGAGAGGTTATATACTGTAGAGAGGCTATAAACAGTAGAGAGGCTATAAACAGTAGAGAGGCTATATAAAGTAGAGAGGCTATATACATTAGAGAGGTTATATACTGTAGAGAGGCTATAAACAGTAGAGAGGCTATAAACAGTAGAGAGGCTATATAAAGTAGAGAGGCTATATACAGTAGAGAGGCTATATACAGGAGGGAGGCAATATACTGTAGAGAGGCTATAAACAGTAGAGAGGCTATAAACAGTAGAGAGGCTATAAACAGTAGAGAGGCTATATACAGTAGCGAGGCTATATACAGTAGCGGGGCTATATACAGGCACTGGTTAGTCGGGATAATTGAGGTAGTATGTGCAAGAATGTATAGTTAAGGTGACTATGCACATATGATAAACAGAAAGTACCAGCAGCGTAAAAGTCCGGGTAACCATTTGATGACCTTTTCAGTAGTCTTACGGATTGGGGGTAAAAACTGTTGATAAGCCTTTTGGTCCTAGACTTGGCCCTCCGGTAACGCTTGCCATGCAGTGGTAGAGAGAACAGTCTATGACTGGGGTGGCTGGTTCTTTGACAATTTTTTATGGCCTTCCTCTGACACCGTGCAGCTTAGCCCCAGTGATGTACTGGGCCGTACTCGCACTACCCTCTGTAGGGCCTTGCGGTCGGAGACTGAGCAGTTGCAATACCAGGCAGTGATGCAACCAGTCAGGATGCTCTCGATGTTGCAGCTGTAGAACCTTTTGAGGATCTGAGGACCCATGCCAAATCTTTTTAGTTTCCTGAGTGGGAATAGGTTTTGTCGTGCCCTCTTTACGACTGTCTTGGTGTGTTTGGACCATTCTAGTTTGTTGGTGATGTGGACACCAAGGACCTTGAAGCTCTCACCCAGCTCCACTACAGCCCCGTCGATGAGAATGGGGGCGTGCTAGGTCCTCCTTTTCATTTAGTCCACAATCATCTCCTTAGTCTTGGTTACGTTGAGGGACAGGTTGTTATTCTGACATCACCCGGCCAGGTCTCTGACGTCCTCCCCATAGGCTTGTCGTTGTCGGGGATCAGGCATACCACTGTTCTGTCGTCTGCAAACTTAATGATGGTGTTGGAGTCGTGCCTGGCCACGCAGTTGTGGGTGAACAGGGAGTACAGGAGGGGACTGAGCACACACCCCTGAGGGGCTCCAGTGTTGAGGATCAGCGTGGAAGATGTGTTGCTACCTACCCTCACCACCTGGGGGCGGCTCGCCAGGAAGTCCAGGATCCAGTTGCAGAGGGAGGTGTTTAGTCCCAGGGTCCTTAGCTTAGTGATGAGCTTTGAGGGCACTATGGTGTTGAACGCTGAGCTGTAGTCAATGAATAGCATTCTCACGTAGGTGTTCCTTTTGTCCAGGTGGGAAAGGGCAGTGTTAAGTGTAATAGAGATTGCATCATATTTTGCAAAGCAGACTTCCAAGCTAAACAGTCATCATGAGAGGCTGGCAGAGGAGAGGCTGCAAACAGAAACACCTTTGATGAGGGGACTGATCATCATCACATAGATCTGTGGGAAATCTGTCAATGACAAAGTTATAAGTCTGGTTCATGTTCAGTTACCTGTGATGGTGAGGGAAAGGAGCTCACTCTCAGAGGAGAAGTTATGAGAGAAAACATAATTGTCATAAACACAGCTGTAGTTCCCTTGGTGGGAGTCATCTGCAGCAGGGAAGAGGAAGGCAGCAGCGTGATTGACAGCTGGCTGGGTCTGGGTTCTGTTGGAGCCGGTGAACGTGAGGAGGAAGGAGCCTCCTGGGTACTGTGGCTGAGTGGAGCAGGTGATGGTGAAGCTGTAGCCCCTGAACACCTCGGGCCCCTGGTGGCCCCTGGAGACCCCTCCCATTGAGTCAGTCAGGGAGATATTAGGCTGGACCAGGAGATCTGTAACAAATCAAATCAAAGTTTATTTGTCACGCGCACCGAACACAACAGGTGTAGACCTGACAGTGAAATGCTTACTTACAGGCCCTAACCAACAGTGCAATTTTTAAGTAAAAAATAGATATTATGTGAACAATAGATTAGTAAGGGGAAAAAACAACAGTAAAAAGACAGTGAATAATAACAATAGTGAGGCAAAATACAGTAGAAAGGCTATATACAGTTGAGAGGTTATATACAGTAGAGGATATATACAGTAGAGCGGCTATATACAGTAGAGAGATTATATAAAGTAGAGAGGTTATATACAGTAGAGGCTATATACAGTAGTGAGGTTATATACAGTAGTGAGGTTATATACAGTAGTGAGGTTATATACAGTAGTGAGGTTATATACAGTAGAGAGGCTAAATACAGTAGAAGCTATATACAGTAGAGAGGTTATATACAGTAGTGAGGAAATATACAGTAGAGAGGTTATATACAGTAGAGAGGCTAAATACAGTAGAAGCTATATACAGTAGAGAGGTTATATACAGTAGAGACTATATACAGTAGAGGCTATATACAGTAGAGAGGTTATATACAGTAGAGAGGCTATATACTGTGGAGAGGCTATATACAGTAGTGAGGCTATATACAGTAGAGGCTATATACAGTAGAGAGGCTATATAAAGTAGAGAGGCTATATACAGTAGCGAGGCTATATACAGTAGCGAGGCTATATACAGTAGTGAGGCTATATACAGTAGTGAGGCTATATACAGTAGCGAGGCTATATACAGTAGTGAGGCTATATACAGTAGTGAGGCTATATACAGTAGAGAGGCTATATACAGTAGAGAGGCTATATAAAGTAGCGAGGCTATATACAGTAGAGAGGCTATATACAGTAGTGAGCCTATATACAGTAGTGAGCCTATATACAGTAGTGAGGCTATATACAGTAGGGATGCTATTTACAGTATTGAGGCTATATATAGTAGAGAGGTTAAATACAGTAGAGAGGCTATTTACAGTATTGAGGCTATATGCAGTGGAGGGGTTATATACAGTAGAGAGGCTATATACAGTAGAGAGGTTAAATACAGTAGAGAGGCTATATACAGTAAGGAGGCTATATACAGTTGTGAGGATATAACAGTAGGGAGGCTATATACGGTAAGGATGCTATATACAGTAGCGAGGCTATAACAGTAGCGAGGTTATATACAGTAGAGAGGCTATATACAATTTAGAGGCTATATACAGTTGAGATGTTATATACAGTAGAGAGGCTATATACAGTAGAGAGGCTATATACAGTAGAGAGGCTATATACAGTAGTGAGGCTATATACAGTAGAGAGGCTATAAACAGTAGAGAGGCTATATACAGTAGTGAGGCTATATACAGTAGTGAGCCTATATACAGTAGTGAGGCTATATAGGGTAGGGATGCTATAACAGTAGCAAGGCTATATACAGTAGAGAGGCTATATACAGTAGAGAGGCTATTTACAGTATTGAGGCTATATACAGTGGAGGGGTTATATACAGTAGAGAGGTTAAATACAGTAGAGAGGTTAAATACAGTAGAGAGGCTATATACAGTAAGGAAGCTATATACAGTAGCGAGGCTATAACAGTAGGGAGGCTATATACAGTAGAGAGTTTATATACAGTAGAGAGGCTATATACAGTAGAGAGGCTATATACGGTAAGGATGCTATATACAGTAGCGAGGCTATAACAGTAGCGAGGTTATATACAGTAGAGAGGTTATATACAGTAGAGAGGTTATATACAGTAGAGAGGCTATATACAATTTAGAGGCTATATACAGTGGAGCTGTTATATACAGTAGAGAGGTTAAATACAGTAGAGAGGTTAAATACAGTAGAGAGGCTATATACAGTGAAGGGGTTATATACAGTAGAGAGGCTATATACAGTAGAGAGATTAAATACAGTAGAGAGGCTATATACAGTAAGGAGGCTATATACAGTAGCGAGGCTATAACAGTAGGGAGGCTATATACAGTAAGGAGGCTATATACAGTAGCGAGGCTATAGCAGTAGCGAGGTTATATACAGTAGAGAGGCTATTTACAGTATTGATGCTATATACAGTGGAGAGGTTATATACGGTAGGGAGGCCATATACGGTAGAGAGGCTATATACGGTAGAGAGGTTATATACAGTAAAGAGGTTATATACAGTAGAGAGATAATATACAGTAGAGAGGCTATATACAGTAGAGAGGCTATATACAGTAGGGAGGCTATGTACAGTAGAGAGGCTTTAACAGTAGCGAGGCTATATACAGTAGAGAGGCTATATACAGTAGGGAGGCTATAACAGTAGTGAGGCTATATACAGTAAGGAGGCTATATACAGTAGAGAGGCTATATACAGTAGAGAGGCTATATACAGTAGGGAGGCTATAACAGTAGTGACGCTATATACAGTAGAGAGGCTATATACAGAAGAGAGGCTATATACAGTAGAGAGGCTATATACAGGCACTGGTTAGTCGGGCTAATTGAGGAAGTATGTGCAAGAATGTATAGTTAAGGTGACTATGCACATATGATAAACAGAAAGTACCAGCAGCGTAAAAGTCCGGGTAGCCATTTGATGACCTGTTCAGGAGTCTTACGGATTGGGGGTAAAAACTGTTGATAAGCCTTTTGGTCCTAGACTTGGCCCTCCGGTAACACTTGCCGTGCAGTGGTAGAGAGAACAGTCTATGACTGGGGTGGCTGGTTCTTTGACAATTTTTTAGGGCCTTCCTCTGACACCGTGCAGCTTAGCCCCAGTGATGTACTGGGCCGTACTCGCACTACCCTCTGTAGGGCCTTGCGGTCGGAGACTTAGCTGTTGCCATACCAGGCAGTGATGCAACCAGTCAGGATGCTCTCGATGTTGCAGCTGTAGAACCTTTTGAGGATCTGAGGACCCATGCCAAATCTTTTTATTTTCCTGAGTGGGAATAGGTTTTGTCGTGCCCTCTTTACGGCTGTCTTGGTGTGTTTGGACCATTCTAGTTTGTTGGTGATGTGGACACCAAGGAACTTGAAGCTCTCAACCAGCTCCACTACAGCCCCGTCGATGAGAATGGGGGCTTGCTTGGTCCTCCTTTTCCTTTAGTCCACAATCATCTCCTTAGTCTTGGTTACGTTGAGGGACAGGTTGTTATTCTGACACCACCCGGCCAGGTCTCTGACGTCCTCCCCATAGGCTTGTCGTTGTCGGTGATCAGGCATACCACTGTTCTGTCGTCTGCAAACTTAATGATGGTATTGGAGTCGTGCCTGGCCATGCAGTCGTGGGTGAACAGGGAGTACAGGAGGGGACTGAGCACGCACCCCTGAGGGGCTCCAGTGTTGAGGATCAGCGTGGCAGATGTTCTGCTACCTACCCTCACTACCTGGGGGCGGCCCGTCAGGAAGTCCAGGATCCAGTTGTAGAGGGAGGTGTTTAGTCCCAAGATCCTTAGCTTAGTGATGAGCTTTGAGGGTACTATGGTGTTGAACGCTGAGCTGTAGTCAATGAATAGCATTCTCACGTAGGTGTTCCTTTTGTCCAGGTGGGAAAGGGCAGTGTTAAGTGTAATAGAGATTGCATCATCTGTGGATCTGTTTGGGCGGTATGCAAATTGGAGTGGGTCTCGGGTTTCTGGGATAATGGTGTTGATGTGAGCCATTACCTGCCTTTCAAATCACTTCATGGCTACGGACGTGAGTGCTACGGGTCTGTAGTCATTTAAGCAGGTTGCCTTAGTCTTTTTCGGGCACAGGGACTATGGTGGTCTGCTTGAAACATGTTGGTATTACAGACTCAATCAGGGACATGTTGAAAATGTCAGTGAAGACACCTGCCAGTTGGTCAGCACAAGCACGGAGCACACGTCCTGGTAATCTGTCTGGCCCTGCGGCCTTGTGAATGTTGACCTGTTTAAATGTCTTACTCACATCGACTACTGAGAGCGTGATCACACAGTCATCCAGAACAGCTGATGCTCTCATGCATGCCTCAGTGTTGCCTGCCTCGAAGCGAGCACAGAGGTGATTTAGCTCGTCTGTTAGGCTTGTCTCACTGGGAAGCTCGCGGCTGTGCTTCCTTTGTAGTCTGTAATAGTTTGCAAGCCCTGCCACAAGCCCTGCGTTGGAGCTGGTGTAGTACGATTCAGTCTTAGCCCTGTATTGGCGTTTTGCCTGTTTGATGGTTCGTCGGAGGCACAGCAGGATTTCCTATCAGCTTCCGGGTTAGAGTCCAGCACCTTGAAAGTGGCAGCTCTACCCTTTAGCTCAGTGCGAATGCTGCCTGTAATTCATGGCTTCTGGTTGGGGTATGTACGTACAGCTACTGTGGGGATGATGTCCCTGATGAAGATATTTATAAAGCCAGTGAATGATGTGGTGTACTCCTCAATGCAATCGGAAGAATCCCGGAACATGTTCCAGTCTGTGATAGCAAAACAGTCCTGTAGTTTAGCATCTGCTTCATCTGACCACTTTTTTAAAAACCCGAGTCACTGGTGCTTCCTATTTTAATTTTAGCTTGTAAGCAGGAATCAGGAGGATAGTATTGTGGTCAGATTTACCAAATGGAGGGCGAGGGAGAGCTTTGTATGTGTCTCTGTGTCTGGAGCAGAGGTGATCTAGTTTTTTTTCACTCTGGTTGCGCATTTAACATGTTGATAGAAATTAGGTAAAACTGATTTAAGTTTCCCTGCATTAAAGTCTCCGGCCACTAGGAGCGCCACCTCTGGGTGAGCGGTTTCCTGTTTGCTCTTTTCCTTATACAGCTGACTGAGTGCGGTCTTAGTACCAGCATCCGTCTGTAGTGGTAAATAAACAGCCACGAAGAGTATAGATGAAAACTCTCTAGGCAAATAATGTGGTCTACAGTTTATCCTAAGATACTCTACTTCAGGCGAGCAAAATCTAGAGACTTCCTTAGATTTCGTGCACCAGCTGTTGTTCACAAATATGCACAGACGGCCCCCCCTCATCTTACTGTGCTGTTCTATCTAGCTGGTGCAGCGTATATCCTGCTATCTGAGTATCCATGTCATCATTCAGCCACGATTCCGTGAAACATAAGCTGTTACAGTTATTGATGTGCAGTTGGATATTCGTGTTCGTACGTCGTCTAATTTTTTGTCCCATGATTGTATGTTGGCGAGTAATATTAACGGTAACGGCAGCTTTCCCACTCGCCTTCTGCGGATCCTTACGAGGCACCTCTGTGTCCTCTGTACCTGCGTCTCTTTCTATTGCCAATAATGGGGATGTCGGCCTTGTCGGGTGTTCGCAGTATATCCTGTGCTTCCTGCTTGTTGAAGAAAACATCTCAGTCTAATCAGAGATGAGTGATCGCTGTCCTGATATCCAGAAGCTCTTTCTTGCCGTAAGAGACGGTGGCGAAACATTATGTACAAAGTAAGTTACAAATAACACAAACACCCCCTCATAAGTGTACAACTGGTTAGTCGCCCGTAAAACTGCTGCCATTTCCAAAGGCGCCATTATATTTTATAACAATAAAAGAGAAGAAGAAAAACCTCTTCAACTAGTTTCCTATAGATATGACAATAACATCAGCGTGTAACAGTGCCAGCCACCCTCCCTCACAGGGCAACATGAGTAGTGGGCCTACAGTCACTGAGACAACATATGTTGATATCAGGCTTAAGCAGGACATCTGGAACAAGAGGAGAGAAAAAGAAAACGTAGCTCCTCAACTACTTTCCTCATTTAGATATGACAATAACATGACATGTGACAGTGGTAGTGAGTAGAGACGTTCACTGAGATAACACTCAAATACAAAAGCATTCTGGGATATTTCAGTTGTATTTGATTCCTACTTGACTGAGTGATATATTTTGCTAAACAGACTTCCAAGCTATACAGTCATCGTGAGAGGCTGGTAGAGGAGAGGCTGCAAACAGAAACAACTTTGATAAGGGGACTGATCATCATCACATAGATCTGTGGGAAATCTGTCAATGACAAAGTTATAAGTCTGGTTCATGTTCAGTTACCTGTGATGGTGAGGGAGAGGAGCTCACTCTCAGAGGAGAAGTCATGAGAGAAAACATAATTGTCATAAACACAGCTGTAGTTCCCTTGGTGGGAGTCATCTGCAGCAGGGAAGAGGAAGGCAGCAGCGTGATTGACAGCTGGCTGGGTCTGGGTTCTTTTGGAGCCGGTGAACGTGAGGAGGAAGGAGCCTCCTGGGTAATGTGGCTGAGTGGAGCAGGTGATGGTGAAGCTGTGGCCCATGAACACCACGGGCCCCTGGTGGCCCCTGGAGACCCCTCCCATTGAGTCAGTCAGGGAGATATCAGGCTGGACCAGGAGATCTGTAACAATAAAAGAGAAGAAGAAAAACCTCTTCAACTAGTTTCCTATAGATATGACAATAACATCAGCATGTAACAGTGCTAGCCACCCTCCCTCACAGGGCAACATGAGTAGTGGGCCTACAGTCACTGAGACAACATATGTTGATATCAGGCTTAAGCAGGACATCTGGAACAAGAGGAGAGAAAAAGAAAACGTAGCTCCTCAACTACTTTCCTCATTTAGATATGACAATAACATGACATGTGACAGTGGTAGTGAGTAGAGACGTTCACTGAGATAACACTCAAATACAAAAGCATTCTGGGATACTTAAGTTGTATTTGATTCCTACTTGACTGAGTCAACTATTTTGCAAAGCAGACTGACAAGTTAAACAGTCATCATGAGAGGTGCAGAGGAAGTTGTATGAATGAAGGAAATCAGTTGAATATAAATATAATATGTTGATATTTCCTGAGCTGATCACTGTGAGTCGAGGAAGGAGATATAATACATGGACAAAAGTATGTGGAACTCAGCAGTGAGTTTTACAACAGAGGATTATTTTTACGCTCTACGTGGTTCGACACTCGGCGGTCCGTTCTGTCAGCTTGTGTTGTCTACCACTTCACGGCTGAGCCGTTGTTGCTCCTAGACGTGACACGTTGAAAGTCACAGATCTTCAGTAGGAACATTTTACTGCCAATGTTTGTCTATGGAGATTGCATGGTTGTGTTCTCAATTTTATTCACCTGTCAGCGACATGTGTGGCTGAAATAGCCAAATCCACAAAAGCCATATAGTGTATCTTGTTATTACCTGAGCAGATCACTGTGAGTCCAGGAAGGAGATAATCTAATCTTCCACACTCCTTCAGTACAGATTCAGACCCATAACAGATAACTCCAAACCCTCTAGTGGTGTATCCAGGTGTTACTGAAACAGTGGAGCCACAACCCAGCTGTCTACACACTACTGCAGCTACATCCTCCTGGTCCTCGTCACCAGCTCCCACAGTCCTCCACTCTCCCTGGTCGTACCGCTCCACTCCACCAGCACAGCGACTGCCTCCTCCCACCAGCCTCACATCATCAGGCTCTGAGAAAAGAAAAGAGAGAGACAGTAATCTTACTATTTTCTCACTAAAACACACCTATATCGTCTCTCATATTCTTCACTCCAGGTGAGAAACAATGTTGATTGAGTGACAAACTGTTTCTTACCTGAGCAGGTGAGTCCAACAGCATTACCAGGTAGGCAGGTGTTGTGTTTTCTGTCTGAGGTGTCACAGTCCAGGAGAAGGGACTCTTTGCCTTTACACTGGAACTCTTTATCCCAGGTCTGACCCTCACCTCCTCCATAGAGCCCCCCCTGTAGAGCTGCAGGAGCCCCACAGCCAACATCCCTACAGACTACCTCTGCATCCTGCCGGTCAAAGTCAGCTTCACACACTGAGGCCCAGGACTGACTGGACTTCACCTCCACTCTCCCAGAGCAGAGACCAGCTCCATCCACAAGCCGCACAGACTCTGGAGAAAAAGAGTTGGTTGAACATTCAATCAGTTTTGTTGATGACACTGTCAAGGACTAAACACAAATATGTTGGATAAAAGATTGTAGTTTGCTATGTTTGATACTGTAAGAGGTAGAAATGGGTTCTTAGTCACTCAGGATCGGGTTGGGAATAATGCAGGCAGGAGACAGGAATAAGTTCACTTCACTTTATAGAAAATAAACAGCTGGACATCCATCAGGCAGCTTCACTTCAGTACCATCTGAACTACAATGATCTGCCCATGAACATCTCCCATAAACCAATATGACAAACACAAATATAATGTTTAAATACATCTGACATCTCTCCCTCTATTTAAATGAAATAAAAACACATAAAACATGATACATGGTAATGTTATATAATGTACAAATAAATCTCTCAATATGACCAGTCTCTTACCTGAACAGGTCACATGAAGATAATATCCACCATAACAGACACCAGGTCCTCCTTCTATGATGTCACAATGTCTAATAGTAGACTCATCTCCACCACATCTCAATATTCTGACTCCTCTTCTTCCCTTTTCAATCAGAGGTCCTCCAGATTCAGCTACAGGATTCCCACAGTCCAGCTCTCTACACACAACCTTTGCCTCCATCATGCTCCACCACTCAGTACATAGACCTGACCACTCTCCTCTGGAGAAGACTTCCACTGTCCCAGAACAGGAAGTGGTCCCATCCACCAGTCTGACTGAGAGTTCAGCTGTAAACAGCAGAGAGGAAAACACAGTGGTGAGGACAGATGATGACAGTGATTCTGTTATTCTAACAGCAGTAATGCTTTGTGGTTGACAAGTATTAGTAGTTCCATAAAACACTACTTGTTATTGGGTTTTAGAATGGTTTGTATGGACACATTACTTTCTCCATGTGGGATAATAAAGTTGACTAATATTGAACTGCTATAATCACTGTAGATTTATACTCTACCTACCTGGTGGACTGACTCTTTGAGCCTGGAGATCTGAGGAGAAAGAGAGAGACAGAGGAGAAAGGGAGGAGTCAGAGGAAGAGAGAGACAGAGGAGAAAGGGAGGAGTCAGAGGAAGAGAGAGACAGAGGTTAAATGAACATCAACATGACCTTTCATGATGTGATGGGAAGACAGGCTTATCGTTGGTATGGTGCAACAACACACATGTGTACATACACTATATATACAAAAGTATGTGGACACCCCTTCAAATTAGTCGATTCTATTTCAGCCACACCCTTTCCTGACAGATGTATTAAATCAAGCACTCAGCCATGCAATCTCCATAGACAAACATTGGCAGTAGAATGGCCTTAATGAAGAGCTCAGTGACTTTCAACATGACAACATCATAGGATGCCACCTTTCCAAGTCAGACGATCAAATTTCATAATCCACCAACTCCTCTTCTCCCCTCCCCTCTCCTCTCCTCTCCTATTCCTCTCCTCTTCTCCCCCTCTCCTATTCCTCTCCCCCGCTCCTCTCCCTCACTTCTCCTCTTATTGTCCTCTCTTCTCCTCTTCTCCCCATCTCTACTCCACTTCTCCCTCTCTCTTATACTAATCCTCCCCTCTCTTCTCCCTCTCTCTTCCCCCTCTCCTCATCTTCTCTTCTCCCCCTTCTTCTCCTTTTCTCCCACTCTCTTCTACCCCCCTTCTCCCCCTCTCTTCACCTCTGTTCCCCCACTCCTCTCCTCTACACTCCTCTTCTCACCCTTTCCTCTCCTCACCTCTCCCTCTCCTCCTCTCCTCTTCTCCCCCTCTCTTCTCCTTTTCTCCCCCTCTCTTCTACACCCTCCTCTCTTCCCCTCCCCCCTCCTCTCCTCTTCTCCACCTCTACCCTTCTTCTCCCCCTCTCTTCTCCTCTTTCCCCCCCTCTCTTCTCCCCATCTCATCTCCTCTTTCCCCCATCTCCTCTCCTCTTCTCCACCTCTACTCTTCTCTTCTATCCCTCTCTTCTCCTCTTTCCCCCTCTCTTCTCCTCTTTCCCCCATCTCTTCTCCTCTCCTCTCCTCTCCTCTTCTCCTTCCCCTCTCTCCCCATCTCTTCTCCTCTTTCCCCGCTCTCCTCTCCTCTCTTCAATTCTCCTCTTCTCCCCCCCTACTCCCCTCCCCCTCTTCTCCTCTCCTCTCCCTTCTCTTCCTCTCTCTTCTCCACCTCTCTTCTAATCTTCTCCCCTCTCCTCTCCTCCCCTTCCCCACTTCTGCCCCTCTCTTCTCCTCTTTTGACACTCTATTCTCCTCTTCTCCCCCTCTCATTCTCCCTCCACTCCTCTTCTCCCTCCTCTCCTCTCCTCCCCCTCTCTTCTCCTCTTCTCTCCCTTTCTTCTCCTCTTCTCTCCCTTTCTTCTCCTCTTCTCTTCCCCCCTCATCTCCTCTTCTCACCCTCTTGTCTTTACCCCCTCCCCTCTCAACATGGATCTAGTCCAATCAGAAGTGTCTCACCTCAACATGGATCTAGTTCAATCAGACGTGTCTCACCTCAACATGTATCTAGTCCAATCAGACGTGTCTAACCTCAACATGGATCTAGTCCAATCAGACGTGTCTCACCTCAACATGGATCTAGTCCAATCAGACGTGTCTCACCTCAACATGGATCTAGTCCAATCAGATGTGTCTCACCTCAACATGGATCTAGTCCAATCAGACGTGTCTCACCTCAACATGGATCTAGTCCAATCAGACGTGACTCACCTCAACGTGGATCTAGTCCAATCAGACATGTCTCCCCTCAACATGGATCTAGTCCAATCAGACGTGTCTCACCTCAACATGGATCTAGTCCAATCAGACGTGTCTCACCTCAACATGGATCTAGTCCAATCAGACGTGTTCACACTGATATTGATCTAATAGGCAACAGTGACTTTTTTAATGCAACAGAATAAACACTAAAAAACACATTACATTTCAATAGGTGCAATAACTTATCTCTGTACACTATTCTGATTAGATACTATTTAATGCTGAGTTTGGACACAGGTTTTTATAGGAACACTAAGGCACCTGGACCGCATATTGAGATGTGCCTTTAGTTAAGTAAATCAGTTGTTACATAAGGTGACAGTTGTAGGACTGTTAACAAAGTAGCTGAATTGTCAAAGACCGTAACCTGAGGTCACCCAAAGAAAAGAATTCCAGAACTTTCTCTTGTAAAGAATTACAAATCTACCACTTTCATATAAACCCCTCGATACACAGCAGAACATCTACACTGAATCCATCCACCAAACATCCTAATTTGTTTTAATCAACACTTTTTATGACACTAAAATAACCTTCAACTACAGTATACAGTGGGGCAAAAAGTATTTAGTCAGCCACCAATTGTGCAAGTTCTCCCACTTAAAAAGATGAGAGAGGCCTGTAATTTTCATCATAGGTACACTTCAACTATGACAGACGAAATGAGGTAAAGAAATCCAGAAAATCACATTGTAGGATTTTTAATGAATTTATTTGCAAATTATGGTGGAAAATAAGTATTAGCTAAACCTAGGGCATGGTTAAATGGAGTGTGTAGAAATACAGCTAAACCTAGTGCATGGCTAAATGGGGTGTGTATAAATACAGCTAAACCTAGTGCATGGCTAAATGGGGTGTGTATAAATACAGCTAAACCTAGGGTATGGCTAAATGGGGTGTGTATAAAAACTCTATAATACTATTTGGAGAACAGCAAAAACTAACAAAAATGCCCCCAGACATGAATTATCACTGCGATATTAGGTTTATATCAGGTTTAAAGGTCTGTGGAATGGATGTACAACGTACTACTCAACCTCATCATACAGAGGCTACATTGACTCATTTATTCTACTGGTGGAACAGTACAATGAAATAGATGCATAATAAACTCAGCAAGAAAAGAAATGTCCTCTTACTGTCAACTGCGTTTATTTTCAGCAAACTTAACATGTGTAAATATTTGTATGAACATAACAAGATTCAACAACTGAGACATAAACTGAAGAAGTTCCACAGACATGTGACGAACAGAAATGGAATAATGTGTTTTACGAATTATCATTGAAAGACAGGGTCCTGAAAAAGGGACCTCTTTTTTTTTGCTGAGTTAGTCTACCAAGTGTTAATGTCACCACCATGGACCCAGCCTGCAAGCACACTCTCACAACAGCCAGAGCTTAACCACAAAGACTAATATAGATGCTTGTACAACGTATAGTGGCAGAGTTTAGACACATAGCAACAGTATCTATTATAAGGCCTGCAGCAAAACATATGAATCTTAAGGTCCCCTTAATTAACAATGGGGAGGGTCTCTGGAACCCACCCCCTACAGTGACATTAACACTTGGTAGATAACTTAGCAATATTTAATGACGTTATGCAGCAATATTGATCTGTTCATCTTTTAATTCAGGAAGATGGACAAGCAACACTGATGGAGTGAGAGGTGGAAATGCATTATACCAGAGGTAGGTAGACTACAGGTAGGGATTAGGATGCAGACAGAGTAACACTGATGGAGTGAGAGGTGGAAATGCATTATACCAGAGGTAGGTAGACTACAGGTAGGGATTAGGATGCAGACAGAGCAACACTGATGGAGTGAGAGGTGGAAATGCATTATACCAGAGGTAGGTAGACTACAGGTAGGGATTAGGATGCAGACAGAGTAACACTGATGGAGTGAGAGGTGGAAATGCATTATACCAGAGGTAGGTAGACTACAGGTAGGGATTAGGATGCAGACAGAGCAACACTGATGGAGTGAGAGGTGGAAATGCATTATACCAGAGGTAGGTAGACTACAGGTAGGGATTAGGATGCAGACAGAGCAACACTGATGGAGTGAGAGGTGGAAATACATTATACCAGAGGTAGGCAGACTACAGGTAGGGATTAGGATGCAGACAGAGCAGCACTGATGGAGTGAGAGGTGGAAATGCATTATACCAGAGGTAGGTAGACTACAGGTAGGGATTAGGATGCAGACAGAGCAACACTGATGGAGTGAGAGGTGGAAATGCATTATACCAGAGGTAGGTAGACTACAGGTAGGGATTAGGATGCAGACAGAGGATGATGATGTAGACCTATAGGTAAGAAGTTAATGTTGGGTTCGCTACAGAAGGGTATATCAAACCACTGATACAGTACAGGACTACTAGGGGGGGAAATGGTTTTCCAAAAAGTAAAAAAAAACATTTTTGTATTTTTCAGGATCACGCCTACTTCCATCAGCTATGCTCTGTCCCCTTCCCTCCTCTCTCTCTCCTCTGCCCTCACCACCCCCTCTTTCCTCTCTCTCTCGTTCTCTCTCTCTTCCTGACATGTAGAATCAGGCATGTTGAGCTTGACTCAGGTCACAGACCTCTGCCATCGACACTCCCCCCTTCTCCTGCTCTAACATAAGACCAATATTAGATAGATACATAAAATATACTCTCACTCATTTACATAGGGACAGATACAATCAATCATTGACACACTGACTATACAACAGTCAGATGCATGACACCATCACAACTTAACTGACATTAGTGCCTGTCCCCAGATGGACAGTTAGGCTACAGTAAAGTACATTTACAGGTGATCACATCATTGTCCTGCTTTGAGACACATTTTTACTGTCTGCTTCCAGTTGCATGTTATTTTACCAGCCCTGAAAATTATGATATATCTTACAATATCAAAACATATCTCAGTAACTGTCACAAGTGTATAACAATATAACAGCCTCCTACCTGTGCTCCACAACAGGATGGTCAGTACCACTGCAGGTATCATATCTGTCTCTAACTGGGGCTCCACTGAGCGAAACAAGTCTACTGTCATGAAGAGAGGACTGAAGAGTTGAAAATACTGCTAGGCTATATGACTTCTATCTCATTACTTCCTGACTTCTATGACGTGACAAACCTTTAAGCAGCTAAGATCAGCTAAACCCACCTACCTACAGGAAACACTGACATTAGAAAAACTCCACAGGAAACTGCTGACAGAGCAGCAACGTTTCACATAGTGTGTCCTATAATATCACCTCTAACTTTCTACTGCTTGAGTTCACCTCGTATAGAATATTGGCTTAATGTTCCAGCACCTCAATATAAACAGTACCAGCACCCAAAATGAGTACTGATGAGGTCTCATGTTAGAGCAGGAGAAGGGGGGATGTGGTGTAGAAGCTAGAGGTCTGTTACCCAAGTCAACTCAACAGGCATGATGCTATATGTCAGGGTCAGGCTGGGCTGGGACACGAGAGGAAAAGGTTACTGGTTATGATGACATCACTGGTGAGAAGTCAGTGATACAAATATATTCAGTTGGTTTAAATGTTTGTCTCTCTCTCCCTCCTCCCCTGTCTCCTTCTACCAACCCAGTCTGTCTGTGAGTAAGAACTATCTTGCTCTCGCTCCTCCTCCCGTTGCTCTCTTCCTCCCGCCTCCCCCCTCTTTGACAGATATGATGCTGCATGTCAGGTTCATTGTTGGGGTCAGGGTCGAGGTTGGGGTCAGGTCAGCCTACAGCTGTGTCTGTAAACAACGACCCTATATGGAAGTAAATGACTACAAACTACATTCAAGTCTTGAGTTTATTCAAGTAGAATAAGAAAAGTACAAAACAACATCAAGGTGTATCTGTTAGAAATCATCAGAACATCACATCAACTCACAAGTATCACAGTAGGATAGAAATTAACACTTGGTAGAATATATAACTTAAACATCCATGGTGGTGACATTAACACTTGGTAGACTATATAACTTAAACATCCATGGTGGTGACATTAACACTTGATAGAATATACACTACACAACACAATGTAACTCCAAGTCAATCACACTTCTATGAAATCAAACTGTCCACTTAGGAAGCAACACTGATTGCCAATAAATTTCACATGCTGTTGTGCAAATGGAATAGACAAAAGGTGGAAATTATAGGCAATTAGCAAGACACAAATGTGCATGTGTCAGCATATGGTCTCACAAGGGGTCTGAGGATCTCGTCTCGGTACCTAATTGCAGTCAGGCTACCTCTGGCGAGCACATGGAGGGCTGTGCGGCCCCACAAAGAAATGCCACCCCACACCATGACTGACCCACCGCCAAACCGGTCATGCTGGAGGATGTTGCAGGCAGCAGAACGTTCTCCACGGCGTCTCCAGACTCTGTCACGTCTGTCACATGTGCTCATGTGCTCAGTGTGAACCTGCTTTCATCTGTGAAGAGCACAGGGCGCCAGTGGTGAATTTGCCAATCTTGGTGTTCTCTGGCAAATGCCAAACGTCCTGCACGGTGCTGGGCTGTAAGCACAACCCCCACCTGTGGACGTCGGGCCCTCATACCACCCTCATGGAGTCTGTTTCTGACCGTTTGAGTAGACACATGCACATTTGTGGCCTGCTGGAGGTCATTTTGCAGGGCTCTGGCAGTGCACCTCCTGGCACAAAGGCGGAGGTAGCGGTCCTGCTGCTGGGTTGTTGCCCTCATACGGCCTCCTCCACGTCTCCTGGTGTACTGGCCTGTCTCCTGGTAGCGCCTCCATGCTCTGGACACTACGCTGACAGACACAGCAAACCTTTTTGCCACAGCTCGCATTGATGTGCCATCCTGGATGAACTGCACTATCTGAGCCACTTGTGTGGGTTGTAGACTCCGTCTCATGCTACCACTAGAGTGAGAGCACCGCCAGCATTCAAAAGTGACCAAAACATCAGCCAGGAAGCATAGGAACTGAGAAGTGGTCTGTGGTCACCACCTGCAGAATCACTCCTTTTTTGGGGGTGTCTTGGTAATTGCCTATAATTTCCACCTTTTGTCTATTCCATTTGCACAACAGCATGTGAAATTTATTGTCAATCAGTGTTGCTTCCTAATTGGACAGTTTGATTTCACAGAAGAGTTACATTGTGTTGTTTAAGTGTTCCCTTTATTTTTTTGAGCAGTGTTTAACTTAAACATCCATGGTGGTGACATTAACACCTGGTAGACTATATAACTTAAACATCCATGGTGGTGACATTAACACTTGGTAGACTATATAACTTAAACATCCATGGTGGTGATGTCGGGGCAGGTTCCTTGTTCCTTGTCAATCATTTGCTTATTGGTGAAATCAGTAATCAGACAATATCTTTAAGTAAATCAATCATTCATTTATTAATGCAGTTGCAGACAGAAGTTGACAACGGGAACACAGCATGTATGTTTCAGAGTAAGTTCTGCAACCCACCTCAGGGCACAGCTGATTATATACATGTGATCACTCTCTAGTGGTATGATCACCTACGTCAATGTATGTGTGTATCAATAAGCTGAGGTTACCTTATAAAGTAACCTAGTACAGTAGCTTCTCTGAATTCATTAGCATTGTCCACTGTCACACAATATCAGCATGTCAAAACCAGACAGTGGTTACTTCTCTTTATCTAGTTTCGGTCTGACTCAGACCCAGCCTGCAAGCACACACTCACGACAGCCAGGGCTTAACCACAAAGACTAATATAGATGGCTTGTACAACGTATAGTGGCAGAGTTTAGACACATAGCAACAGTATCTATTATAAGGCCTGCAGAAAAACATATGAATCTTAAAGTCCCTTAATTAACAATGGGGAGGGTCTCTGGAACCCACCCCCTACAGTGACATTAACACTTGGTAGGCTATATAACTTAAACAATCATGGTGGTGACATTAACACTTGGTAGACTATATAACTTAAACATATTGGTTGTTCCTGTTGGGTAGCAACTTCACCAGCTTGTTGTTGTTGTTGTCGTCATGGTTGTTCCTGTTGGGTAGCAACTATACCAGCTTGTTGTTGTTGTTGTTGTCATGGTTGTTCCTGTTGGGTAGCAACTTCACCAGCTGGTTGTTGTTGTTGTCGTCATGGTTGTTCCTGTTGGGAAGCAACTTCACCAGCTTGTTGTTGTCATGGTTGTTCCTGTTGGGTAGCAACTTCACCAGCTTGTTGTTGTTGTTGTCATGGTTGTTCCTGTTGGGTAGCAACTTCACCAGCTTGTTGTTGTTGTTGATGTCATGGTTGTTCCTGTTGGGTAGCAACTTCACCAGCTTGTTGTTGTTGTTGTTGTTATGGTTGTTCCTGTTGGGTAGCAACTTCACCAGCTTGTTGTTGTTGTTGTCGTCATGGTTGTTCCTGTTGGGTAGCAACTTCAACAGCTTGTTGTTGTTGTTGTTGTCGTCATGGTTGTTCCTGTTGGGTAGCAACTTCAACAGCTTGTTGTTGTTGTCATGGTTGTTCCTGTTGGGTAGCAACTTCACCAGCTTGTTGTTGTTGTTGTTGTCATGGTTGTTCCTGTTGGGTAGCAACTTCAACAGCTTGTTGTTGTTGTTGTCATGGTTGTTCCTGTTGGGAAGCAACTTCACCAGCTTGTTGTTGTCATGGTTGTTCCTGTTGGGTAGCAACTTCACCAGCTGGTTGTTGTTGTTGTCGTCATGGTTGTTCCTGTTGGGAAGCAACTTCACCAGCTTGTTGTTGTCATGGTTGTTCCTGTTGGGTAGCAACTTCACCAACTGGTTGTTGTTGTTGTTGTCATGGTTGATCCTGTTGGGTAGCAACTTCACCAGCTGGTTGTTGTTATTGTTGTCATGGTTGTTCCTGTTGGGTAGCAACTTCACCTGCTTGTTGTTGTCATGGTTGTTTCTGTTGGGTAGCAACTTCACCAGCTGGTTGTTGTTATTGTTGTCATGGTTGTTCCTGTTGGGTAGCAACTTCACCTGCTTGTTGTTGTTGTCATGGTTGTTTCTGTTGGGTAGCAACTTCACCAGCTTGTTGTTGTTGTTGTTGTTGTTGTCATGGTTGTTCCTGTTGGGTAGCAACTTCACCAGCTTGTTGTTGTCGTCATGGTTGTTCCTGTTGGGTAGCAACTTCACCAGCTTGTTGTTGTTGTTGTCGTCATGGTTGTTCCTGTTGGGTAGCAACTATACCAGCTTGTTGTTGTTGTTGTTGTCATGGTTGTTCCTGTTGGGTAGCAACTTCACCAGCTGGTTGTTGTTGTTGTCGTCATGGTTGTTCCTGTTGGGAAGCAACTTCACCAGCTTGTTGTTGTCATGGTTGTTCCTGTTGGGTAGCAACTTCACCAGCTGGTTGTTGTTGTTGATGTCATGGTTGTTCCTGTTGGGTAGCAACTTCACCAGCTTGTTGTTGTTGTTGTCAGGGTTGTTCCTGTTGGGTAGCAACTTCACCAGCTTGTTGTTGTTGTTGTCATGGTTGTTCCTGTTGGGTAGCAACTTCACCAGCTTGTTGTTGTTGTTGTCGTCATGGTTGTTCCTGTTGGGTAGCAACTTCACCAGCTTGTTGTTGTTGTTGTTGTTGTCATGGTTGTTCCTGTTGGGTAGCAACTTCACCAGCTTGTTGTTGTTGTTGTTGTCATGGTTGTTCCTGTTGGGTAGCAACTTCAACAGCTTGTTGTTGTTGTTGTCGTCATGGTTGTTCCTGTTGGGTAGCAACTTCACCTGCTTGTTGTTGTTGTTGTCGTCATGGTTGGTCCTGTTGGGTAGCAACTTCACCAGCTTGTTGTTGTTGTTGTTGTCATGGTTGGTCCTGTTGGGTAGCAACTTCACCAGCTGGTTGTTGTTGTTGTCGTCATGGTTGTTCCTGTTGGGTAGCAACTTCACCAGCTTGTTGTTGTTGTTGTTGTCATGGTTGTTCCTGTTGGGTAGCAACTTCACCAGCTTGTTGTTGTTGTTGTCATGGTTGTTCCTGTTGGGTAGCAACTTCACCAGCTTGCTGTTGTTGTTGTCATGGTTGTTCCTGTTGGGTAGCAACTTCACCAGCTTGTTGTTGTTGTTGTCATGGTTGTTCCTGTTGGGTAGCAACTTCACCAGCTTGTTGTTGTTGTTGTCGTCATGGTTGTTCCTGTTGGGTAGCAACTTCACCAGCTTGTTGTTGTTGTTGTTGTCATGGTTGTTCCTGTTGGGTAGCAACTTCACCAGCTGGTTGTTGTTGTTGTTGTTGTCATGGTTGTTCCTGTTGGGTAGCAACTTCACCAGCTGGTTGTTGTTGTTGTCGTCATGGTTGTTCCTGTTGGGAAGCAACTTCACCAGCTTGTTGTTGTCATGGTTGTTCCTGTTGAGTAGCAACTTCACCAGCTGGTTGTTGTTGTTGATGTCATGGTTGTTCCTGTTGGGTAGCAACTTCACCAGCTTGTTGTTGTTGTTGTCGTCATGGTTGTTCCTGTTGGGTAGCAACTTCACCAGCTTGTTGTTGTTGTTGTTGTTGTCATGGTTGTTCCTGTTGGGTAGCAACTTCACCAGCTTGTTGTTGTTGTTGTTGTCATGGTTGTTCCTGTTGGGTAGCAACTTCAACAGCTTGTTGTTGTTGTTGTCGTCATGGTTGTTCCTGTTGGGTAGCAACTTCACCAGCTGGTTGTTGTTGTTGTCGTCATGGTTGTTCCTGTTGTGTAGCAACTTCACCAGCTTGTTGTTGTTGTTGTTGTCATGGTTGTTCCTGTTGGGTAGCAACTTCACCAGCTTGTTGTTGTTGTTGTCATGGTTGTTCCTGTTGGGTAGCAACTTCAACAGCTTGTTGTTGTTGTTGTCATGGTTGTTCCTGTTGGGAAGCAACTTCACCAGCTTGTTGTTGTCATGGTTGTTCCTGTTGGGTAGCAACTTCACCAGCTGGTTGTTGTTGTTGTCGTCATGGTTGTTCCTGTTGGGAAGCAACTTCACCAGCTTGTTGTTGTCATGGTTGTTCCTGTTGGGTAGCAACTTCACCAACTGGTTGTTGTTGTTGTTGTCATGGTTGATCCTGTTGGGTAGCAACTTCACCAGCTGGTTGTTGTTATTGTTGTCATGGTTGTTCCTGTTGGGTAGCAACTTCACCTGCTTGTTGTTGTTGTCATGGTTGTTTCTGTTGGGTAGCAACTTCACCAGCTTGTTGTTGTTGTCGTCATGGTTGTTCCTGTTGGGTAGCAACTTCACCAGCTTGTTGTTGTTGTTGTTGTCATGGTTGTTCCTGTTGGGTAGCAACTTCACCAGCTTGTTGTTGTTGTTGTTGTTGTTGTCATGGTTGTTCCTGTTGGGTAGCAACTTCACCAGCTTGTTGTTGTCGTCATGGTTGTTCCTGTTGGGTAGCAACTTCACCAGCTTGTTGTTGTTGTTGTCGTCATGGTTGTTCCTGTTGGGTAGCAACTTCACCAGCTTGTTGTTGTTGTTGTCATGGTTGTTCCTGTTGGGTAGCAACTTAACCAGCTTGTTGTTGTTGTTGTTGTCATGTTTGTTCCTGTTGGGTAGCAACTTCACCAGCTTGTTGTTGTTGTTGTTGTCATGGTTGTTCCTGTTGGGTAGCAACTTCACCAGCTTGTTGTTGTTGTCATTGTTGTTCCTGTTGGGCAGCAACTTCACCAGCTTGTTGTTGTTGTTGTTGTCATGGTTGTTCCTGTTGGGTAGCAACTTCACCAGCTTGTTGTTGTTGTCATTGTTGTTCCTGTTGGGTAGCAACTTCACCAGCTTGTTGTTGTTGTCATGGTTGTTCCTGTTGGGTAGCAACTTCACCAGCTTGTTGTTGTTGTTGTTGTTGTTATGGTTGTTCCTGTTGGGTATTAACTTCACCAGCTTGTTGTTGTTGTTGTTGTCATGGTTGTCCCTGTTGGGTAGCAACTTCACCAGCTTGTTGTTGTTGTTGTTGTCATGGTTGTTCCTGTTGGGTAGCAACTTCACCAGCTTGTTGTCGTTGTTGTTGTCATGGTTGTTCCTGTTGGGTAGCAACTTCACCAGCTTGTTGTTGTTGTTGTCGTCATGGTTGTTCCTGTTGGGTAGCAACTTCACCAGCTTGTTGTCGTTGTCATGGTTGTTCCTGTTGGGTAGCAACTTCACCAGCTTGTTGTTGTTGTCATGGTTGTTCCTGTTGGGTAGCAACTTCACCAGCTTGTTGTTGTTGTTGTTGTCATGGTTGTTACTGTTGGGTAGCAACTTCACCAGCTTGTTGTTGTTGTTGTTGTCATGGTTGTTCCTGTTGGGTAGCAACTTCACCAGTTTGTTGTTGTTGTTGTCGTCATGGTTGTTCCTGCTGGGTAGCAACTTCACCAGCTGTTGTTGTTGTTGTCATGGTTGTTCCTGTTGGGTAGAAACTTCACCAGCTTGTTGTTGCTGTTGTCATGGTTGTTCCTGTTGGGTAGCAACTTCACCAGCTTGTTGTTGTTGTCATGGTTGTTCCTGTTGGGTAGCAACTTCACCAGCTTGTTGTTGTTGTCATGGTTGTTCCTGTTGGGTAGCAACTTCACCAGCTTGTTGTTGTTGTCATGGTTGTTCCTGTTGGGTAGCAACTTCACCAGCTTGTTGTTGTTGTCATGGTTGTTCCTGTTGGGAAGCAACTTCACCAGCTTGTTGTTGTTGTCATGGTTGTTCCTGTTGGTTAGCAACTTCACCAGCTTGTTGTTGTTGTCATGGTTGTTCCTGTTGGGTAGCAACTTCACCAGCTTGTTGTTGTTGTCAGGGTTGTTCCTGTTGGGTAGCAACTTCACCAGCTTGTTGTTGTTGTTATTATCAGGGTTGTTCCTGTTGGGTAGCAACTTCACCAGCTTGTTGTTGTTGTTGTCATGGTTGTTCCTGTTGGGTAGCAACTTCACCAGCTTGTTGTTGTTGTTGTCGTCATGGTTGTTCCTGTTGGGTAGCAACTTCATCAGCTTGTTGTTGTTGTCATGGTTGTTCCTGTTGGGTAGCAACTTCACCAGCTTGTTGTTGTTGTCATGGTTGTTCCTGTTGGGTAGCAACTTCACCAGCTTGTTGTTGTTGTTGTCGTCATGGTTGTTCCTGTTGGGTAGCAACTTCATCAGCTTGTTGTTGTTGTCATGGTTGTTCCTGTTGGGTAGCAACTTCATCAGCTTGTTGTTGTTGTCATGGTTGTTCCTGTTGGGTAGCAACTTCATCAGCTTGTTGTTGTTGTCATGGTTGTTCCTGTTGGGTAGCAACTTCATCAGCTTGTTGTTGTCGTCATGGTTGTTCCTGTTGGGTAGCAACTTCACCAACTTGTTGTTGTTGTCATAGTTGTTCTTAACTGACTTGCCTTGTTAAATAAAGGTTAAAACATAAATAAAACAACTAGACAGTTAAATCACATTTGACCTTAAAGTAAAATCCTAATTGTGTATGTACTTACCTATATAGACACACTTCCCATGGTTTGACAGAAATAAACTAGCTATAAAGACTATTTTCCTGACTGTCTCTACTGATGGCCTGTAACAGCAGAATAAAATAAGTGGGATATTTAACCAGAACTGAAACAGAGTAGGTTGCTAGTTGACTAAGTGTTGAAAATTGTTTCAATGCTGCCGTCTACAGATCTTCTAATGTATTGTAATACCACATGTACCAATACAGTAGAATTGACAGGGACACTGTGTAATGAGACAATGACCCTCCATCCAATGTTCTGCTGCTGTTGTGCAACATTGTGACATCACTGACATGTTTACAGGTTGCCATGCCGACGAAAGAGAAGGTGTTTTCATTCTGTAATAAGGCCTTCACTTCAGTCTGGATGGCTGGTTGACTGCAGACAGGTTACACAGTATCAGTGTAGGTGTTAGGCTGTTTCTGCTCTCCTCCCAACTACTAATGGAATTGTCCTGCCAATGCAACGTATGAAAATGTATCCACTCACTACTGTAAGTCTCTCTGGATAAGAGCGTCTGCTAAATGACTCACATGTTCAATGTAATGTTCAGTTTCACAATATCAATGGAATAGACCAAAGCAGAGCCATGTATTTAGATATGAATACATGACTCTGGGCAAAAACACAAACAGATCTGGGACCTGCCAGACTACACAGTTGACATCATAGGGAAACCCGACTAGCTTCTGGTCCAATACTTACTGACTCGGAGCAGGGCGACATGGAGGAGAAAGTTCCTGACCGAAGACACCACATCTTCCTCTTCATCTCTTCCGGGTCCATCTTCGGCCCGAGTCCCTCCATTTTCAGCATCTTTAGTTAATTATCTGGCGGTGATGTGATCTGATTAGCGGCTGTCTGTCAACCAATAGCCTACTATACTGTGTTATTAGCTAGAGCTAGACAGTCTGAGTACACTACATCCTGAATGGCCACGAAGATGTGTGTCTGAAATGCACCTTTAAGTTCAGTTGGAGCTGAAACGACGGGCAGATATCTCGATTGGGGATAATGTTAATATTTAGCTACGTTATTAGCTGTTATGTGTTTTGTTTTGCACGCAGGGTATGGCTAAATGGGGTGTGTAGAAATACAGCTAAACCCGGGGTATGGCTAAATGGGGTGTGTAGAAATACAGCTAAACCTAGGGTATGGCTAAATGGGGTGTGTAGAAATACAGCTAAACCTAGGGTATGGCTAAATGGGGTGTGTAGAAATACAGCTAAACCTAGGGTATGGCTAAATGGGATGTGTAGAAATACAGCTAAACCTAGGGTATGGCTAAATGGGGTGTGTAGAAATACAGCTAAACCTAGGGTATGGCTAAATGGGGTGTGTAGAAATACAGCTAAACCTAGGGTATGGCTAAATGGGGTGTGTAGAAATACAGCTAAACCTAGGGCATGGCTAAATGAGGTGTGTAGAAATACAGCTAAACCTAGGGTATGGCTAAATGGGATGTGTAGAAATACAGCTAAACCTAGGGTATGGCTAAATGGGATGTGTAGAAATACAGATAAACCTAGGGTATGGCTAAATGGGATGTGTAGAAATACAGCTAAACCTAGGGTATGACTAAATGGGATGTGTATAAATACAGCTAAACCTAGGGTATGGCTAAATGGGATGTGTAGAAATACAGCTAAACCTAGGGCATGGCTAAATGGGGTGTGTAGAAATACAGCTAAACCTAGGGTATGGCTAAATGGGGTGTGTAGAATCCCTCCACCAGTTGAAGCTAATTTACTGTCCTATAAACTCTTAAATACTATTTGGAGAACAGCAAAAACTAACAAAAATGCTCCCAGACATTAACTATTTAACTGTACTAGAATGCTTAAAAGACCGCAAAATGTTTTATATCGGTTATCGGTATGGTTTCTTTTTGGCAAGGAAAATATTGGATTTCGGAATTGGCCAAAAATGTAATATCGGTGCATCCCTAATAATAAGGTTGATAACAAGATGGAACATCGTTGTGGAAATCTGTTGCAGCTCAAATCGACTACAAAATCCACAATGCAATGCTCTCTGTATGGGCTGGCTGGTAGCTAAACGTATCTACACACAATAATCCCAAAGACAATATCAGTATGCGAGGTAGCTAACTAGCTGTTAAATCACCTAAACAAACTGCACTATCAATTTAGGAGTCTACAATCTCACCATATTCAACCTGCAGATCGATGTGTCTCACAGAGTGGAATATAACATTCACAACTTCAGAAATAATTTTGAGGAGATGGGAAACGATGCCCTTGCTATGTCAATAGGCGGTGCGGTGCATTCTGGGTGATTCTGGGACAACGAGAGGCTCTTTCAAGGTTTGAATGGGAGTCTATTGGGCTCTAGATCAAAAACACAACATTAGCATGAATTTTGTCAAAAAAAAGTACAACATTACAGATATTTTCGGAGATGTGAGATAATTAACTTGCTATCTGTAGTATCGTATATATTTGGAATCGTGACAGTACGTACTTTTGATGAAAATAGGCAGTTTCTCGACATGAAGTACACTGACTTTGAGAAGATATTACGTGATGATTGGTTTAGCAACCGCGTGACGCGGCATGACAACGTGAACGTGATTGGTCGACAGTCCGCTGGGTGGGGCGTTATACAGGCACGCAGATCTTTAGAAATGGGAGGATCATTTGTACATTGAAAAACGTTGTCGACCCCCTGCTATAATGTATATGAAGTGACCCTTGTGGAGCTGTTCCTATTGTGTACAATGACAGTGTCATTGTCTCATGTGCTTCCCTACACAATTGTTGCTCTGCATTCAGAGATGTTCCTTATGATGTCTGCACCCAGCTCATTTTGTATTTGCCTGTCTGCATTATTCACCAGGGAAAGGAAACATTCTGTGAATACTGAAGCATTGCATCAAAAAGGTGGCTCTGATAATATTGAAACATTGTATAAATGAACGAGGCGGCTTGGAGAAATTGAAACATTTAGTATCAACAAGACAACTCTGAGAATATTCATATTGCAACATAGTAGTCAACACGGAGGCAGCAGGGCCAGTTTGTCTGTCTGATATTATTGTGTTGCCTACGCAGCATCTGGGTGCTCATTATATACTAAAAACAGCCCTACATCCACACTATAGATAAATAACTTAGCAGTATTTAATGACCTTATGCAGCAATATTGATCTGTTCATCTTTTAATTCAGGAAGATGGACAAGCAACACTGATGGAGTGAGAGGTGGAAATGCATTATACCAGAGGTAGGTAGACTACAGGTAGGGATTAGGATGCAGACAGAGCAACACTGATGGAGTGAGAGGTGGAAATGCATTATACCAGAGGTAGGTAGACTACAGGTAGGGATTAGGATGCAGACAGAGCAACACTGATGGAGTGAGAGGTGGAAATGCATTATACCAGAGGTAGGTAGACTACAGGTAGGGATTAGGATGCAGACAGAGGATGATGATGTAGACCTATAGGTAAGAAGTGAATGTTGGGCTCGCTACAGAAGGCTATATCAAACCACTGATACAGTACTGGACTACTAGTGGGTGTGGCGTACAGCAGGTCAGCCACCAGGGGGAGACTCATCGAGGCCTGGTGACAGACAGAGTATACATCACGAGCCGATGGCTCCATCTGCTGGACGTGCCAGGTCTCTACGGGCTCTCCGGCCAGGACTAATTGTGGCTGACTGGGAGTTGGTGAGTAATCAGGGGCTGGTTGCTCACCATCTGTGCAGGCCCATAAAGCTGCCAGAAGGGCAGCACACAGAGAGAGTGGGGGAGGAAAGGACTCCCGTATAGTTGGGGACGGTTGCAGAGGTATGAGGCGGGAGTTCAGTTTTTGTGCTGGACAGGATACAGCAAGACCCGGAGCGTAGAAGACGGTCATCCGGAGAGGGTCTCATGGGGAGACCTATCTTTATCTTTTTTATTTATTATTTAAATAAACACCCTTGAAACCGAGCTAATCCTACTCTGTTCGTGTCTGATCTGGGTAAACGTCTTGACCAAAGTCCCTGGTCTACCACAGGGGGAAATGGTTTTCCAAAAAGTAAAAAAATCTAATTACATTCATGTTTTTTTCTCGGGGCGCCGCAGCACCCTCATAATGCCTACTTCCCTCAGCTATGCTCTGTCCCCTCCCCTCCTCTCTCTCTCCTCTGCCCTCCCCACCCCCTACTTCCCTCAGCTATGCTCTGTCCCCTCCCCTCCTATCTCTCTCCTCTGCCCTCCCCACCCCCTACTTCCCTCAGCTATGCTCTGTCCCCTCCCCTCCTATCTCTCTCCTCTGCCCTCCTCACCCCCTCCCCTCCTATCTCTCTCCTCTGCCCTCCCAAACCCCCTACTTCCCTCGGCTATGCTCTGTCCCCTCCCCTCCTATCTCTCTCCTCTGCCCTCCCCACCCCCTACTTCCCTCAGCTATACTCTGTCCCCTCCCCTCCTATCTCTTGTTCTCTCTCTCTTCCTGACATGTAGCATCAGGCCTGTTGAGCTTGACTCAGGTCACAGACCTCTGGCATCGACACTCCCCCCTTCTCCTGCTCTAACATAAGACCAATATTAAATAGATACATGAAATATACTCTCATTAATTTACATAGAGACAGATACAATCAATCATTGACACACTGAATATACAACAGTCAGATGCATGACACCATCACAACTTAACTGACATTAGTGCCTGTCCCCAGATGGACAGTTAGGCTACAGTAAAGTACATTTACAGGTGATCACATCATTGTCCTGCTTTGAGACACATTTTTACTGTCTGCTTCCAGTTTCATGTTCTTTTACTAGCCCTGCAAATTATAATATATCTTACAATATCAAAACATATCTCAGTAACTGTCACAAGTGTATATCAGCATCCTACCTGTGCTCCACAACAGGGTCATCAGTATCACTGCAGGTGTCATATCTGTCTCTAACTGGGGCTCCACTGACATATACAAGTCTCTAACTGGGGTTACTGTCATGAAGAGAGGACTGAAGTGTGTAACATACTGCTCGGCTATATGACTCTCTCATTACGTCCTAACTTCAATGATGTGAGATAAACTTCTTAGCAACTTATCTTGGATCAGTGGTTGAACACACTACAGCAAACTGAAAAACTCCACAGGAAACTGCTGGCAGAGCAGCAACGTTTCACATAGTGTGTCCTATAATATCAGCTCTAACTTTCTACTGCTTGAGTTCACCTCTTATAGAATATTGGCTTAATGTTCCAGCACCTCAATATAAACAGTACCAGCACCCAAAATGAGTACTGATGAGGTCTCATGTTAGAGCAGGAGAAGGGGGGATGTGGTGTAGAAGCTAGAGGTCTGTTACCCAAGTCAACTCAACAGGCCTGATGCTATATGTCAGGGTCAGGCTGGGCTGGGACAAGAGAGGAAAAGGTTACTGGTTATGATGACATCACTGGTGAGAAGTCAGTGATACAAATATATTCATTTGATTTAAATGTTTGTCTCTCTCTCTCCTCCCCTGTCTCCTCCTCAGTCAGTCAGTTAGTAAGAACTATCTCTCTCTCCTATCTCTCTCTCTCCCTCCTCCCCTGTCTCCTCCTCAGTCAGTCAGTTAGTAAGAACTATCTCTCTCTCCTATCTCTCTCTCCCTCCTCCCCTGTCTCCTCCTCAGTCAGTCAGTTAGTAAGAACTATCTCTCTCTCCTATCTCTCTCTCTCCCTCCTCCCCTGTCTCCTCCTCAGTCTGTCAGTGATTAAGAACTATATCTCTCTCCTATCTCTCTCTCTCTCCCTCCTCCCCTGTCTCCTCCTCAGTCTGTCAGTGAGTAAGAACTATCTCTCTCTCCCTCCTCCCCTGTCTCCTCCTCAGTCTGTCAGTGAGTAAGAACTATCTCTCTCTCCCAGCCTTGTGGTTGATTAAAGACCCCCCCCCCCCCCTCCACAAAAGGGGACATATTTGCGTATGTTGTGGTCTTGTGAATTCTGGCTGAATTCTGGTAAAGAGGATGCTCTTTAATCTCAGCATGTCTACAGATTCTCTTTTCTCTCTGTATTTGTTGGCTTGGAAATGTTGATACCGGAGACTGTTATCAGAAGAATCTGTGTAACCAAGCATTTATAGAGGCTGAGAAATGCATTATAGTTCATAGGAAGGTTGGTTATCCTCCAACAATGTCACAATGGACGGCAGAAATGTCTCGTTGTGTATCACTAGATTTGATTTACTGGTCAACGTTCATGAGGTCAGGATGCCTTATATGGAAAACTGTAGGACAAAAGGAGTCTGTATAAAAAACATGACCACTTCATGTTTTCAACAGCTGCTGGGTTGTTCAGTCCTGGTGGTCTGCTGTCCTGTGGGTTGTCACTCTGGCCTTGACCTAACACACCTGAAACCAACAATGAATGTTTCACTAAGACCCTAAAGCTGAGTGGGATGTGTTGGGTTGGGGTGGTGGAGGACGGGCCGACCCAGCTACACCTTACAGTATATACAAAAGTATGCGGACACCCCTTCAAATTAGTGGATTTGGATATTTCAGCCACACCCGTTCCTGACCTGTGAAAAAAAATTGAGCACACCACCATGCAATCTCCATAGACAAACATTGACAGTACAATGGCCTTACTGAGGAACTCAGTGACAATCAACATGTCACCATCATAGTATGCTACCTTTCCAACAAGTCAGTTCATCAAATGTCTACCCTGCTAGAGCTGCCCCGGTCAACTGTAAGTGCTGTTATTGTGAAGTGGAAACATCTAGGAGCAGCAGTGGCTTAGCCTCGAAGTGGTAGCTCACACAAGCTCACAGAACGGGACCGCGAGTGCGGAAGTTTGTCGCGTGTAAAAATCATCTGTCCTCGGTTGCAACACTCACTTCCGAGTTCCAAACTTCCTCTGGAAGCAACTTCAGCACAAGAACTGTTCGTCTGGAGCTTCATGAAATGGGTTTCTACGGCCGAGCAGCAGCACACAAGCCTAAGATCAACATGTGCAATGCCAAGCGTCTGCTGGAGTGGAAACACTTTCTCTGGAGTGATGAATCACGTTTCCCCATCTGGCAGTCAGAACCACAAACCTGGGTTTGGCAGATGCCAGGAGAACGCTACCTGCCCCAAAGCATAGTGCCAACTGTAAAGTTTGGTGGAGGAGGAATAATGGTCTGGGGTTGTTTTTAATGGATCGTGTTGGGCCCCTTAGTTCCATTGAAGGGAAATCTAATCGCTACAGCAGACAATGACATTCTAGACTATTCTGTGCAGACAATGACATTCTAGACTATTCTGTGCTTCCAACTTTGTGACAACAGTTTGGAGAAGGCCCTTTCCTGTTTCAGCATGACAATGCCCCTGTACACAAGGCGAGGTCCATACAGAAATAGTTTGTTGAGATCGATGTGGAAGAACTTTACTGGCCTGCACAGAGTCCTGACCTAAACCCTATTGAATACCTTTAGGGATGAATTGAAACACCGACTGTGAGCCAGGCCTAATTGCCCAACATCAGTGCCAACCTCACTAATGCTGTTGTGGCTGAATGGAAGCAAGTCCACGCAGCAATGTTCCAACATCTAGTGGAAACCTTCCCAGAAGACTGGAGGCTGTTATAGCAGCAAAGGGGGGACCAACTCCATATTAATACCCATGATTTTGGAATGAGATGTTAGATGAGCAGGTGTCCACATACTTTTGGTCATGTAGTGTACATTCTCCTTCCATGCAAATGTGTAACTCTCTTTGCAGATGAGATTAAATCTAATTTAAAAAAATTAAATCATTTTTTAAATCATTAATTTCAGAGGTCAGGGTCAAGCTGAGCCGGACCAAGAGTGGAAAAGGTTACTGGTTATGATGACATCACTGGTGAGAAGTCAGTAATGACAAGATATTCAGTTGGCTGCATGTTAGTCTGTCAGCCCCATCTCTGTTGACATCTCTCTTTCTCTCCACGCCTTCTCTCGCTCTCTCCTTCCTCTCTCTCTGTTCCTCTCTCTCTCTTCCTGACAGATAGCATCAGACCTGTTGACTTGGGTAACAGACCTCTAGCATCTACACCCCCCCTTCTCCTACTCTAACATCAGACCAATATAATATATAATATGTCAAGTATTAGTGGTTCCATAAAACACTACTTGTTATTGGGTTTTAGAATGGTTTGTATGGACACATGACTTTCTTCATGTGGTATAATAAAGTTGACTAATATTGAACTGCTATAATCACTGTAGATTTATACTCCACCTACCTGGTGGACTGACGCTTTGAGCCTGGAGATCTGAGGAGAAAGAGAGAGACAGAGGAGAAAGAGAGAGAGAGAGACAGAAAGATAGAGAGAAAGGGAGGAGTCAGAGGAAGAGAGCGACAGAGGAGAAAGGGAGGAGTCAGAGGAAGAGAGAGGCAGAGATTAAATCAACATAACATGACCTTTCATGATGTGATGGGGAAGACAGGCGTATCGTTGGTATGGTGCAACAACACCCATGTGTAAACACATTCCCCATCTCTCCTCCACCCTCCTCTCTCCTCCACCCTCCTCTCTCCTCCACCCTCCTCTCTCCCCTACCCTTCTCTCTCCCTTACCCTCCTCTCTCCTCCACCCTCCTCTCTCCCCTACCCTCTCCTCTCTCCCCTACCCTCTTCTCTCCTCCACCCTCCTCTCCACCCTCCTCTCTCCCCTCCCCTCCTCTCCACCCTCCTCTCTCCCCTCCCCTCCTCTCTCCTCCACCCTCCTCTCTCCCCTACCCTTCTCTCTCCTCCACCCTCCTCTCTCCCCTACCCTTCTCTCTCCTCCAACCTCCTCTCTCCCCTCCCCTCCTTTCTCCTCCACCCTCCTCTCTCCCCTCCCCTCCTCTCTCCTCCACCCTCCTCTCTCCTCCACCCTCCTCTCACCTCCACCCTCCTTTCTCCCCTCCCCTCCTCTCTCCTCTACCCTCCTCTCTCCTCTACCCTCCTCTCTCCTCCACCCTCCTCTCTCCTCCACCCTCCTCTCTCCTCCACCCTCCTTTCTCCCCTCCCCTCCTCTCTCCTCTACCCTCCTCTCTCCTCCACCCTCCTCTCCCCTCCACCCTCCTCTCTCCTCTACCCTCCTCTCTCCCCTCCCCTCCTCTCTCCTCTACCCTCCTCTCTCCTCCACCCTCCTCTCCCCTCCACCCTCCTCTCTCCTCTACCCTCCTCTCTCCTCTACCCTCCCCTCTCCTCTACCCTCCTCTCTCCTCCACCCTCCTCTCTCCTCCACCTTCCTTTCTCCCCTCCCCTCCTCTCTCCTCTACCCTCCTCTCTCCTCCACCCTCCTCTCTCTTTTCTCCCCTCCCCTCCTCTCTCCTCTACCCTCCTCTCTCCTCCACCCTCCTCTCCCCTCCACCCTCCTCTCTCCTCCACCCTCCTCTCTCCTCCACCATCCTCTCTCCCCTCCCCTCCTCTCTCCTCCCCCCTCCTCTCCCCCCTCCCCTCCTCTCTCCTCCAACCTCCTCTCTCCCCTCCCCTCCTATCTCCTCCATCCTCCTCTCTCCTCCATCCTCCTCTCTCTCCTCCCCTCCTCTCTCCCCTACCCTCCTCTCTCCCCTATCCTCTCTCCTCCACCCTCCTCTCTCCTCCACCCTCCTCTCTCCCATCCCCTCCTCTCTCCTCCAACCTCCTCTCTCCCCTCCCCTCCTATCTCCTCCACCCTCCTCTCTCCCCTACCCTTCTCTCTCCCTTACCCTCCTCTCTCCTCCACCCTCCTCTCTCCCCTACCCTCTTCTCTCCTCCACCCTCCTCTCTCCCCTACCCTCTTCTCTCCTCCACCCTCCTCTCCACCCTCCTCTCTCCCCTCCCCTCCTCTCCACCCTCCTCTCTCCCCTCCCCTCCTCTCTCCTCCACCCTCCTCTCTCCCCTACCCTTCTCTCTCCTCCACCCTCCTCTCTCCCCTACCCTTCTCTCTCCTCCAACCTCCTCTCTCCCCTCCCCTCCTTTCTCCTCCACCCTCCTCTCTCCCCTCCCCTCCTCTCTCCTCCACCCTCCTCTCTCCTCCACCCTCCTCTCACCTCCACCCTCCTTTCTCCCCTCCCCTCCTCTCTCCTCTACCCTCCTCTCTCCTCTACCCTCCTCTCTCCTCCACCCTCCTCTCTCCTCCACCCTCCTCTCTCCTCCACCCTCCTTTCTCCCCTCCCCTCCTCTCTCCTCTACCCTCCTCTCTCCTCCACCCTCCTCTCCCCTCCACCCTCCTCTCTCCTCTACCCTCCTCTCTCCCCTCCCCTCCTCTCTCCTCTACCCTCCTCTCTCCTCCACCCTCCTCTCCCCTCCACCCTCCTCTCTCCTCTACCCTCCTCTCTCCTCTACCCTCCCCTCTCCTCTACCCTCCTCTCTCCTCCACCCTCCTCTCTCCTCCACCTTCCTTTCTCCCCTCCCCTCCTCTCTCCTCTACCCTCCTCTCTCCTCCACCCTCCTCTCTCTTTTCTCCCCTCCCCTCCTCTCTCCTCTACCCTCCTCTCTCCTCCACCCTCCTCTCCCCTCCACCCTCCTCTCTCCTCCACCCTCCTCTCTCCTCCACCATCCTCTCTCCCCTCCCCTCCTCTCTCCTCCCCCCTCCTCTCCCCCCTCCCCTCCTCTCTCCTCCAACCTCCTCTCTCCCCTCCCCTCCTATCTCCTCCATCCTCCTCTCTCCTCCATCCTCCTCTCTCTCCTCCCCTCCTCTCTCCCCAACCCTCCTCTCTCCCCTATCCTCTCTCCTCCACCCTCCTCTCTCCTCCACCCTCCTCTCTCCCATCCCCTCCTCTCTCCTCCAACCTCCTCTCTCCCCTCCCCTCCTATCTCCTCCACCCTCCTCTCTCCTCCACCCTCCTCTCTCTCCTCCCCTCCTCTCTCCTCCACCCTCCTCTCTCCTCCACCCTCCTCTCTCCTCCACCCTCTCTCTCTCCTCCACCCTCCTCTCTCCTCCACCCTCTCTCCTCCACCCTCCTCTCTCCCCTACCCTCCTCTCTCCTCCGCAAATCTCTCTATCCCCTCCACTCCCATCCTCTCTACTCTACCCTTCTCTCCTACCCTCCACTCTCCCCTTCCCTCCTTTCTCCCCTCCCCTTCTCTCTACCTTACCTTCTATCCCCTACCCTCCTCTCTCCTGTACCGTTCTCTCGTATCTACCCTCCTCTCTCCTCTACCCTTCCCTCTCTCCTACCCTCCTCTCTCCTCTACCCTTCCCTCTCTCCTACCCTCCTCTCCCCAACCCTCTTTTCTCCTTCTCAAATCTCTCTCCCCTCCCCTTCTCTCTCACCTATCTTGCTCTATGCCCTCCTTTCCCATCTCCCCTCCCTTTCTCTCTCCCCTCCCTTTCTCTCTCCCCAACCCTCCTCTATCCCTACCCTCTCTCTCACCTATCTTGCTCTATGCCCTCCTTTCCCATCTCCCCTCCCTTTCTCTCTCCCCTCCCTTTCTCTTTCCCCAACCCTCCTCTCTCCCTACCCTCTCTCTCTCTCCTCCTCCTCAAATCTCTCTCCCCACCCCTTCTCTCTCTTCTCATCTCTCTCTCTCTCTCTCTCTCTTTCTCTCTCTCTTCTTGACGTATAGTGTTGGACCTGTTGATCTTGACTCAGCTCATAGACCGCTATCATCTACACCCCTCCCTTCTCCTACTCTAACATAACACCAATATAATATATACTCTCATTCATTTACATAGAGACAGATACAATCAATCGTTGACACACTGACAATACAACAGTCAGATGCAAGACACCATCACATCTTAACTGACATTAGTGCCTGTCCCCAGATGGACAGTTAGGCTACAGTAAAGTACATTTACAGGTGATCACATCATTGTCCTGCTTTGAGACACATTTTTACTGTCTGCTTCCAGTTGCATGTTATTTTACTAGCCCTGCAAATTATAATATATCTTACAATATCAAAACATATCTCAGTAACTGTCACAAGTGTATATCAACGTAACAGCCTCCTACCTGTGCTCCACAACAGGGTCATCAGTACCACTGCAGGTATCATATCTGTCTCTAACTGGGGCTCCGCTGAGCGAAACAAGTCTACTGTCATGTAGAGTCGACTGAAGTGTGGAAAATACTGCTCGGCTATATGACTTCTCTCTCATTACGTCCTAACTTCAATGATGTGAGATAAACTTCTTAGCAACTTATCTTGGATCAGTGGTTGAACACACTACAGCAAACTGATATGTTAAAAAAACTCCACAGGAAACTGCTGACAGAGCAGCAAAGTTACACATAGTGTGTCCTATAATATCGCCTCTAACTTTCTACTGCTTGAGTTCACCTCTTATAGAATATTGGCTTAATGTTCCAGCACCTAAATATAAACAGTACCAGCACCCAAAATGAGTACTGATGAGGTCTCATGTTAGAGCAGGAGAAGGGGGGATGTGGTGTAGAAGCTAGAGGTCTGTTACCCAAGTCAAGTCAACAGGCCTGATACTATATGTCAGGGTCAGGCTGGGCTGGGACAAGAGAAGAACAGGTTACTGGTTATGATGACATCACTGGTGAGAAGTCAGTGAATAAAAGATGAAGGGGAGAGGAAGGAGGAGAGGAGAGGAGATGAGAGGAGGATGGGAGAAAGGGGAGAGGAGAGGAGAGGAGAGGAGAGGAGAGGAGAGGAGAGGAGAGGAGAGGAGAGGAGAGGAGAGGAGGATGGGAGAAAGGGAGAGGAGGTACTGTTTGTCTCCCACCGTTCCACTCAGAGGACTCTACCTTCTGTTATCAAGTGGGCGTTTCCACTATATTTAGTTTACCAGTCATTTCAGTGAAGGGAACAAGTGCACACTTCAGGAGAAAGGAGAGATAATTGGGGCAATGCTTCTCTTTAGTCTTCAGTCCTGCGTCTGTGACACCAGATTACCACCTAGTGGCCATAAGAGGAACTGTCCTGTCAGTGTGTTTTTACTGCTGGCTCAAAACAACACATGACCTGCATACATGATATGATTCATGTGTGAGTACTAAAAGCATATGAATATAGTATATTATAGTATATTTATTATATATGTGGGTCTGATAAGTAAACACTCTTAATGTTTGCTGTTTTATCACTCAGAAGAACATTGGACACTATGTAACCAAACACATGTGAAACCTCATGATATGAGTGATAAGAAGTGTTTAAAAAGGTGAGTTCTGAACCCTGTAGACTACTGCACTACGTCTGAAGAAGACCAGAGTCATTTCAGAATGAAGACTGCTATAGTTCTGACGCTGTTGCTGTTCTGTCTGTCTGGGGCCTGGACTCAGGGAGAGAGTGGAGGGGTGACTAGTAGTTCTGTCTGTCTGTCTGTCTGGGGCCTGGACTCAGGGAGAGAGTGGAGGGGTGACTAGTAGTTCTGTCTGTCTGTCTGTCTGTCTGTCTGTCTGTCTGGGGCCTGGACTCAGGGAGAGAGTGGAGGGGTGACTAGTAGTTCTGGCTGTCTGTCTGTCTGGGGCCTGGACTCAGGGAGAGAGTGGAGGGGTGACTAGTAGTTCTGTCTGTCTGTCTGTCTGGGGCCTGGACTCAGGGAGAGAGTGGAGGGGTGACTAGTAGTTCTGTCTGTCTGGGGCCTGGACTCAGGGAGAGAGTGGAGGGGTGACTAGTAGTTCTGTCTGTCTGGGGCCTGGACTCGGGGAGAGAGTGGAGGGGTGACTAGTAGTTCTGTCTGTCTGGGGCCTGGAATCAGGGAGAGAGTGGAGAGGTGACTAGTAGTTATGTCTGTCTGTCTGGGGCCTGGACTCAGGGAGAGAGTGGAGGGGTGACTAGTAGTTCTGGCTGTCTGTCTGTCTGGGACCTGGACTCAGGGAGAGAGTGGAGGGGTGACTAGTAGTTCTGTCTGTCTGTCTGGGGCCTGGACTCAGGGAGAGAGTGGAGGGGTGACTAGTAGTTCTGTCTGTCTGTCTGTCTGTCTGGGGCCTGGACTCAGGGAGAGAGTGGAGGGGTGACTAGTAGTTCTGTCTGTCTGTCTGTCTGTCTGTCTGTCTGGGGCCTGGACTCAGGGAGAGAGTGGAGGGGTGACTAGTAGTTCTGTCTGTCTGTCTGTCTGGGGCATGGACTCAGGGAGAGAGTGGAGGGGTGACTAGTAGTTCTGTCTGTCTGTCTGTCTGTCTGTCTGTCTGTCTGTCTGTCTGTGGACTCAGGGAGAGAGTGGAGGGGTGACTAGTAGTTCTGTCTGTCTGTCTGTCTGTCTGTCTGTCTGTCTGTCTGTCTGTGGACTCAGGGAGAGAGTGGAGGGGTGACTAGTAGTTCTGTCTGTCTGGGGCCTGGACTCAGGGAGAAAGTGGAGGGGTGACTAGTAGTTCTGTCTGTCTGTCTGTCTGGGGCCTGGACTCAGGGAGAGAGTAGAGGGGTGGTAGGTAGGTAGGTAGGTAGGTAGGTAGGTAGGTAGGTAGGTAGGTAGGTAGGTAGGTCGGAGAGAGTGGAGGGGTGACTAGTAGTTCTGTCTGTCTGCAGTATATACACTAAATCAACAAAAGTATGTGGACACCTGCTTGTCAAACATCTCATTCCAAAATCATGGGCATTAATATGGAGTTGGTCCCCCCGTTGCTGCTATAACAGCCTCCACTCTTCTGGGAAGGCTTTCCACTAGATGTTGAAACATTGCTGCGGGGACTTGCTTCCATTCAGCCACAAGAGCATTAGTGAGGTCGGGCACTGATGTTGGGCAATTAGGCCTGGCTCACAGTCGGCGTTCCAATTCATCCCAAAGGTGTTCTACGTTGTTGAGGTCAGGGCTTGTGAAGTTCTTCCACACCAATCTCGACTAACCATTCATGTATGGAACTCGCTTTGCATACAAGGGCATTGTCATGCTGAAACAGGAAAGGGCCTTCCCCAAACTGTTGCCACAAAGTTGGAAGCACAGAATCTTCTAGAATGTCATTGAATGCTGTAGGGTTAAGATTTCCCTTAACTGAAACAAAGGGGCCCGAACCATGAAAAACAACCCCAGACCATTATTCCTCCTCCACCAAACTTTACAGTTGGCACTATGCATTGGGGAAAGTAGCATTCTCCTGGCATCCGCCAAACCCAGAATAGTCCTTTAGATTGCTAGAAGGTGAAGCATGATTCATCACTCCAGAGAATACGTTTCCACTGCTCCAGAGTCCAATGGCAGCGAGCTTTACACCACTTAAGCCTACACTTGGCATTGCACATGGTGATCTTAGGTTTGTATGCAGGTGCCATCCTATGACGGTGCCACGTTGAAAGTTACTGAAAGCTCTTCAGTAAGGCAATTCTACTGCCAATGTTTGTCTGTGGAGATTGCATGGCTGTGTGCACATGTTTATACACCTGTCAGCAACTGGTGTGGCTGAAATGGCCCAATCTACTAATTTGAAGGGGTGTCCACATTCTTTTGTATATATTGTGTATTCCCCCAGCTGTCTGGTCCAGGAGAATATCACCTCTGATGCTGTCTGGTCCAGGAGAATATCACCTGTGATGCTGTCTGGTCCAGGAGAATATCACTTGTGATGCTGTCTGGTCCAGGAGAATATCACCTGTGATGCTGTCTGGTCCAGGAGAATATCACCTGTGATGCTGTCTGGTCCAGGAGAATATCACCTGTGATGCTGTCTGGTCCAGGAGAATATCACCTGTGATGCTGTCTGGTCCAGGAGAATATCACCTGTGATGCTGTCTGGTCCAGGTGAATATCACCTGTGATGCTGTCGGGTCCAGGAGAATATCACCTGTGATGCCCTCCGTTCCAGGAGAATATCACCTGTGATGCTGTCTGGTCCAGGAGAATATCACCTGTGATGCTGTCTGATCCAGGAGAATATCACCTGTGATGCTGTCTGGTCCAGGAGAATATCACCTGTGATGCTGTCTGGTCCAGGAGAATATCACCTGTGATGCTGTCTGGTCCAGGAGAATATCACCTGTGATGCTGTCTGGTCCAGGAGAATATCACCTGTGATGCTGTCTGATCCAGGAGAATATCACCTGTGATGCTGTCTGGTCCAGGAGAATATCACCTGTGATGCTGTCTGGTCCAGGATAATATCACCTGTGATGCTGTCTGGTCCAGGAGAATATCACCTTTGATGCTGTCTGGTCTAGGATAATATCACCTGTGATGCTGTCTGGTCCAGGATAATATCACCTGTGATGCTGTCTGGTCCAGGATAATATCACCTGTGATGCTGTCTGGTCCAGGAGAATATCACCTGTGATGCTGTCTGGTCCAGGATAATATCACATGTGATGCTGTCTGGTCCAGGAGAATATCACCTGTGATGCTGTCTGATCCAGGAGAATATCACCTGTGATGCTGTCTGGTCCAGGAGAATATCACCTGTGATGCTGTCTGGTCCAGGAGATTATCACCTGTGATGCTGTCTGGTCCAGGATAATATCACCATTGATGCTGTCTGGTCTTGGATAATATCACCTGTGATGCTGTCTGGTCCAGGAGAATATCACCTGTGATGCTGTCTGGTCCAGGAGAATATCACCTGTGATGCTGTCTGGTCCAGGAGAATATCACTTGTGATGCTGTCTGGTCCAGGAGAATATCACCTGTGATGCTGTCTGGTCCAGGAGAATATCACCTGTGATGCTGTCTGGTCCAGGAGAATATCACCTGTGATGCTGTCTGGTCCAGGAGAATATAACCTGTGATGCTGTCTGGTCCAGGTGAATATCACCTGTGATGCTGTCTGGTCTAGGAGAATATCACCTGTGATGCCCTCCGTTCCAGGAGAATATCACCTGTGATGCTGTCTGGTCCAGGAGAATATCACCTGTGATGCTGTCTGATCCAGGAGAATATCACCTGTGATGCTGTCTGGTCCAGGAGAATATCACCTGTGATGCTGTCTGATCCAGGAGAATATCACCTGTGATGCTGTCTGGTCCAGGAGAATATCACCTGTGATGCTGTCTGGTCCAGGAGATTATCACCTGTGATGCTGTCTGGTCCAGGAGAATATCACCTTTGATCCTGTCTGGTCTTGGATAATATCACCTGTGATGCTGTCTGGTCCAGGAGAATATCACCTGTGATGCTGTCTGGAGTATTTGTTTCTTGTCTTGTGATTTAGATGTGACTGTATTTTGACAGTTTCTTTATCTATTCCATACAATTGATGTAACATACAGTACATTAGTTGTGATAGTAGTGTTTTGAATATGTCACATTAGAGTGAAGGGGTCACAAGGTGAGACGTGGTATGAAATAAAGTAATAATTTACAGCACACAGTATCTACTGTAAAGACTGTTGTCATTGTGTGGAAATCAGGGTCTGGCCCCCAAAACAAAGTTCCTCTCATAATTATCCATAACGAGCCATCTCCACCCTGGTACCTCCCTCCACACAAACACCAAGTCATTCTATGGAACGCGGCTCCGAGAGAGAGAGAGAGAGGACAAGACCATCATCAATCAGTAGCTGGAGTTCCATCTCAGAAGCTCTACTGACCATCATCAATCAGTAGCTGGAGTTCCATCTCAGAAGCTCTACTGACCATCATCAATCAGTAGCTGGAGTTCCATCTCAGAAGCTCAATTACCATCATCGATCAGTAGCTGGAGTTCCATCTCAGAAGCTCTACTGACCATCATCAATCAGTAGCTGGAGTTCCATCTCAGAAGCTCTACTGACCATCATCAATCAGTAGTTGGAGTTCCATCTCAGATCTCTACTGACCATCATCAATCAGTAGCTGGAGTTCCATCTCAGAAGCTCTACTGACCATCATCAATCAGTAGCTGGAGTTCCATCTCAGAAGCTCTACTGACCATCATCAATCAGTAGCTGGAGTTCCATCTCAGAAGCTCTACTGACCATCATCAATCAGTAGCTGGAGTTCCATCTCAGAAGTTCTACTGACCATCATCAATCAGTAGCTGGAGTTCCATCTCAGAAGCTCTACTGACCATCATCAATCAGTAGCTGGAGTTCCATCTCAGAAGCTCTACTGACCATCATCAATCAGTAGCTGGAGTTCCATCTCAGAAGCTCTACTGACCATCATCAATCAGTAGCTGGAGTTCCATCTCAGAAGCTCTACTGACCATCATCAATCAGTAGTTGGAGTTCCATCTCAGATCTCTACTGACCATCATCAATCAGTAGCTGGAGTTCCATCTCAGAAGCTCTACTGACCATCATCAATCAGTAGCTGGAGTTCCATCTCAGAAGCTCTACTGACCATCATCAATCAGTAGCTGGAGTTCCATCTCAGAAGCTCTACTGACCATCATCAATCAGTAGCTGGAGTTCCATCTCAGAAGTTCTACTGACCATCATCAATCAGTAGCTGGAGTTCCATCTCAGAAGCTCTACTGACCATCATCAATCAGTAGCTGGAGTTCCATCTCAGAAGCTCTACTGACCATCATCAATCAGTAGCTGGAGTTCCATCTCAGAAGCTCTACTGACCATCATCAATCAGTAGCTGGAGTTCCATCTCAGAAGTTCTACTGACCATCATCAATCAGTAGCTGGAGTTCCATCTCAGAAGCTCTACTGACCATCATCAATCAGTAGCTGGAGTTCCATCTCAGAAGTTCTACTGACCATCATCAATCAGTAGCTGGAGTTCCATCTCAGAAGTTCTACTGACCATCATCAATCAGTAGCTGGAGTTCCATCTCAGAAGCTCTGCTGACCATCATCAATCGATATAAGTTTAAATACTAAACATGTGTAAGCAGAATGAAGGCTGAGCCCATGTGAGTTTACAAAGCTGGATCAACATGGAGTCACTATTAGACATGTTAAAAACAGAACGTAAGCAGAATCTGTGTAGATGAGGCAAGGAGACTAACAAGACGTGTCTGGTCTGAGCCATATCTGATCTGGTGAAGGTTACTGGACACACATGTGTTATTAATACATAGACAACATCGGTCTGATCTGGTGAAGGATACTGGACACACATGGGTTAATGATACATAGACAACATCAGTCTGATCTGGTTAAAGGTTACTGGACACACATGGGTTAATATACATAGACAACATCAGTCTGATCTTGTGAAGGATACTGGACACACATGGGTTAATATACATAGACAACATCAGTCTGATCTGGTGAAGGTTACTGGACACACATGGGTTAATGATACATAGACAACATCAGTCTGATCTTGTGAAGGTTACTGGACACACATGGGTTATTAATACATAGACAGCATCAGTCTGATCTTGTGAAGGATACTGGACACACATGGGTTAATGATACATAGACAACATCAGTCTGATCTTGTAAAGACCTTTGGACAGGAACATTAGATAATCAGTTATAGACACCAGTAGGAGTGTGCATGTCACCACCAATAGAATATATGCCCCAATATCTGAGCCAATAAGAGAATGGACACTAAGCAAGACAACACGATTCATAAAGTGGAGTGACAATGTTATGTAAGGATCAGACTGTATAGACTATATTACATGTATTTAGTGTATTATTGGGGCAGCAGGGTAGTGGTTAGAATGTTATGTAAGGATCAGACTGTATAGACTATATTACATGTATTTAGTGTATTATTGGGGCGGCAGGGTAGTGATTAGAATGTTATGTAAGGATCAGACTGTATAGACTATATTACATGTATTTAGTGTATTATTGGGGCAGCAGGGTAGTGGTTAGAATGTTATGTAAGGATCAGACTGTATAGACTATATTACATGTATTTAGTGTATTATTGGGGTGGCAGGGTAGTGGTTAGAATGTTATGTAAGGATCAGACTGTATAGACTATATTACATGTATTTAGTGTATTATTGGGGCGGTAGGGTAGCCTAGTGGTTAGAATGTTATGTAAGGATCAGACTGTATAGACTATATTACATGTATTTAGTGTATTATTGGGGCGGCAGGGTAGTGGTTAGAATGTTATGTAAGGATCAGACTGTATAGACTATATTACATGTATTTAGTGTATTATTGGGGCGGCAGGGTAGTGGTTAGAATGTTATGTAAGGATCAGACTGTATAGACTATATTACATGTATTTAGTGTATTATTGGGGTGGCAGGGTAGCCTAGTGGTTAGAATGTTATGTAAGGATCAGACTGTATAGGCTATATTACATGTATTTAGTGTATTATTGGGGCGGCAGGGTAGCCTAGTGGTTAGAATGTTATGTAAGGATCAGACTGTATAGACTATATTACATGTATTTAGTGTATTATTGGGGCGGCAGGGTAGCCTAGTGGTTAGAATGTTATGTAAGGATCAGACTGTATAGACTATATTACATGTATTTAGTGTATTATTGGGGCTGCAGGGTAGCCTAGTGGTTAGAATGTTATGTAAGGATCAGACTGTATAAAAGCCAAGTACTAAGAATGAAGAGTCAGTTCTTCCATGGAATTGCTCGGCTTTGTTACTGTTTGTAATAAAGTCTAATTGAATTCACAGGTTCCGGTATTGTTGAAATATTTGATTCAATATTTTCCACAACAGTCAATCTGTATAGACTGCAAGAACTTTGAAATTAAGTTGTTTTCAAGTCATTATTAACAACAACCTGAAAATAAATGTTTAAAACTTTCAACTAAAACCAAACGTATATTTGACAACGGGTATAGTCTTCTTTTCAACGTCTTTTCATTACATTTAGCTAGGTGGTATAGCCCAATGTCAAAACACAGTTTTAAAGTCTCCAAATCAATAACCAATATGCAGAAACCATTTGTGATATTGAAAACCTAAACCTAAAATATACTATCTGCACAAACATCTGCAACAATAATCATATTACTTGTATTTTTTAAAACAATATGCATAATGCTAGACTGAAATGGACCCCAGGACACTTCTGTAGATCTGAGAGGATTGAATAGATGGGAGCAACATGGTCACATTTCCACCTAGCTAATCAGAAGCTCCATCCACCAACCTCCTTCTCTCCTCTCTCTCTTTTCAGGGTTCACTCGATAGGCATGTTGTTGGATCTGGGCCCAGTCCCCAATGTCATGCTCTAGTACATTTGGGTTTGGCACTTCTGAGAATGAACCCTGATATTCTAATAGCAGGGCAACAATGTCAATATAATTGTACCCAAAAATGGTCAGCTGGTTGCATAAATAATTATCATTACTAAATGTTACATAAATTGTAAATATGAAATATGAAAATCAAATGTACACCCCTTTGTTAATATGTATTGGCAATAATTAACTTAATGGTGAGGCATGGAATAATAAAACATGTATATAAACACAAACATCTGCCCTAATCATATTACTTGTGTTTTTAAACAAGCACCTTATAAACTGCCCCAGCAACAACAATGCTGCTGTTTAGTAGCAATAAATCACTGATATCAATTAGGGGGGAAATCAGGTTGTACGTGCTGTTGAAACTAACACAACTAAACAAACACATGGAAATGGGAGATATATTTTACCTCACTGGTTAGAGGACAACCTGCAGAAGACAGTCAGCTACATTTTGGAGTGATGCCTTTAAACTTAGAGGTCGCTAAACAAAGGAACGAAACACTTATTTTTCATCACTCATCTATATCATGTTGAAATCATTTGTGTGAGAGTGGGGAGATGAGGTTGCATGTCATGTTAAACCTAACAGCTCAAAAACCAGATGGAATCTGGGAATAATGTGTACATCACTGGTTAGAGGACAACTTGTAGAAAACAGCTAGCTACATTTTGATTCAAGTGGGTCACCAATGCTGTAAGTGTAACACAGCTCTTTTTTTGTTAGTCACTTTTTGTTAAATCACATAAATAGTACTGGATTAATAGCCTGGATTTTCCCCCTGATGTTAATATCCATATCATGCTGAAATCAACTGAACAGGGGGCAAACGTTTAGTATTCTACATTGTGACATTATTAAAATATTCCTACTACAATGTTAAAACATTCTACATTGTGACATCATTAAAATACTCCTACTACTATGTTAAAACATTCTACATTGTGACATCATTAAAACACTCCTACTACAATGTTAAAACATTCTACATTGTGACATCATTTCATTGATATCATGAAACAACTCCATGTATGTATTTTCTGATGTTTGATCAGAGATCTTTTATCAGAGTATCTCTTCTCACATTGAGCACAGCTGTGAGATTTCTCTCCTGTGTGTGTTCTCTGGTGTAATATCAAGGAGCTTGATCCAGTAAAACTATTTTCACATTGTTCACAGCTATACGATTTCTCTCCTGTGTGTGTTATCCGGTGTGAAGTCAGCTCTAGATCTGTACAATGTAGACAATAATTAAAATAAAGAAAAAACATTGAATTTGTAGGTGTGTCCAAACAATTGACCGGTACTGTACATGCATTGTGGAGGTGAACTGATCCTAGATCTGTTCAAAGGCATAACATCTACAGCAGGAACAACTGTCCGTGTTAGAGAACATATAAAACCAACTGATCCTAGATCTGTGCAAAGGCATAACATCTACAGCAGGAACAACTGTCTGTGTTAGACAACATATAAAACGAACTGGTCCTAGATCTGTACAAAGGCATAACATCTACAGCAGGAACAACTGTCTGTGTTAAAAGGCCCAGCTGGTTTTAAAATGACATATTTGAATGTCAAATGATTTGTTTGTCAGCTCAAGACAGGGTCTGTGGAGGCTTGGCCTATTAGTGATAGATTTTTGGAGGGACCCTTGTCCCTACAGCCAATCAGTGAGCAGCTTCCCTTCCCCTACATCTCAGTCAGTTCTGTTACTCACAACACCCCCCCCCCCCTGCTTTCCTCAACAATGGAACAGCTTCCCTTCCCCTACATCTCAGGCAGTTCTGTTACTGACAACACTCCCCCTGTTTTCCTCAACAATAGAACAGCTTCCCTTCCCCTACATCTCAGGCAGTTCTGTTACTCACAACACTCCCCCTGCTTTCTTTAACAATGGAACAGCCTCCCTTCCCCTACATCTCAGGCAGTTCTGTTACTCACAACACCCCCCCTGCTTTCTTTAACAATGGAACAGCTTCCCTTCCCCTACATCTCAGGCAGTTCTGTTACTCACAACACTCCCCCTGCTTTCCTCAACAATGGAACAGCCCACTGAGCTAAAGCCTTGCCATTACAAATATGTTTTAAAGGAGCGGGACATTTTTTACAATGAGGAAATAATATTTAATGTTTTACACGTACCTCAGCCATCATTGTGAATGGTATCTTATGCAGTGACAAAATTAGATTTGCTGATGCAGTAAATCTAATACTTAGGTGTTTTTAGGCATAAAAGGTCTGCGGTGATTTCGTGGTTATAAGTTACTGACCTTGGAATACATTTCTGGCCATGCTGGCAGGGTCTGAATCAAACCCAATGACCACCTGGCACACTGGCAGGGTCTGAATCAAACCCAATGTCCACCTGGCACACTAATGACCACCTGGCACACTGGCAGGGTCTGAATCAAACCCAATGACCACCTGACACACTGACAGGGTCTGAATCAAACCCAATGTTCACCTGGCACACTGACAGGGTCTGCATCAAACCCAATGTCTACCAGCAGTATAGACTGACAGTAGCTGATGTATTGTTACACCATGTAGGTGCAGTATAGACCTAGTCTGTTCATTATATACATCTACATGATGTATTGTTACACCATGTACGTGTAGTATAGACTGACAGTAGCTGGCTACTTATTTAGATTTAGTTTGACTTAATGAACTGCCTTAAATGTGCTGTAGTAAAATAAAATGTATTCGCACTAATCAATCAACACATTCCTGTCTTTGTATGTCTCAATATAATAGCATTATTTAATGAAATCCATTTCCTCAACTGCATTTCCCACTCCAGTCAGCAGACGGCGATGTTGCTCTCTGCATTTCCCACTCCAGTCAGCAGAGCCAGCGATGCTGCTATCGTGACGTTTAATGTAGTGGACGGTTCATCAAAAACAACAAGTCAACAACCTCGGTAGCTTGCTAGCCAACGTAGCCGAAAGATTCAAGCTGTTTTTACGCTTTCGGTGTATATTAGCTGCTGTGTTTTAGACACACTTCTATCGTATATACTTGTTAGCCTATTTAATTTAATGTTACGTTATTTTTTATTAGTCAGATATAGTAGCTGGCTGGTTAAATTAGCACTAGCTTAGTCACTAATGATAGCTAGCTAGCTAATATCCCCGAACATGAGGTCAGTAAGCTTCTCCCCTCCTGCTAAAGAAGAAGGGGTCTGCTGGACGGAGGAAGAAGCTCTGGGGCTGAACATTGTCGTGAAAGAGGAGAAGGAAGAGGAGGATGTCACAGTTAAAAAATAAATTGAGGGTGAGGCTGTTACAGTGAAAGAGGAAGACGCGTTCACAGTGAAAGAGGAGGATGAGAAAGAGGATGCCGTTTTTGCCGTGAAGAAGGAAGGGGAGATTTCTGTCACATTGAAAGATGAAGAGGTGGAGGTAGGAGATCTGATTTACATCAGTAAGTACCGCCTTAAATTGGGTTTTCCACTTTGGATATTCGGAGTTGGCTCGTCAATACCTCATCAAGGGAGGGCCCTAGGATGATAACTAATATGTCTAGAATCAGACGACGTAGAGAGCAAGCTACCCCTTGTTTTCTCCGTTCCGTTTCCAAAAAGTGACTTCACATATATATTTGAGAAGGGTCTATCTGGGGGCCACGGCATGTAGTGATTTTAATGTAGTTATGATTTACTACACACCGTGCCCCCCAATAGTGCCTTGCGAGAGTTGGGTTGGCTACACCAACGATTATGGATATACTGACAATAAGTCTCTGCCCTAACAAGCGGAGTCGTTGTCCACAAAGCGGCACTGTGGGTTGTCTAGCTCCCGCCCATCCTTTCTTTGGATTGGTGGATCTTATTATTATTGTTATCTATTGTTTATATTCTATGAGGGTTGTTGTCGTCAACCGCCTCTATTCAATGGAGAGAGATGCTAAGCTACTAGCATGAATATGCATAGCGATCTGGAGACAACTCCTATAGTGTTTTTTATCAAAGTTGTCGGTATGTCACGTGTCCACATAACAATTTAAAAAGTACGACACTTCTGTTAGATCAAGTAAACCTCACGTTGCAAATAAGCAATTCATTTTGTTGTTGACCAAATTCAACACTTTCCACATTGGGTTGATAATTGTTTCCACTAGAGAGAGAACCAATTGGGTACAACCTACTGTAACCTACTGACATGACCTAGAGAGAGAACCAATTGGGTACAACCTACTGTAACCTACTGGCACGACCTAGAGAGAAAACCAATTGGGTACAACCTACTGTAACCTACTGACATGACCTAGAGAGAGAACCAATTGGGTACAACCTACTGTAACCTACTGACACGACCTAGAGAGAAAACCAATTGGGTACAACCTACTGTAACCTACTGACATGACCTAGAGAGAGAACCAATTGGGTACAACCTACTGTAACCTACTGGCATGACCTAGAGAGAAAACCAATTGGGTACAACCTACTGTAGCCTACTGGCATGACCTAGAGAGAGAACCAATTGGGTACAACCTACTGTAACCTACTGACATGACCTAGAGAGAAAACCAATTGGGTACAACCTACTGTAACCTACTGACATGACCTAGAGAGAAAACCAATTGGGTACAACCTACTGTAACTTACTGACATGACCTAGAGACAAAACCAATTGGGTACAACCTACTGTAGCCTACTGACACGACCTAGAGAGAAAACCAATAGGGTACAACCTACTGTAATTGCATGAGAAAATAATGGTACCAGTCAAAAGTCTCCATGACTCTGCCGTTGTGCTGTAGAATTTGTGAATTTTGTCGCTTGTATAATAAGGGACTATCATTTGTCCCAACATGGTCACAGACTTTGATAAAGACTTCCAAAAGTTTTTCCGCAGTTTGAGATCGACTGAGTTTTTTTTAATGGGGTTTCTCCCTGTGCACCTGCCAATGTAAATTCATTGAACGAGACAAGTTACCAGACAGGACATATTGCTGATGCTCTTCCTATTGATAACCTGAATGACAATTAACTTGTGGGTGGTGGTCGTGATGACGGCCTTTTCGATGACGTCCATCGGGATTCCCCCCCAAAAAGAAGACGCTCTGGATTGATCACTGGAGTCAGATGTGAAGGAGGAGGTTGATCATCAGGAGTCAGATGTGAAGGAGGAGGTTGATCATCAGGAGTCAGATGTGAAGGAGGAGGTTGATCATCAGGAGTCAGATGTGAAGGAGGAGGTTGATCATCAGGAGTCAGATGTGAAGGAGGAGGTTGATCATCAGGAGTCAGATGTGAAGGAGGAGGTTGATCATCAGGAGTCAGATGTGAAGGAGGAGGTTGATCATCAGGAGTCAGATGTGAAGGAGGAGGTTGATCATCAGGAGTCAGATGTGAAGGAGGAGGTTGATCATCAGGAGTCAGATGTGAAGGAGGAGGTTGATCATCAGGAGTCAGATGTGAAGGAGGAGGTTGATCATCAGGAGTCAGATGTGAAGGAGGAGGTTGATCATCAGGAGTCAGATGTGAAGGAGGAGGTTGATCATCAGGAGTCAGATGTGAAGGAGGAGGTTGATCATCAGGAGTCAGATGTGAAGGAGGAGGTTGATCATCAGGAGTCAGATGTGAAGGAGGAGGTTGATCATCAGGAGTCAGATGTGAAGGAGGAGGTTGATCATCAGGAGTCAGATGTGAAGGAGGAGGTTGATCATCAGGAGTCAGATGTGAAGGAGGAGGTTGATCATCAGGAGTCAGATGTGAAGGGGGAGGTTGATCATCAGGAGTCAGATGTGAAGGAGGAGGTTGATCATCAGGAGTCAGATGTGAAGGAGGAGGTTGATCATCAGGAGTCAGGTGTGAAGGAGGAGGTTGATCATCAGGAGTCAGATGTAAAGGAGGAGGTTGATCATCAGGAGTCAGATGTGAAGGAGGAGGTTGATCATCAGGAGTCAGATGTAAAGGAGGAGGTTGATCATCAGGAGTCAGATGTGAAGGAGGAGGTTGATCATCTGTAGAGAACTGTTACTTGATGGATAGGCTATTGCACAACACACAGAGCTATTTTCCTTCATTCAGGACATTTAGAATGACAACACATTACAGAGTAGCCTAGTGGGATTATTCACAAAATTATCTGGTGATCAGGTTAGAAAATGTCATGAAATGTCATGACAAAGACATTTTAGTTTCACCTGAAATATTAAATGATTTATAATCCTAGGTCTATGTTATTGTTAGGTGAAGTTATGGGTCCTACAGTAGGTCTATGTTATTGTTAGGTGAAGTTCTGGGTCCTACAGTAGGTCTATGTTATTGTTAGGTGAAGTTATGGGTCCTACAGTAGGTCTATGTTATTTTTATGTGAAGTTATGGGTCCTACAGTAGGTCTAAGTTATTGTTAGGTGAAGTTATGGGTCCTACAGTAGGTCTATGTTATTGTTAGGTAAGATTATAGAACATTTTGGCATACGCTTAGTGGACAGACCCTCATTGTCCGGCTGATGGAAAACTAGCCAAAGAGCATTTTACTGGTTGAAGTCGTTTTTAAATATAAAGTAGGACATTTTCGACAATAACATAAACATTATATTAATCAGGACATTCAAATGAACCTTACAATTATAATCCAAAGTAGTGTGAAATGCACTCATAAGTAACCTGTAAATGGAGGCTATATTTGCTGTCAGCCTATGAGAACTCCCCTGAGTTTTCCCCCACGGTGGTGAATTAGTGAATAGACACAGAGCTTAATGTGAGTTTCCTTGAGTAGCACTCCTGATCTTGCACTGATAGTGTGTTGTCATATTCAGAATACATTGTGGAAAAACTAAAATCTTTGCTCACCTTTTTTGCTCCAGGCAGATATACAACATCCATAACTAGTGGTTTCTGCTTTATCAGGGAGGTGTTTCTGCAACCAAATTGCATGTGCATCGCCCTTGTCGCAATTTTAGAAAACACAGAAAGGAGCCTATATTGGAAACCAAAAGTCATCTGACACACTGCTTAGGATTTCAATAACTTTTACTTTTTTCAAGCCTAAAATCATTGATGTTACTACTAATGTGAAAAAAAAGACTAAATATGACTATTGTTGCTCACTTGACTGTCTTAAGACAATTGTCAAGTAATTTTAACATTCATTACAGACGTCAGTTGTTGTACAACATCATGGCTACGCTGTTGGCATCACCTTTTACAGTGGATTTCTGCTGTTGTGGGCCTTTAACCATCTGTCTGACTTGTTGTTCACACAGGAGAGAGACGTGACTATCGTGGATCTTCTGGGGAGCCTCAACAACATTATGAAGCTGACGAGGCAGAGAAGAGTCCCTCCTGATCAGAACACCTCAAGAAACACCAGAGGAGACCCACAGGGAAGAAATCTCACTGCTGCTCTGACTGTGATAAAGGTTGCAAATCTTCATCAGAACTTAAAATACACCAGCGAGTACACACAGGAGAGAAATCTCACCACTGTTTTGATTGTGGGAAGAGTTACTTAAGATCAGAATCACTAAAAGTACACATGAGAATTCACACTGGAGAGAAACCTTATAGCTGTGATGAATGTGGGAAAAATTTTACTCACTCAAGGTGCCTGATAGTACATCTGAGAGCACACACCGGAGAGAAACCTTACCACTGCTCTGACTATGGAAAGAGTTTTATTAGTTCAACAGATTTAAAATCACACCAGAAAATACACATAGTAGAGAAACCTTTTAACTGTACTCAATGTGGGAAGAGGTTTAATCACTCAAGCTGGCTGATAGTACATCTGAGAGCACACACAGGAGTGAAACTTTATAGCTGTGATCAATGTGGGAAGAGTTTTGTTACATCTAGCCATCTGACTATACACCAGAGAACACACACAGGAGAGAAATCTTATAGCTGTAATCAATGTGGGAAGAGTTTTACTCAGTCAAGCAGCCTGGTATCACACCAGAGAACACACACAGGAGAGAAATCTCATAGCTGTGATCAATGTCACAAGAGATACTCTGATAAAAGATATCTGATCAAACATCAGAAAATACATACATGAAGTAGTTGTTTCATGATATCAATGAAATGTCACAATGTAGAATATTTGAATGATGTCACAATGTAGAATGTTTTAACATTGTAGTAGGAATACAAAGGATTTGAATTTGTTAAAAGTCCATATTGATACAGAAACACTAAACCATGATTTAGATGTATTAAGAACAAGTTGATTGACAAAGTCATGAAAAATGGAATAAACCACATTTTGGCTCTGATAAAAGATATGGCTCTGGGGTCAAAATGATCCATGTCAGAACTATGGTTCAATGTAAATATGTAGTGGGTCTAAAGTTTGTTTTAAATTATCACTCATTAAACACGAATCAATCAACACATGCTTCTCTTTGAACGACTTAATATAATATTACACTTTTATGAAATAAATGAAAATAAACTTTTGGTTCCTCAACTGCGTTGCCCACTCCAGTCAGCAGAAAGAGACGCAGCAGAAGTGCCTCTTTTTATATTTGATTTGATTTATATATTTTTTTATTCAAAATGCAGATCTACAATTTACATTGTTACATCATACAGAACAGAACACAGGTATTAACAAGAAAATACTAAAACAGACAAAACATATAAATAATTAACTATTCTAGTGTAGTTGTAATCACTCTGAAAAAATCTATAATGATTCAGGAGGATGTTATTGTTATTCACTAGGATTAATGTTTTAATAAAATAGTTACATTCAATCAGAAAAATGTAGAATTTTGGTGTAGAATTTTGGAATTTTTGTTTGTGTATAAAGTATTTGGCAACAAGAATAAAAAAAATGAACAATCATTTCAATGGTCTTGTTATCATTGCAATAGTAACATATTATATCTTTCATGTCAAAAACATGGGTCGTGTTCATAATGGTAAATAAGTATTTTTCAAGGTTTTCCCAAAATTCTGCCACAAATTTACCTTAAAGAACAAGTGGGACACATTCTCACCTTTTTTTCACAAAAAACGCAGATATCATCAACAGCCACAAATTTGGATATCATAGAATTACATGGATATACAGTATCTTATGTAAAATTTTAAAGTGCACTTCCTTAACTTTGTTTGGTATACAATATTTGTAAGGCCTTAACCAGGCATTTTTCCAGACAATGTCAGGAATAATAAGCATGTTCCAGAAACATTTTCCTCTCGGTGGAAGTTGGTTTTGTGAATGAAGAATTTGTCTTATTACAACAAGATTTCTCAAGTAAGCCCACGCCCTCCAACCTGAGTTCTGGATAAACTTTGTGATCATTACCAAAGCTAAGATGAGTTTTCATGAGTGTAGTTAGACCACTGGGAACGGCTTTGATCATAGAAATAAACTCTGAAAGGTATTGGAAACTCTTTCATTGTTATAAATTGTTCATATGTGAGAATATTACCTCTGTTGTCAAAAACATCAAGAACAAAGTCAATATTCCTCTCATGCCAGTTGGGGTAGAACAATGACTTATTCCTTACAGTTATGTCTGAATTATTCCACAAAAGAGCTTTATGTGGGGAAAAATTGTGTAGGAAACATATTTTCCAGGCCTTAAAGCTTGTTGGTGAAACCTAGCCAATTTAGCGGGTAATCTTTCAGGAATATAATGACATTTCAGTAAAAATTGAAGACCTCCCACCTTATGAAACACATTATTTGGAATGAAATACCATATTGAATCAGTATTGATCAAACATCTTGTCAACCAGTTGATCTTGAAAGTGTTATTTATGTCACAAAGTCCAACACTTCCAGACCTCCTTCAGCTCTTTTATTACAGGGGACTGACTTCTTCAGTTTGTGAGATTTATTTTTCCAGATGAAGTCAAGAAAGGTCTTATTGATCTCTTAACAAGTAGCAGGATTTACAAACAAAGATGAGGGGTACACAAAACCAGACAGTCCCTCTGCCTTGGACAGAAGTACTCTCCCAAGTATAGAAAGATCTCTTTGTAGACAATTATTAAATATATTTTTGGTTTTCTTAAGTTTAGGAGAGAAATTCATATGTTGTCTGACTGTGGTTTTTTGACAGATGTATTCCTAAATATTTAACACAGTCCTTTACAGGAATATTTTCTATTTCTTTATCATCAGAGTCAAATAAACATAAGATTTCTGTACTATATTAACACTGCTAATCCAACAATATTGCTAGGTTCCTGCACGAAAGAAACACTGCTAATCCAACAATAGTGCTAGGTGCCTGCACACTTGAGTTAAAGGGGAACTACTCTCAAAAATGTAAATTTCTTAGATTTTCCCCAAACTTCAAAAGTGGTCTCCTGATTGGTTTAAGTATTGTTGTGGACTTAGAACAACTGCATTGTTTTTTTGTTAAAAAAAGTCTGACTTTGAGAACAAAAACCCGAAGAAATTAGAATAATTCTGCATTTGTGAATTTCTGACTCAGTTTCTCTGTTTCAATAAAAGGCCTACTATTATTCTACTGACCAGTACATCTTGGGTTGGTCTGCTATTATCCTACTGACCAGTACAGCTTGGGTTGGTCTACTATTATCCTACTGACCAGAACAGCTTGGGTTGGTCTACTATTATCCTACTGACCAGTACAGCTTGGGTTGGTCTACTATTATCCTACTGACCAGAACAGCTTGGGTTGGTCTACTATTATCCTACTGAACAGTACAGCTTGGTTGGTCTACTATTATCCTACTGAACAGTACAGCTTGGGTTGTTCTACTATTATCCTACTGAACAGTACAGCTTGGGTTGGTCTTCTATTATCCTACTGACGAGTACAGCTTGGGCTGGTCTACTATTATCCTACTGAACAGTACAGCTTAGGTTGGTCTACTATTATCCTACTAACCAGTACAGCTTGGGTTGGTCTACTATTATCCTACTATTATCCTACTATTATCATACTGAACAGTACATCTTGGGTTGGTCTTCTATTATCCTACTGAACAGTACAGCTTGGGTTGGTCTACTATTATCCTACTGAACAGTACAGCTTGGGTTGGTCTACTATTATTCTACTGACCAGTACAGCTTGGGTTGGTCTACTATTATCCTACTGAGCAGTACAGCTTGGGTTGGTCTACTATTATCCTACTGAACAGTACAGCTTGGGTTGGTCTATTATTATCCTACTGAACAGGACAGCTTGGGTTGGTCTACTATTATCCTACTGAGCAGTACAGGTTAGATTGGCCTACCATTATCCTACTATTATCCTACTGAACAGTACAGCTTGGGAAGTCTACTATTATCCTACTGAACAGTACAGCTTGGGTTGGTCTACTATTATCCTACTGAACAGTACAGCTTGGGTTGGTCTACTATTATCCTACTGAACAGTACAGCTTGGGTTGGTCTACTATTATCCTACTGACCAGTACAGCTTGGGTTGGTCTACTATTATCCTACTGACCAGAACAGCTTGGGTTGGTCTACTATTATCCTACTGAACAGTACAGCTTGGTTGGTCTACTATTATCCTACTGAACAGTACAGCTTGGGTTGGTCTACTATTATCCTACTGAACAGTACAGCTTGGTTGGTCTACTATTATCCTACTGAACAGTACAGCTTAGGTTGGTCTACTATTATCCTACTAACCAGTACAGCTTGGGTTGGTCTACTATTATCCTACTATTATCCTACTATTATCATACTGAACAGTACATCTTGGGTTGGTCTTCTATTATCCTACTGAACAGTACAGCTTGGGTTGGTCTACTATTATTCTACTGACCAGTACAGCTTGGGTTGGTCTACTATTATCCTACTGAGCAGTACAGCTTGGGTTGGTCTACTATTATCCTACTGAACAGTACAGCTTGGGTTGGTCTATTATTATCCTACTGAACAGGACAGCTTGGGTTGGTCTACTATTATCCTACTGAGCAGTACAGGTTAGATTGGCCTACCATTATCCTACTATTATCCTACTGAACAGTACAGCTTGGGAAGTCTACTATTATCCTACTGAACAGTACAGCTTGGGTTGGTCTACTATTATCCTACTGAACAGTACAGCTTGGGTTGGTCTACTATTATCCTACTGAACAGTACAGCTTGGGTTGGTCTACTATTATCCTACTGACCAGTACAGCTTGGGTTGGTCTACTATTATCCTACTGACCAGAACAGCTTGGGTTGGTCTACTATTATCCTACTGAACAGTACAGCTTGGGAAGTCTACTATTATCCTACTGAACAGTACAGCTTGGGTTGGTCTACTATTATCCTACTGAACAGTACAGCTTGGGTTGGTCTACTATTATCCTACTGAACAGTACAGCTTGGGTTGGTCTACTATTATCCTACTGAACAGTACAGCTTGGGTTGGTCTTCTATTATCCTACTGACCAGTACAGCTTGGGTTGGTCTACTATTATCCTACTGAACAGTACAGCTTGGGTTGGTCTACTATTATCCTACTAACCAGTACAGCTTGGGTTGGTCTACTATTATCCTACTAACCAGTACAGCTTGGTTTGGTCTACTATTATCCTACTATTATCCTACTATTATCCTACTGAACAGTACAGCTTGGGTTGGTCTTCTATTATCCTACTGACCAGTACAGCTTGGGTTGGTCTACTATTATCCTACTGAACAGTACAGCTTGGGTTGGTCTACTATTATCCTACTAACCAGTACAGCTTGGGTTGGTCTACTATTATCCTACTAACCAGTACAGCTTGGGTTGGTCTACTATTATCCTACTATTATCCTACTATTATCCTACTGAACAGTACATCTTGGGTTGGTCTTCTATTATCCTACTGAACAGTACAGCTTGGGTTGGTCTACTATTATCCTACTGAACAGTACAGCTTGGGTTGGTCTACTATTATCCTACTGAACAGTACAGCTTGGGTTGGTCTACTATTATCCTACTGAACAGTACAGCTTGGGTTGGTCTACTAGTATTCTACTGACCAGTACAGCTTGGGTTGGTCTACTATTATCCTACTGAACAGTACAGCTTGGGTTGGTCTACTATTATCCTACTGAACAGTACAGCTTGGGTTGGTCTACTATTATCCTACTGAACAGTACAGCCTGGGTTGGTCTACTATTATCCTACTGAACAGTACAGCTTGGGTTGGTCTACTATTATCCTACTGAACAGTACAGCTTGGGTTGGTCTACTATTATCCTACTGACCAGTACAGCTTGGGTTGGTCTACTATTATCCTACTGAACAGTACAGCTTGGGTTGGTCTACTATTATCCTACTGACCAGTACAGCTTGGGTTGGTCTACTATTATCCTACTGAACAGTACAGCTTGGGTTGGTCTACTATTATCCTACTGACCAGTACAGCTTGGGTTGGTCTACTATTATCCTACTGAACAGTACAGCTTGGGTTGGTCTACTATTATCCTACTGAACAGTACAGCTTGGGTTGGTCTACTATTATCCTACTAACCAGTACAGCTTGGGTTGGTCTACTATTATCCTACTAACCAGTACAGCTTGGTTTGGTCTACTATTATCCTACTATTATCCTACTATTATCCTACTGAACAGTATAGCTTGGGTTGGTCTTCTATTATCCTACTGACCAGTACAGCTTGGGTTGGTCTACTATTATCCTACTGAACAGTACAGCTTGGGTTGGTCTACTATTATCCTACTAACCAGTACAGCTTGGGTTGGTCTACTATTATCCTACTAACCAGTACAGCTTGGGTTGGTCTACTATTATCCTACTATTATCCTACTATTATCCTACTGAACAGTACATCTTGGGTTGGTCTTCTATTATCCTACTGAACAGTACAGCTTGGGTTGGTCTACTATTATCCTACTGAACAGTACAGCTTGGGTTGGTCTACTATTATCCTACTGAACAGTACAGCTTGGGTTGGTCTACTATTATCCTACTGAACAGTACAGCTTGGGTTGGTCTACTAGTATTCTACTGACCAGTACAGCTTGGGTTGGTCTACTATTATCCTACTGAACAGTACAGCTTGGGTTGGTCTACTATTATCCTACTGAACAGTACAGCCTGGGTTGGTCTACTATTATCCTACTGAACAGTACAGCTTGGGTTGGTCTACTATTATCCTACTGAACAGTACAGCTTGGGTTGGTCTACTATTATCCTACTGACCAGTACAGCTTGGGTTGGTCTACTATTATCCTACTGAACAGTACAGCTTGGGTTGGTCTACTATTATCCTACTGACCAGTACAGCTTGGGTTGGTCTACTATTATCCTACTGAACAGTACAGCTTGGGTTGGTCTACTATTATCCTACTGACCAGTACAGCTTGGGTTGGTCTACTATTATCCTACTGAACAGTACAGCTTGGGTTGGTCTACTATTATCCTACTGAACAGTACAGCTTGGGTTGGTCTACTATTATCCTACTAACCAGTACAGCTTGGGTTGGTCTACTATTATCCTACTAACCAGTACAGCTTGGGTTGGTCTACTATTATCCTACTATTATCCTACTATTATCCTACTGAACAGTACATCTTGGGTTGGTCTTCTATTATCCTACTGAACAGTACAGCTTGGGTTGGTCTACTATTATCCTACTGAACAGTACAGCTTGGGTTGGTCTACTATTATCCTACTGAACAGTACAGCTTGGGTTGGTCTACTATTATCCTACTGAACAGTACAGCTTGGGTTGGTCTACTAGTATTCTACTGACCAGTACAGCTTGGGTTGGTCTACTATTATCCTACTGAACAGTACAGCTTGGGTTGGTCTACTATTATCCTACTGAACAGTACAGCCTGGGTTGGTCTACTATTATCCTACTGAACAGTACAGCTTGGGTTGGTCTACTATTATCCTACTGAACAGTACAGCTTGGGTTGGTCTACTATTATCCTACTGACCAGTACAGCTTGGGTTGGTCTACTATTATCCTACTGAACAGTACAGCTTGGGTTGGTCTACTATTATCCTACTGACCAGTACAGCTTGGGTTGGTCTACTATTATCCTACTGAACAGTACAGCTTGGGTTGGTCTACTATTATCCTACTGACCAGTACAGCTTGGGTTGGTCTACTATTATCCTACTGAACAGTACAGCTTGGGTTGGTCTACTATTATCCTACAGAACAGTACAGCTTGGGTTGGCCTACTATTATCCTACAGAACAGTACAGCTTGGGTTGGTCTACTATTATCCTACTGAACAGTACAGCTTGGGTTGGTCTACTATTATCCTACTGAATAGTACAGCTTGGGTTGGTCTACTATTATCCTACTGATCAGTACAGCTTGGGTTGGCCTGACTGTGAAAGACCAATATGGGATTCATCATTTTAGGTCATTCAGAGTGTATGTCACTGTTTCTCATGCTTTTCACACAGGGTGCCTTTCCTTCTCTGGGCCGTTTGGAAAATGTTTTACTAAATTAGAGTACTGTGTACCCACTTCTCCAGGCACCACTACACCACTGACCTACACAACAGCTTTCAATATACCAGTATTTAGTTTGGAAACTTTCAAAAGAAATGCTGGTATAAATAATAAAATATTAAAATATATCAAATTATCCATTTATTTGTTTCTAAAGTGGTTGAAATGCTGTGAAAAAGTGTTGTACTCCACTACAGCAGTAAAATAATCGCTATTCTCAAAGTTGAGCACCACAGCATTTATAGGCTCCTTTTGCCAAGTGGTGGATTTGGATTTTGGAGATCCTCCGGCCTCCGACTCATTCACTCGTTCACTACTGGGCCAGGGGTGTGTCCCAAAGGTATTTACTGCTTCCTGAAGTGTGCACTCGTTCACTACTCCCCATAAAGTGTAAAAGCATTGGATTGGTGAAGGCGTAGGTTATAGTATGAGTTTCCATACTAATCAATTCCTGTCAAATCCTGTCCATGAAGGGAAGTGGGAGATTATTGGGACACAGCCCAGGTATGCAGACGTTTCCCCAGCCCAGGTATGCAGACGTTTCCCCAGCCCAGGTATGCAGACGTTTCCCCAGCCCAGGTATGCAGACGTTTCCCCAGCCCAGGTATGCAGACGTTTCCCCAGCCCAGGTATGCAGACGTTTCCCCAGCCCAGGTATGCAGACGTTTCCCCAGCCCAGGTATGCAGACGTTTCCCCAGCCCAGGTATGCAGACGTTTCCCCAGCCCAGGTATGCAGACGTTTCCCCAGCCCAGGTATGCAGACGTTTCCCCAGCCCAGGTATGCAGACGTTTCCCCAGCCCATCACCACTTCAACAAATACCAATCAATCAATATATCATCAAATCCTTTATGATTAGCCAATTTTACTTCAGGCGTTTCACTGGTGGTCTGGAACAAAATCCTGCAACGCCTGTATCTCTCCAGGGTTGGTGGGTGACTGTATCTCTCCAGGGTTGGTGGGTGACTATATCTCTCCAGGGTTGGTGGGTGACTGTATCTCTCCAGGGTTGGTGAGTGACTGTATCCCTCCAGGGTTGGTAGGTGACTGTATCTCTCCAGGGTTGGTGGGTGACTGTATCTCTCCAGGGTTGGTGGGTGACTGTATCTCTCCAGGGTTAGTGGGTGACTGTATCTCTCCAGGGTTGGTGGGTGACTGTATCTCTCCAGGGTTGGTGGGTGACTTCTGGACCCTGATCAGACATGGAGTAGTTGGCTCTGCATTTACACTGGGGCTCTGTTCACAAACACAAACAGACCCCACAGAGCCCCAGGACAGCAAACATATTAGACCCAACCAAATCATGAGAAAACAAAAAGATAATTACTTGACACATTTGAAAGAATTAACAAATAAAAAGAGCAAACTAGAATGCTATTTATCCCTGAACAGAGAGTACACAGTGGCAGAATACCTGACCACTGTCACTGACCCAAACTTAAGAAAAGCTTTGACTATGTACAGACTCAGTGAGTTAGCCTTGCTATTGAGAAAGGCCGCTGTAGGCAGACCTCAAAACAAATCAAATTGTATTAGTTATGAGCCCCTAACCAACAATGCAGTTAAAAAAATATGGAAAGAATAGGAAATGAAAGTAACAAGTAATTAAAGAGCAGCAGTAAAATAACAATAGCAGGACTATATACAGATGGGTATCTGGCTCTCAAGAGAAGACAGGCTATGTGCACACAGCCCACAAAATGAGGTGGAAACGGAGATGCACTTCCTAACCTCCTGCCAAATGTATGACCAGTTAATTCATACTGTATGTTGTAGTCTGTCCAAGAGGGGAATCACACAGACTGATCTCAGTTAATTCATGCTGTATGTTGTAGTCTGTCCAAGAGGGAAATCACACAGACTGATCTCAGTTAATTCATACTGTATGTTGTAGTCTGTCCAAGAGGGGAATCACACAAGACTGACAGCCTGTAATTTTATTAAAAGCATTCAGTTGATTACATGGCAGTTTAGAGAGAAACAATGACAATAATCTACATCATAATCAATATCATAACATTTATAATCAATAACATCATTATCTCTATACTACTAACAACATCATAACAATAATCTACATCATAATCAATAATCAATATCATAACATTTATAATCAATAACATCATTATCTATATACTACTAACAACATCATAACAATAATCTACATCATAATCAATATCATAACATTTATAATCAATAACATCATGAGAGGTAAACAACAACAAACCCCTTTAATAAAAAATGTTTCAAAATACAAAGAATGACCAGATGATTATAATAATATATGGACTAATAATGGAGACACTTCAAGATAAATAATCTAAGAGAAACTAAATAAGATAAAGAATCTAAGAGACACTAAATAAGATAAAGAATCTAAGAGACACTAAATACGATAAAGAATCTAAGAGACACTAAATAAAATAATGAATCTAAGAGACACTAAATAAGACAAAGACATGAGGAGAAAGGCAAAAAGCAATACATTCTGGAACACAAAACAGACTAATTGAGCTATTCTCTTAAAATAATCATAACCCCATGTTACCAAAAACCCATGTTACCAAAAACCCCATGTTACCAAAACCCCATGTTACCAAAAACCCCATGTTACCCCCAACCCCATGTTACCAAAAAACCCATGTTACCAAAACCCCATGTTACCAAAACCCCATGTTACCAAAAACCCCATGTTACCCAAAACCCCAAGTTACCCAAAACCCCAAGTTACCCAAAACCCCAAGTTACCCAAAACCCCATGTTACCCAAAACCCCATGTTACCCAAAACCCCATGTTACCCAAAACCCCATGTTACCCAAAACCCCATGTTACCCAAAACCCCATGTTACCAAAACCCCATGTTACCAAAACCCCATGTTACCCAAAACCCCATGTTACCCTAAACCCCATGTTACCCAAAACCCCATGTTACCCAGAACCCCATGTTACCCTGGTGGTATAAAACAAACTGAAAGGAATAATGGTGGTTGCAGTCACTCCTTTTAGATTTCTTCCAAGGTTCTAGAAAGATAAACTTATTCTGAACTTGTTATTAAAATTAGAACCACTTCAGGTTTGTCACCACATTTTAAACACCAGTCCACTGCTGACCATCGATTTAAAACACAAAACTGACCTAAGATCAGCATGTAGGGTCAGCTTCATTCTACTCCTACTCCGTCCCCTGGGCTGCTCTCTCCTCTCCCGGTCCAGCTTCAGCTCTGGAGCTCAGAGAGACCGTCTCCATGGCATTGACATAAAGATCCATGCTGCTCACCCTGTTCACTCTCTTCTGCCTCCTGGTGGGCTAGGGAGACACAGCACCAACAGTCAGACATTTACTCTCTAGTATCTCCATTCTCTCTCCCTCTCCCAATCCCTCTAGTTTAAATGACTTGTAACGTCTGAGTAAATGTCTTTACCTTGTAGTACAGGTAGGAGGTGGTGATGGCTGTCAGTAGGAGCAGCAGCACTACAACGTGTCTGATGATGAAGGCTGGCAGAGGAGAGGCTGCAAACAGAAACACCTTTGATGAGGGGACTGATCATCATCACATAGATCTGTGGGAAATCTGTCAATGACAAAGTTATAAGTCTGGTTCATGTTCAGTTACCTGTGATGGTGAGGGAGAGGAGATTGCTCTCAGAGGAGAAGTTATGAGAGAAAACATAATTGTCATAAACACAGCTGTAGTTCCCTTGGTGGGAGTCATCTGCAGCAGGGAAGAGGAAGGCAGCAGAGTGATTGACAGCTGGCTGGGTCTGGGTTCTGTTGGAGCCGGTGAACGTGAGGAGGAAGGAGCCTCCTGGGTACTGTGGCTGAGTGGAGCAGGTGATGGTGAAGCTGTAGCCCCATAACATCTCAGGCCCCTGGTGGCCCCTGGAGACCCCTCCCATTGAGTCAGTCAGGGAGATATCAGGCTGGACCAGGAGGTCTGTAACAATAAAAGAGAAGAAGAAAAACCTCCTCAACTACTTTCCTCATTTAGATATGACAATAACATGACATGTGACAGTGGTAGTGAGTAGAGACGTTCACTGAGAACACTCACACAAAGCATTCTGGGATATTTAAGTTGTATTTGCTTCCTACTTGACTGAGTGATCTATTTTGCAAAGCAGACTGACAAGCTAAACAGTCATCATGAGAGGTGCAGAGGAAGTTGTATGAATGAAAGAAATCAGTTGAATATAATTATAATATGTTAATATTTCCTGAGCAGATCACTGTGAGTCCAGGAAGGAGATATAATACATGGACAAAAGTATGTGGAACTCAGCAGTGAGTTTTACAACAGAGGATTATTTTTACGCTCTACGTGGTTCAACACTCGGCGGACCGTTCTGTCAGCTTGTGTTGTCTACCACTTCACGGCTGAGCCGTTGTTGCTCCTAGACGTGCCACGTTAAGTCACTGAGATCTTCAGTAAGGACATTTTACTGCTGATGTTTGTCTATGGAGATTGCATGGCTGTGTGCTTGATTTTATACACCTGTCAGCAACAGGTGTGCCTAATCTACTAATGTCCACATACTTTTGGCCACATAGTGTATCTTGTTATTACCTGAGCAGATCACTGTGAGTCCAGGATAGAGATCATAACTTTTCCAACACTCCCTCAGTGAAGACTCAGACCCAGAACAGATAACTAAAAACCCTCTAGTGGTGTATCCAGTTAGGACTGAAACAGTGGAGCCACAACCCAGCTGTCTACACACTACTGCAGCTATAGCCTTCACGCCAGAGGAAGATCCCACAATCCTCCACTCTCCCTGGTCGTACCGCTCCACTCCACCACCACAGCGACTGCCTCCTCCCACCAGCCTCACATCATCAGGCTCTGAGAAAAGAAAAGAGAGAGACAGTAATCTTACTATTTTCTCACTAAAACACACCTATATTGTCTCTCATATTCTTCACTCCAGGTGAGAAACAATGTTGATTGAGTGACAAACTGTTTCTTACCTGAGCAGGTGAGTCCAACAGCATTACCAGGTAGGCAGGTGTTGTGTTTTCTGTCTGAGGTGTCACAGTCCAGGAGAAGGGACTCTTTGCCTTTACACTGGAACTCTTTATCCCAGGTCTGACCCTCACCTCCTCCATAGAGCCCCCCCTGTAGAGCTGCAGGAGCCCCACAGCCAAGCTCCCCACAGACTACCTCTGCATCCTGCCGGTCAAAGTCAGCTTCACACACTGAGGCCCAGGACTGATTGGACTTCACCTCCACTCTCCCAGAGCAGAGACCAGCTCCATCCACAAGCCACACAGACTCTGGAGAAAAAGAGTTGGTTGAACATTCAATCAGTTTTGTTGATGACACTGTCAAGGACTAAACACAAATATGTTGGATAAAAGATTGTAGTTTGCTATGTTTGATACTGTAAGAGGTAGAAATGGGTTCTTAGTCACTCAGGATAGGTTTGGGAATAATGCAGGCAGGAGACAGGAATAAGTTCACTTCACTTTATAGAAAATAAACAGCTGGACATCCATCAGGCAGCTTCACTTCAGTACCATCTGAACTACAATGATCTGCCCATGAACATCTCCCATAAACCAATATGACAAACACAAATATAATGTTTAAATACATCTGACATCTCTCCCTCTATTTAAATGAAATTAAAAACACATAAAACATGATACATGGTAATATTGTATAATGTATAAATAAATCTCTCAATATGACCAGTCTCTTACCTGAACAGATCACATGATGATAATATTCACCATCACAGACACCAGGTCCTCTGATGACACACCGTCTAATAGAAGACTCATGTCCCCTGCAACTCCTATATAGTGTGACTCCTATTCTTCCATCTTCAATCAGAGGTCCTCTAGATTCAGCTACAGGATTCCCACAGTCCAGCTCTCTACACACAACCTTAGTCACTATTATCATGTCCCACCACCTATTGCATAGACCCAACCACTCTCCTCCATAGAAGGCTTCCACTGTCCCAGAACAGGAAGTGGTCCCATTCACCAGTCTGACTGAGAGTTCAGCTGTAAACAGCAGAGAGGAAAACACAGTGGTGAGGACAGATGATGACAGTGATTCTGTTATTCTAACAGCAGTAATGCTTTGTGGTTGACAAGTATTAGTAGTTCCATAAAACACTACTTGTTATTGGGTTTTAGAATGGTTTGTATGGACACATGAATTTCTCCATGTGGGATAATAAAGTTGACTAATATTGAACTGCTATAATCACTGTAGATTTATACTCTACCTACCTGGTGGACTGACTCTTTGAGCCTGGAGATCTGAGGAGAACGAGAGAGACAGAGGAGAAAGAGAGGAGTCAGAGGAAGAGAGAGACAGAGGAGAAAGGGAGGAGTCAGAGGAAGAGAGAGACAGAGGAGAAAGGGAGGAGTCAGAGGAAGAGAGAGAGAGGTTAAATGAACATCAACATGACCTTTCATGATGTGATGGGATGATAGGCTTATCGTTGGTATGGTGCAACAACACACATGTGTACATACACTATATATACAAAAGTATGTGGACACCCCTTCAAATTAGTGGATTCTATTTCAGCCACACCCCTTCCTGACAGATGTATAAAATCAAGCACTAAGTCATGCAATCTCCATAGACAAACATTGTCAGTAGAATGGCCTTAATGAAGAGCTCAGTGACTTTCAACATGACAACATCATAGGATACCACCTTTCCAAATCAGGATACCACCAACTCCTCTTCTCCCTTCTCCTCTCCTCTCCTCTTATCCCCCTCTTCTATTCCTCTCCTCCGCCTCTCCTCATCTGCCCTTCTCCTCCCCTCTTCTCTTCTTCCCCCTCTCCTATTCCTCTCCCCCTCTCCTCTCCCTCACTTCTCCTCTTATTGTCCTCTCTTCTCCTCTCTCCCCATCTCTACTCCACTTCTCCCTCTCTCCTCCCCCTCTCCTCATCTTCTCTTCTCTCCTCTCCTCTTCTCACCCTTTCCTCTCCTCACCTCTCCCTCTCCTCTTCTACCACTCTCTTCTCTCCCTCTCATTCTCCCTCCTCTCCTCTTCTCCCCCTGTCCTCTCCTCTCACTTTTCTTCTCCCCTCTCCACTTCTCCCCCTCTCTTCTCCTCTTCTGCCCCTCCCTTCTCCACCCCGCTATCCTCTCCTCTACACTCCTCCCCCTCTCCCAGCTCCCCCTCTCTTCTACACCCTCCTCTCTCCCCCTCTCCTCTTCTCTCCTCTTATCCCCATCTCTTCTCCTCTTTCCCCCCTCTCTTCTCCCCATCTCTTCTCCCCCATCTTCTCTTCTCCCTTCTCTTCCTCTCTCTTCTCCACCTCTTTTCTAATCTTCTCCCCCCTTCTCCCCTCTCCTCTTCTCCCCCATCTCATCTACTCTTCTCTCCCTCTCATCTTCTCCACCTCTTCTCCCCTCCCCCTCTCCTCTTCTCCACCTCTTCTCCCCCTCTTCTCCTCTCCCTCTCATCTTGTCCAACCCTCTCCTCTTCTCCCCTTCCGCCCCTCTCTTCTCCTCTTTTGACACTCTGTTCACATCTTGTCCCCCTCTCATTCTCCCTCCACTCCTCTCATCTCTTCCCCTCCCCCCTCTACTCTCCTCCACCTCTCCTCTCTCCTCCTACCCCCCTCTCTTCTCCTCTTCTCCACCTCTACCCTTCTTCTCCCCCTTTCTTCTCCTCTTCTCCCCCTTTTCTCTTCTCCCCCTCTCTTCTCTTCTCCCCCTCTCTTCTCCTCTTTCCCCATCTCTTCTCCCTCTCTTCTCTTCTCCTCCCCTCTTCTCCCCCATCTTCTCTTCTCCCCTCTCCCTTCTCTTCCTCACCTCTCTTCTAATCTTCTCCCCCCTTCTCTTCTCCCCCATCTCATCTACTCTTCTCTTCTCCCCCTCCCCGCTCTCCTATTCTCCCCCCTCTCCACCCCCCCCCTCTTCTCCTCTTTTGCCCCTCTTCTCCCACTATTCTCCCCCTCTCCTCTTCTCCCCCTGTCCTCTCCTCTCCTCCTCTCACTTTCTTCTCCCCTCTCTACCCCCTCTCTTCTCCCCCTCTCTTCTCCTTTTCTCCCTCTTCTCCCCCTCTCTTCTCCTTTTCTCCCTCTTCTACCCCTCTCTTCTCTTCTCCTCTCCTCTCCTCCCCCTCTTCTCCCCCTCTCTTCTCCTCTTTCCCCTACCTCTTCTCCTCTTTCCCCCACCTCTTCTCCTCTTTCCCCCATCTCTTTGACTCTCCTCTTCTCCCCACCTCTTCTCCTCTCCTCCCCACCTCTTCTCCTCTCCTCCCCACCTCTTCTCCTCTTTCCCCCACCTCTTCTCCTCTTTCCCCCACCTCTTCTCCTCTTTCCCCCATCTCTTCTCCTCTTTCCCCCATCTCTTCTCCTCATTCCCCCGTCTCTTCTCCTCTTTCCCCCATCTCTTCTCCCCACCTCTTCTCCTCTTTCCCCCACCTCTTCTCCTCTTTCCCCCACCTCTTCTCCTCTTTCCCCCCACCTCTTCTCCTCTTTCCCCCCACCTCTTCTCCTCTTTCCCCCCACCTCTTCTCCTCTTTCCCCCACCTCTTCTCCTCTTTCCCCCATCTCTTCTCCTCTTCCCCCCACCTCTTCTCCTCTTTCCCCCAGCTCTTCTCCTCTTTCCCCCATCTCTTCTCCTCTCCTCTTCTCCCCACATCTTCTCCTCTTCCCCTTCATTTTCCCCCACCTCTTCTCCTCGTTCCCCATCTCTTCTCCTCTTTCCTCCATCTCTTCTCCTCTCCTCTCCTCCCCATTTCCTCTCCTCTCCTCCATCTCTCTTCTCCTCTTCTCCCCCATCTCTTCTCCTCTTCCACCCTCATTTCCTCTTCTCACCCTCTTGTCTTTACCCCCTCCCCTCTCAACATGGATCTAGTCCAATCAGACGTGTCTCACCTCAACATGGATCTAGTCCAATCAGACGTGTCTCACCTCAACATGGATCTAGTCCAATCAGACGTGTCTCACCTCAACATGGATCTAGTCCAATCAGACGTGTCTCACCTCAACATGGATCTAGTCCAATCAGACGTGTCTCACCTCAACATGGATCTAGTCCAATCAGACGTGTCTCACCTCAACATGGATCTAGTCCAATCAGGCGTGTCTCACCTCAACATGGATCTAGTCCAATCAGACGTGTCTCACCTCAACATGGATCTAGTCCAATCAGACGTGTCTCACCTCAACATGGATCTAGTCCAATCAGACGTGTCTCACCTCAACATGGATCTAGTCCAATCAGACGTGTCTCACCTCAACATGGATCTTGTCCAATCAGACGTGTCTCACCTCAACATGGATCTTGTCCAATCAGACGTGTCTCACCTCAACATGGATCTAGTCCAATCAGACGTGTCTCACCTCAACATGGATCTAGTCCAATCAGACGTGTCTCACCTCAACATGGATCTTGTCCAATCAGACGTGTCTCACCTCAACATGGATCTTGTCCAATCAGACGTGTCTCACCTCAACATGGATCTAGTCCAATCAGACGTGTCTCACCCCAACATGGATCTAGTCCAATCAGACGTGTCTCACCCCAACATGGATCTAGTCCAATCAGACGTGTCTCACCCCAACATGGATCTAGTCCAATCAGACGTGTCTCACCCCAACATGGATCTAGTCCAATCAGACGTGTCTCACCCCAACATGGATCTAGTCCAATCAGACGTGTCTCACCGCAACATGGATCTAGTCCAATCAGACGTCTCACCTCAACATGGATCTAGTCCAATCAGACGTGTCTCACCTCAACATGGATCTAGTCCAATCAGACGTGTCTCACCTCAACATGGATCTAGTCCAATCAGACGTGTCTCACCTCAACATGGATCTAGTCCAATCAGACGTGTCTAACCTCAACATGGATCTAGTCCAATCAGAGGTGTCTCACCTCAACATGGATCTAGTCCAATCAGACGTGTCTCACCTCAACATGTATCTAGTCCAATCAGATGTGTCTAACCTCAACATGTATCTAGTCCAATCAGACGTGTTCACACTGATATTGATCTAAAAGGCAACAGTGACTTTTTTAATGCAACAGAATAAACACTAAAAAACACATTACATTTCAATAGGTGCAATAACTTCTCTGTACACTATTCTGATTAGATACTATTTAATGCTGAGTTTGGACACAGGTTTTTATAGGAACACTAAGGCACCTGGGCCACATATTGAGATGTGCCTTTAGTTAAGTAAATCAGTTGTTACATGAGGTGACAGTTGTAGGACTGTTAACAAAGTAGCTGAATTGTCAAAGACCGTAGCCTGAGGTCACCCAAAGAAAAGTAATCCAGAACTTTCTCTTGTAAAGAATTACAAATCTACCACTTTCATATAAACCCCTCGATACACAGCAGAACATCTACACTGAATCCATCCACCAAACATCCTGATTTGTTTTAATCAACACTTTTTATGACACTAAAATAACCTTCAACTACAGTATATATGAAGGGATTATTGTCATTGTTACATTATGTAGGCTACAGTAAGTTATATTCTTCCATTTTAAATAACAGGCTCTCCCACCATCTAGAATCATCAGGTCTGCTTGCAGATGAACAGAATGTCTTGGAAAGACAGACCTTTAGACCTCATAGGCCTGTCCAATACATTGTTGATTTTTATTATTTATACTTTCATTACAAGTTGGGATTTAAATTGATGTACACGCCATGATGTCTCAGTGAAAATGTATTATATATATTTATTATAAAACAATTTAGAAAACGTCACTCAAATCCTGTTAAAATGTATATAGAGGTATTAGTCTCATGCTACAGTATATAAATGATATTGTTCCATTTTAAACAGCCTAACAGGCTCTCCCACCATCTCTAATGATCTGGTCTGCTTGATGATGAACTAAATGTAGACCACAGCATGATTATTATATGACTACCACATCTCTGTACCCCACACACACAATCCATGTTTGGTAGATGCTCTTTTCATTTACAATTTAACCCTTAGCCTACCATTTCTGCGGTCGTGTGGAAATCTGTAACGTCCGATCAGTTTGGCCTGTAAACTGTGGAAAGATGAGACTCAGGAACACGATGATGTTCTCCGTTTTGCTCTACGACCCCATAAGCATCGTCTGAAGTCATACAGTCCATCTGCCAACTTCTGTCTGTAGTGTCAGAACCGTTTGGACTACACACTAACATGACCCCACTATGGAAAGGTGAGACTCTCAGGAACACATACAGGTTGTATTGATCTAGGACACACTAACATGACCCCACTATGGAAAGGTGAGTCTCTCAGGAACACATACAGGTTGTATTGATCTAGGACACACTAACATGACCCCACTATGGAAAGGTGAGTCTCTCAGGAACACATACAGGTTGTATTGATCTAGGACACACTAACATGACCCCACTATGGAAAGGTGAGTCTCTCAGGAACACATACAGGTTGTATTGATCTAGGACACACTAACATGACCCCACTATGGAAAGGTGAGTCTCTCAGGAACACATACAGGTTGTAATGATCTAGGACACACTAACATGACCCCACTATGGAAAGGTGAGTCTCTCAGGAACACATACAGGTTGGTTTGATCTAGGACACACTAACATGACCCCACTATGGAAAGGTGAGTCTCTCAGGAACACGTACAGGTTGGTTTGATCTAGGACACACTAACATGACCCCACTATGGAAAGGTGAGTCTCTCAGGAACACATACAGGTTGTATTGATCTAGGACACACTAACATGACCCCACTATGGAAAGGTGAGTCTCTCAGGAACACATACAGGTTGTATTGATCTAGGACACACTAACATGACCCCACTATGGAAAGGTGAGTCTCTCAGGAACACATACAGGTTGTATTGATCTAGGACACACTAACATGACCCCACTATGGAAAGGTGAGTCTCTCAGGAACACATACAGGTTGTATTGATCTAGGACACACTAACATGACCCCACTATGGAAAGGTGAGTCTCTCAGGAACACATACAGGTTGTATTGATCTAGGACACACTAACATGACCCCACTATGGAAAGGTGAGTACCCACAAGCTTTACAAGACTCGTCTGAAGGTCTTAACACATTTATGGAAGTATATATGGAGATAGTTTAGTGCCAAAAATAAGGGGGGGAAATTATGAGATTCCTGATCCAAAATATAACAATCCCAAAACTATTTGGCCCTAAACAGACATTACATGGTGACAGACTATCTGATAGAAAACTGAGGAAAAAATGTACAATATACAAATGAAGTGAGCCTTGCTATTGAGAAAGGATTGAAACAGGCAGAGAGAAGACTGGCTATGTGCCCACTACCACAAAATGAGGTGGAAGCTGAGCTGTACTTTCTAACCTCCTGCCAAATGTACAACGATATAAGAGACACAGATTTCAAGGACCCCAAAATAATTTGAACACAAATATAATATTGACAAGCTCCCGTATCTGTTAGGTGAAATACCACAGTGTGCAATCATGTCAGCAGAACGTGTGACCTGTTGTGATGAGAACAGGGTAACCAGTGGAGAACAAACACCACAGTAAATAAAACCTAGGACTAGATTTATCACTTTAGTTCATTTCCCTTGACATTTGTTCTTCTACTTTTTGTACACACAGCTCATACTCTCCTACACACACCAGCTGACTGAGAGGGACCTAGTGTAGCCAGCTGGTTGAGAGGGCACTAGTGTAGCCAGCTGGTTGAGAGGGCACTAGTGGAGCCGGCTGGTTGAGAGGGCACTAGTGGAGCCGGCTGGTTGAGAGGGCACTAGTGTAGCCAGCTGGTTGAGAGGGCCATAGTGGAGCCAGCTGGTTGAGAGGGCACTAGTGGAGCCAGCTGGTTGAGAGGGCCCTAGTGGAGCCAGCTGGTTGAGAGGGCACTAGTGTAGCCAGCTGGCTGAGAGGGCCCTAGTGTAGCCGGCTGGTTGAGAGGGCCCTAGTGGAGCCGGCTGGTTGAGAGGGCACTAGTGTAGCCAGCTGGTTGAGAGGGCACTAGTGGAACCAGCTGGTTGAGAGGGCCCTAGTGTAGCCAGCTGGTTGAGAGGGCCCTAGTGGAGCCAGCTGGTTGAGAGGGCCCTAGTGGAGCCAGCTGGTTGAGAGGGCCCTAGTGGTACCAGGGAACCGGTGCAGAGTCAATGTGCGGGTCACCAGTGTCAAGGTTATTGAGGTAATATGTACATGTAGGTAGAGTTATTAAAGTGACTATACATAGATAATAACAGAGAGTAGCAGCAGAGTAGGCGAAGGGGGGGACAATGCAAATAGTCTGGGTAGCCATTTGATTAGATGTTCAGGAGTCTTATGGCTTGGGTGTAGAAGATGTTTAGAAGCCTCTTGGACCTAGACTTGGTGCTCCGGTACCGCTTGCCGTGCAGTAGGAGAGAGAACAGACTTTGACTAGGGTGACTGGAGTCTTTGACCATTTTTATGGCCTTCCTCTGACACCGCCTGGTATAGAGGTCCTGGATGGCAGGAAGCTTGACCCAGTGATGTACTGGGCCGTATGCACTAACCTCTATAGTGTCATGCGGTCAGAGGTCGATCAGTTGCCATACCAGGCAGTGATGCAACCCGTCAGGATGCTCTCGATGGTGCAGCTGTAGAACCTTTTGAGGATCTGAGGACCCATGCCAAATCTTTTCAGTCTCCTTTTGTCGAGCCTTCTTCACGACTGTCTTCGTGTGTTTGGACCATGTTAGGATGTTGGTGATGTGGACACCAAGGAACTTGAAGCTCTCAACCTGCTCCACTACAGCCCCGTTGATGAGAATGGGGGCGTGCTCGGTCCTCCTTTTCCTGTCTTTCACAATCATCTCCTTTGTGTTGATCACGTTGAGGGAGAGATTGTTGTCCTGGCACCACACGGCCAGGTCTCTGACCTCCTCCCTATAGGCTGACACACTGTTGTGTCATTGGCAAACTTAATGGTGTTGGAGTCATGCCTCGGCGTGCAGTCATGAGTGAACAGGGAGTACAGGAGGGGACTGAGCACACAGCCCCCGTGTTGAGGATCAGCGTGGCGGATGTGTTGTTACCTAACCTTACCACCTGGGGGGTCAGGAAGTCCAGGATCCAGTTGCAGAGGGAGGTGTTCAGTCCCAGGGTCCTTAGCTTAGTGATGAGCTTTGAGGGCACTATGGGGTTGAACACTGAACTGTAATCAATGAATAGCATTCTCACATAGGTGTTCCTTTTGTCCAGGTGGGAAGGGGCAGTGTTGAGTTCAATAGAGATTGCATCATCTGTGGATCTGTTGGGGCGGTATGGAAATTGGAGTGGGTCTAGGGTTTCTGGGATAATGGTGTTGATGTGAGCCATGACCAACCTTTCGAAGCACTTCATGGCTACAGACGTGAGTGAAATGGACAGAGAGGTGGAAATGCATTATACCAGAGGTTGGTAGACTACAGGTAGGGATTAGGATGCAGACAGAGGATGATGATGTAGTCCTATTGTTTTATTTAACTAGGCAAGTCAGTTAAGAACAAATTCATATTTACAATGACGGACTAGGAACAGTGGTTTAACTACCTTATTCATGGGCAGAACAACAGATTTTTACCTTGTCAGCTCAGGGATTCGATCTAGCAACCTTTCAGTTACTGTCCCAACGCTTTAACCACTAGGCTACCTGCCGCACCTATAAGCAAGAAGTGTATTTTTGGCTCCCTACAGAAGGCTATATCAAACCGCTGATACAGTACTGGACTACTAGGGTGAACAAAATGTTCCCGGAAGTTTACAAAAAATTATAAATTACATATTTGTATTTTTTTTTCTTTTGGGGGGGGGGGGGGGCGCTGCAGCACCCTCATCATGCCTCCTTCCCTCAGCTATACTCTGTCTCCTCTCCTCTCTCTCTCCTCTGCCCTCCCCACCCCCTCCTTCCCTCAGCTATACTCTGTCTCCTCCCCTCCTCTCTCTCTCTCCTCTCCTCTGCCCTCCCCACCCCCTCCTTCCCTCAGCTATACTCTGTCTCCTCCCCCCCTCCTCTCTCTCTCCTCTGCCCTCCCCACCCCCTCTTTCCTCTCTCTCTCTTCCTGCCATGTAGCATCAGGCCTGTTGAGCTTGACTCAGGTTACAGAACTCTGGCGTCGACACTCCCCCTTCTCCTACTCTAACATAAGACCAATATTAAATATAATACATCAAATATACTCTTTCATTTACATAGAGACAGATACAATCAATCATTGACACACTGAATATACAACAGTCAGATGCATGACACCATCACAACTTAACTGACATTAGTGGCTGTCCCCAGATGGACAGTTAGGCTACAGTAAAGTACATTTACAGGTGATCACATCATTGTCCTGCTTTGAGACACATTTTTACTGTCTGCTTCCAGTTGCATGTTATTTTACTAGCCCTGCAAATGGTAATATATCTTACAATATCAAAACATATCTCAGTAAGTGTATATCAATATAACAGCCTCCTACCTGTGCTCCACAACAGGGTCATCAGTATCACTGCAGGTATCATATCTGCCTCTAACTGGGGCTCCACTGACATATACAAGTCACTGTCATAAGGTTTGGACTGAAGAGTGGAACATACTGCTCGGCTATATGACTTCTATGTCATAAGTTCGTTAGGTCTTTGATGTGAGATAAACTTCTCAGCAACTTATCTTGGATCAGTGGTTGAACACACTACAGCAAACTGAAAAACTCCACAGGAAACTGCTGACAGAGCAGCAAAGTTACACATAGTGTGTCCTATAATATCACCTCTAACTTTCTACTGCTTGAGTTCACCTCTTATAGAATATTGGCTTAATGTTCCAGCACCTAAATATAAACAGTACCAGCACCCAACATGAATACTGATGAGGTCTCATGTTAGAGCAGGAGAAGGGGGGATGTGGTGTAGAAGCTAGAGGTCTGTTACCCAAGTCAACTCTACAGGCCATATGCTATATGTCAGGGTCAGGCTGGGCTGGGACAAGAGAGGAACAGGTTACTGGTTATGATGACATCACTGGTGAGAAGTCAGTGATACAAATATATTCAGTTAATTTAAATGTTTCTCTCTCTCCCTCCTCCCCTGTCTCCTCCTCAGTCTGTCAGTGAGTAAGAACTATCTCTCTCTCCTCTCTCTCTCTCTCTCTCTCTCTCTCTCTCCTCCCCTGTCTCCTCCTCAGTCTGTCAGTGAGTAAGAACTATCTCTCTCTCTCCTATCTCTATCTCTCTCCCTCCTCCCCTGTCTCCTCCTCAGTCTGTCAGTGAGTAAGAACTATCTCTCTCTCCTATCTCTCTCTCTCTCCCTCCTCCCCTGTCTCCTCCTCAGGCTGTCAGTGAGTAAGAACTATCTCTCTCTCCTATCTCTCTCTCTCCCTCCTCCCCTGTCTCCTCCTCAGTCTGTCAGTGAGTAAGAACTATCTCTCTCTCCTATCTCTCTCTCTCCCTCCTCCCCTGTCTCCTCCTCAGTCTGTCAGTGAGTAAGAACTATCTCTCTCTCCTATCTCTCTCTCTCTCCCTCCTCCCCTGTCTCCTCCTCAGTCGGTCAGTGAGTAAGAACTATCTCTCTCTCCTATCTCTCTCTCTCTCCCTCCTCCCCTGTCTCCTCCTCAGTCTGTCAGTGAGTAAGAACTCTCTCTCTCTCCTATCTCTCTCTCTCCCTCCTCCCCTGTCTCCTCCTCAGGCTGTCAGTGAGTAAGAACTCTCTCTCTCTCCCAGCCTTGTGGTTGATTAAAGACCCCCCCCCCCCCCCTCCACAAAAGGGGACATATTTGCGTATGTTGCGGTCTTGTGAATTCTGGCTGAATTCTGGTAAAGAGGATGCTCTTTAATCTCAGCATGTCTACAGATTCTCTTTTCTCTCTGTATTTGTTGTCTTGGAAATGTTGATACCGGAGACTGTTATCAGAAGAAACTGTGTAACCAAGCATTTATAGAGGCTGAGAAATGCATTATAGTTAATAGGAAGGTTGGTTATCCTCCAACAATGTCACAATGGACGGCAGAAATGTCTCGTTGTGTATCACTAGATTTGATTTACTGGTCAACGTTCATGAGGTCAGGATGCCTTATATGGAAAACTGTAGGACAAAAGGAGTCTGTATAAAAAACATGACCACTTCATGTTTTCAACAGCTGTTGGGTTGTTCAGTCCTGGGGGTCTGCTGTCCTGTGGGTTGTCACTCTGGCCTTGACCTAATATACCTGAAACCAACAATGAATGTTTCACTAAGACCCTACAGCTGAGTGGAATGTGTTGGATTGGGGTGGTGGAGGACGGGCCGACCCAGCTACACCTTACAGTAAATACAAAAGTATGTGGACACCCCTTCCAATTAGTGGATTCGGCTATTTCAGCCACACACGTTCCTGACCTTTGAATAAAATCGAGCACACAGCCATGCAATCTCCATAGACAAACATTGCTGTAGAATGGCCTTACTGAAGAACTCAGTGACAATCAACATGTCACCATCATAGTATGCTACCTTTCCAACAAGTCAGTTCATTAAATGTCTACCCTGCTGGAGCTGCCCCGGTCAACTGTAAGTGCTGTTATTGTGAAGTGGAAACATCTAGGAGCAGCAGTGGCTTAGCCTCGAAGTGGTAGCTCACACAAGCTCACAGAACGGGACCGCGAGTGCTGAAGTTTGTCGCTTGTAAAAATCATCTGTCCTCGGTTGCAACACTCACTTCCGAGTTCCAAACTTCCTCTGGAAGCAACTTCAGCACCAGAACTGTTCGTCTGGAGCTTCATGAAATGGGTTTCTACGGCCGAGCAGCAGCACACAAGCCTAAGATCAACATGTGCAATGCCAAGCGTCTGCTGGAGTGGAAACACTTTCTCTGGAGTGATGAATCACATTTCCCAATCTGGCAGTCAGAACCACAAACCTGGGTTTGGCAGATGCCAGGAGAACGCTACCTGCCCCAAAGCATAATGCCAACTGTAAAGTTTGGTGGAGGAGGAATAATGGTCTGGGGTTGTTTTTCATGGTTTGGGCCCCTTAGTTTCATTGATGGGAAATCTAATCGCTACAGCATACAATGACATTCTAGACTATTCTGTGCTTCCAACTTTGTGGCAACAGTTTGGGGAAGGCCCTTTCCTGTTTCAGCATGACAATGCCCCTGTACACAAGGCGAGGTCCATACAGAAATAGTTTGTTGAGATCGATGTGGAAGAACTTTACAGGCCTGCACAGAGCCCTGACCTAAACCCTATTGAATACCTTTAGGGATGAATTGAAACGCCGACTGTGAGCCAGGCCTAATCGCCCAACCTCACTAATGCTGTTGTGGCTGAATGGAAGCAAGTCCCTGCAGCAATGTTCCAACATCTAGTGGAAAGCCTTCCCAGAAGACTAGAGGCTGTTATAGCAGCAAAGGGGCACCAACTCCATATTAATACCCATGATTTTGGAATGAGATGTTAGATGAGCAGGTGTCCACATACTTTTGGTCATGTAGTGTACATTCTCCTTCCATGCAAATGTGTAACTCTCTTTGCAGATGAGATTAAATCTAATTAGATTTTTTTTTTTAATTTTTTTAATCATTAATTTCAGAGGTCAGGGTCAAGCTGAGCCGGACCAAGAGTGGAAAAGGTTACTGATTATGATGACATCACTGGTGAGAAGTCAGTAATGACAAGATATTCAGTTGGCTGCATGTTATTCTGTCAGCCCTATCTCTGATGACATCTCCCTTTCTCTCCTCTCCTTCTAGCTCTCCCTATCTCTGTTGACATCTCCCTTTCTCTCCACGCCTTCTCTCTCTCTCTCCTTCCTCTCTCTCTGTTCCTCTCTCTCTCTTCCTGACAGATAGCATCAGACCTGTTGACTTGGGTAACAGACCTCTAGCATCTACACCCCCCTTCTCCAACTCTAACATCAGACCAATATAATATATAATATGTCAAGTATTAGTAGTTCCATAAAACAGTACTTGTTATTGGGGTTTAGAATGGTTTGTATGGACACATGAATTTCTCCATGTGGGATAATAAAGTTGACCAATATTGAACTGCTATAATCACTGTAGATTTATACTCTACCTACCTGGTGGACTGACGCTTTGAGCCTGGAGATCTGAGGAGAAAGAGAGAGACAGAGGAGAAAGAGAGAGAGAGACAGAGAGATAGAGAGAAAGGGAGGAGTCAGAGGAAGAGAGAGGCAGAGATTAAATCAACATAACATGACCTTTCATGATGTGATGGGGAAGATAGGCGTATCGTTGGTATGGTGCAACAACACCCATGTATAAACACATTCCCCATCTCTCACCCTCCTCTCTCCTCCACCCTCCTCTCTCCCCTCCCCTCCTCTCTCCCCTACCCTTCTCTCTCCTCCACCCTCCTCTCTCCCCTCCCTTCCTCTCTCCCCTCCCCTCCTCTCTCCTCCACCCTCCTCTCTCTCCTACCCTCCTCTCTCCTCCACCCTCCTCTCTCCCCTCCCCTCTTCTCTCCTCCACCCTCCTCTCTCCCCTCCCCTCCTCTCTCCCCCACCCTCCTCTCTCCGCGACCCTCCTCTCTCCCCTCCCCTCCTCTCTCCCCTACCCTTCTCTCTCCTCCACCCTCCCCTACACTTCTCTCCTCTGAAAATCTCTCTATCCCCTCCCCTCCCATCCTCTCTACTCTACCCTTCTCTCCTACCCTCCACTCTCCCCTTCCCTCCTTTCTCCCCTCCCCTTCTCTCTACCCTACCTTCTATCCCCTACCCTCCTCTCTCCTCTACCGTTCTCTCGTATCTACCCTCCTCTCTCCTCTACCCTTCCCTCTCTCCTACCCTCCTCTCTCCTCTACCCTTCCCTCTCTCCTACCCTCCTCTCTCCTCTACCCTTCCCTCTCTCCTACCCTCCTCTCTCCTCTACCCTTCCCTCTCTCCTACACTCCTCTCTCCTCTACCCTTCCCTCTCTCCTACCCTCCTCTCTCCTCTACCCTTCCCCTCTCCTACCCTCCTCTCTCCTCTACCCTTCCCCTCTCCTACCCTCCTCTCTCCTCTACCCTTCCCTCTTTCCTACCCTCCTCTCTCCTCTACCCTTCCCTCTCTCCTACCCTCCTCTCTCCTCTACCCTTCCCTCTCTCCTACCCTCCTCTCTCCTCTACCCTTCCCCTCTCCTACCCTCCTCTCTCCTCTACCCTTCCCTCTCTCCTACCCTCCTCTCTCCTCTACCCTTCCCTCTCTCCTACCCTCCTCTCTCCTCTACCCTTCCCTCTCTCCTACCCTCCTCTCTCCTCTACCCTTCCCTCTCTCCTACACTCCTCTCTCCTCTACCCTTCCCTCTCTCCTACCCTCCTCTCTCCTCTACCCTTCCCCTCTCCTACCCTCCTCTCTCCTCTACCCTTCCCCTCTCCTACCCTCCTCTCTCCTCTACCCTTCCCTCTTTCCTACCCTCCTCTCTCCTCTACCCTTCCCTCTCTCCTACCCTCCTCTCTCCTCTACCCTTCCCTCTCTCCTACCCTCCTCTCTCCTCTACCCTTCCCCTCTCCTACCCTCCTCTCTCCTCTACCCTTCCCTCTCTCCTACCCTCCTCTCTCCTCTACCCTTCCCTCTCTCCTACCCTCCTCTCTCCTCTACCCTTCCCTCTCTCCTACCCTCCTCTCTCCTCTACCCTTCCCTCTCTCCTACCCTCCTCTATCCTCTACCCTTCCCCTCTCCTACCCTCCTCTCTCCTCTACCCTTCCCTCTCTCCTACCCTCCTCTCTCCTCTACCCTTCCCTCTCTCCTACCCTCCTCTACCCTTCCCTCTCTCCTACCCTCCTCTCTCCTCTACCCTTCCCTCTCTCCTACCCTCCTCTCTCCTCTACCCTTCCCTCTCTCCTACCCTCCTCTCTCCTCTACCCTTCCCTCTCTCCTACCCTCCTCTCTCCTCTACCCTTCCCTCTCTCCTACCCTCCTCTCTCCTCTACCCTTCCCTCTCTCCTACCCTCCCCTCTCCTCTACCCTTCCCTCTCGCCTACCCTCCTCTCTCCTCTACCCTTCCCTCTCTCCTACCCTCCTCTCCCCAACCCTCTTTTCCCCTTCTCAAATCTCTCTCCCCTCAACCTTCTCTCTCACCTATCTTGCTCAATTCCCTCCTTTCCCATCTCCCCTCCCTTTCTCTCTCCCCTCCCTTTCTCTCTCCCCTCCCTTCTCTCTCCCCAACCCTCCTCTCTCCCTACCCTCTCTCTTTCTCCTCCTCCTCAAATCTCTCTCCCCACCCCTTCTCTCTCTTCTCATCTCTCTCTCTCTCTCTCTCTTTCTCTCTCTCTTCTTGACATATAGTGTTGGACCTGTTGATCTTGACTCAGCTCATAGACCTCTATCATCTACACCCCTCCTTCTCCTACTCTAACATAACACCAATATAATATATACTCTCATTCATTTACATAGAGACAGATACAATCAATCATTGACACACTGAATATACAACAGTCAGATGCATGACACCATCACAACTTAACTGACATTAGTGCCTGTCCCCAGATGGACAGTTAGGCTACAGTAAAGTACATTTACAGGTGATCACATCATTGTCCTGCTTTGAGACACATTTTTACTGTCTGCTTCCAGTTGCATGTTATTTTACTAGCCCTGCAAATGGTAACATATCTTACAATATCAAAACATATCTCAGTAACTGTCACAAGTGTCTATCAACGTAACAGCCTCCTACCTGTGCTCCACAACAGGATGGTCAGTATCACTAGAGGTATCATATCTGCCTCTAACTGGGGCTCCGCTGAGCGAAACAAGACTACTGTCATGAAGAGTCGAATGAAGTGTGGAAACTACTGCTTGGCTATATGACTTCTATCTCATTACGTCCTAACTTCAATGATGTGAGATTAACTTCTTAGAATCTTATCTTGGATCAGTGGTTGAACACACTACAGCAAACTGATATGTTAAAAAAACTCCACAGGAAGCTGCTGACAGAGCAGCAAAGTTACACATAGTGTGTCCTATAATATCGCCTCTAAATTTCTACTGCTTGAGTTCACCTCTTATAGAATATTGGCTTAATGTTCCAGCACCTCAATATAAACAGTACCAGCACCCAAAATGAGTACTGATGAGGTCTCATGTTAGAGCAGGAAAAGGTGGGATGTGGTGTAGAAGCTAGAGGTCTGTTACCCAAGTCAAGTCAACAGGCCTGATACTATATGTCAGGGTCAGGCTGGGCTGGGACAAGAGAGGAACAGGTTACTGGTTATGATGACATCACTGGTGAGAAGTCAGTGAATAAAAGATGAAGGGGAGAGGAAGGAGGAGAGGAGAGGGAGGAGAGGGGGAGAAAAGAGGAGAGAGAAGAGGAGGATGGGAGAATGGGAGAGGAGAGGGAGGAGAGGTGGAGAAAAGAGGAGAGAGAGAAGAGGAGGATGGGAGAAAGGGGAGAGGAGAGGAGAGGAGAGGAGAGGAGAGGAGAGGAGAGGAGAGGAGAGGAGAGGAGGATGGGAGAAAGGGAGAGGAGGTACTGTTTGTCTCCCACCGTTCCACTCAGAGGACTCTACCTTCTGTTATCAAGTGGGCATTTCCACCATATTTAGTGTACCAGTCATTTCAGTGAAGGGAACAAGTGCACACTTTAGGAGAAAGGAGAGATAATTGGTGCAATGCTTCTTTCTAGTCTACAGTCCTGCGTCTGTGACACCAGATTATCACCTAGTGGCCATAAGAAGAACTGTCCTGTCAGTGTGTTTTTACTGCTGGCTCAAAACAACACATGACCTGCAAACAGGATATGATTCATGTGTGAGTACTAAACGCATATGAATATAGTATATTATAGTATATTTATTATATATGTGGGTCTGATAAGTAAACACTCTTAATGTTTGCTGTTTTATCACTCAGAAGAACATTGGACACTATGTAACCAAACACATGTGAAACCTCATGATATGAGTGATAAGAAGTGTTTAAAAAGGTGAGTTCTGAACCCTGTAGACTACTGCACTACTTCTGAAGAAGACCAGAGTCATTTCAGAATGAAGACTGCTATAGTTCTGACGGTGTTGCTGTTCTGTCTGTCTGGGGCCTGGACTCAGGGAGAGAGTGGAGGGGTGACTAGTAGTTCTGTCTGTCTGTCTGTCTGGGGCCTGGACTCAGGGAGAGAGTGGAGGGGTGACTAGTAGTTCTGTCTGTCTGTCTGTCTGTCTGTCTGGGGCCTGGACTCAGGGAGAGAGTGGAGGGGTGACTAGTAGTTCTGTCTGTCTGTCTGTCTGGGGCCTGGACTCAGGGAGAGAGTGGAGGGGTGACTAGTAGTTTTGTCTGTCTGTCTGTCTGGGGCCTGGACTCAGGGAGAGAGTGGAGGGGTGACTAGTAGTTCTGTCTGTCTGTCTGTCTGTCTGTCTGTCTGTCTGTCTGTCTGTCTGTCCTGTCCTGTCCTGTCCTGTCCTGTCCTGTCCTGTCTGTCTGTCTGTCTGTCTGTCTGTCTGTCTGTCTGTCTGTCTGTCTGTCTGTCTGTCTGTCTGTCTGTCTGTCTGTCTGTCTGTCTGTCTGTCTGTCTGTCTGTGTGTGTGTGTGTGTGTGTGTGTGTGTGTGTGTGTGTGTGTGTGTGTGTGTGTGTGTCCTGGACTCAGGGAGAGAGTGGAGGGGTGACTAGTAGTTCAAATGTATTTTGTAAGCCCTTCTTACATCAGCTTATATCTCAAAGTGCTTATACAGAAACCCAGCCTAAAACCCCAAACAGCAAGCAATGCAGGTGTAGAAGCACGGTGGCTAGGAAAAACTCCCTAGAATAGCCAGAACCTAGGAAGAAACCTAGAGAGGAACCAGGCTATGAGGGGTGGCCAGTCCTCTTCTGGCTGTGCCGGGTGGAGATTATAACATAACATGGCCAAGATGTTCAAATGTTCATAGATGACCAGCAGGGTCAAATAATAATAATCACAGTGGATGTCGAGGGTGCAACAGGTCAGCACCTCATGAGAAAATGTCAGTTGGCTTTTCGTAGCCGATCATTCAGAGTTTCTCTACCGCTCCTGCTGTCTCTAGAGAGTTGAAAACAGCAGGTCTGGGACAGGTAGCACGTCCGGTGAACAGGTCAGGGTTCCATAGCCGCAGGCAGAACAGTTGAAACTGGAGCAGCAGCACGGCCAGGTGGACTGGGGACAGCAAGGAGTCATCAGACCAGGTAGTCCTGAGGCATGGTCCTAGGGCTCAGGTCCTCCAAGAGAGAGAGAAAAAAAGAGAGAAAGAAAGAGAGAATTAGACAGAGCATACTTAAATTCACACAGGACACCGTATAAGACAGAAGAAATACTCCAGATATAACAGACTGACCCTAGCCCCTCGACACATAAACTACTGCAGCATAAATACTGGAGGCTGAGACAGGAGGGGTTGGGAGACACTGTGGCCCCATCCGACGATACCCCCGGACAGGGCAAAACAGGCAGGATATAACTGCCAATGTTCTGTCTGTCTGTCTGCAAGCCAGCCAGCCAGCCAGACCAGCCAGCCAGCCATCTGCAGTATATACACTACATGACCAAAAGTATGTGGACACCTGCTCATCTAACATCTCATTCCAAAATCATGGGTATTAATATGGAGTTGGTCCCACCTTTGCTGCTATAACAGCCTCCAGTCTTCTGGGAAGGTTTCCACTAGATGTTGAAACATTGCTGCAGGGACTTGCTTCCATTCAGCCACAAGAGCATTAGTGAGGTCGGGCACTGATGTTAGGTGATTAGGCCTGGCTCGCAGTCGGCGTTCCAATTCATCCCAAAGGCGTTCGACGTTGTTGAGGTCAGGGCTTTTTGAAGTTCTTCCACACCAATCTCGACTAACCATTCATGTATGGAACTCGCTTTGCGTACGGGGCATTGTTATGCTGAAACAGGAAAGGGCCTTCCTCAAACTGTTCCCAAAAAGTTGGAAGCACAGATTCCTCTGGAATGTCATTGTATGCTGTAGCATTAAGATTTCCCTTCACTGGAACTAAGGGGCCCAAACCATGAAAAACAGCCCCAGACCATTATTCCTCCTCCACCAAACTTTACAGTTGGCATGATGCATTGGGGCAGGTATCATTCTCATGGCATCCTACTGGACACACATGGGTTAATGATACATAGACAACATCGGTCTGATCTTATAAAGACCTTTGGACAGGAACATTAGATAATCAGTTATAGACACCAGTAGGAGTGTGCATGTCACCACCAATAGAATCTATGCCCCAATATCTGAGCCAGTAAGAGAATGGACACTAAGCAAGACAACACGATTCATAAAGTGGAGTGACGATGTTAAGTAAGGATCAGACTGTATAGGCTATATTACATGTATTTAGTGTATTATCGGGGTGGCAGGGTAGTGGTTAGAATGTTATGTAAGGATAAGACTGTATAGACTATATTACATGTATATAGTGTATTATTGGGGCAGCAGGGTAGCCTAGTGGTTAGAATGTTATGTAAGGATCAGACTGTATAGGCTATATTACATGCATATAGTGTATTATCGGGGCGGCAGGGTAGCCTAGTGGTTAGAATGTTATGTAAGGATCAGACTGTATAGACTATATTACATGTATTTAGTGTATTATCGGGGCGGCAGGGTAGTGGTTAGAATGTTATGTAAGGATCAGACTGTATAGACTATATTACATGTATTTAGTGTATTATTGGGGCAGCAGGGTAGTGGTTAGAATGTTATGTAAGGATCAGACTGTATAGACTATATTACATGTATATGGTGTATTATTGGGGCGGCAGGGTAGCCTAGAGGTTAGAATGTTATGTAAGGATCAGACTGTATCAAAGCCAAGTACTAAGAATGAAGAGTCAGTTCTTCCATGGAATTGTTCGGCTTTGTTACTGTTTGTAATAAAGTCTAATTGAATTCACAGGTTCCGGTATTGGTGAAATATTTGATTCAATATTTTCCACAACAGTTAATGTGTATAGACTGCAAGAACTTTGAAATTAAATTGTTTTCAAGTCATTATTAACAACAACCCGAAAATAAATATTTAAAACTTTCAACTAAAACCAAACGTATATTGGACGTCGGGTATAGTCTTCTTTTCAACGTCTTTTCAATTACATTTAGCTAGGTGGTATAGCCCAATGTCAAAACACAGTTTTAAAGTGTCCAAATCAATAACCAATATGCAGAAACCATTTGTGATATTGAAAACCTAAATATAAAATATACTATCTGCACAAACATCTGCAACAATAATCATATTACTTGTATTTTTTAAAACAAGCACCTTTTAAAATGCACAAGCACCAGAAACACTGTTGTTTTGACAAGTAGCAATAAATCACTGATATCAATTAGGGGGAAATCAGGTTGTATGTGCTGTTGAAACTAACACAACTAAACAAACACATGGAAGTGGGAGATATATTTTACCTCACTGGTTAGAGGACAACCTGCAGAAGACAGTCAGCTACATTTTGGAGTGATGCATTTAAACTTAGGGGTCGCTAAACAAAGGAACGAAACACTTATTTTTCATCACTCATCGATATCATGTTGAAATCATTTGCGTGAGAGTGGGGAGATGAGGTTGCATGTCATGTTAAAACTAACAGCTCAAAAACCAGATGGAATCTGGGAATAATGTGTACATCACTGGTTAGAGGACAACTTGTAGAAAACAGCGAGCTACATTTTGATTCAAGTGGGTCACCAATGCTGTAAGTGTAACACAGCTATTTTTTTGTTAGTCACTTTTTGTTACATCACATAAATAGTACTGGATTAATAGCCTGGATTTTCCCCCTGAGGTTAATATCCATATCATGCTGAAATCAACTGAACAGGGGGCAAACGTTTAGTGTTCTACATTGTGACATTATTAAAATACTCCTACTACAATGTTAAAACATTATACATTGTGACATCATAAAAATACTCATACTACAATGTGAAAACAATCTACATTGTGACATCATTAAAATACTCCTACTACAATGTTAAAACATTCTACATTGTGACATCATTAAAATACTCCTACTACAATGTGAAAACATTCTACATTGTGACATCATTAAAATACTCCTACTACAATGTGAAAACAATCTACATTGTGACATCAGTAAAATACTCCTACTACAATGTTAAAACATTCTACATTGTGACATAATTTCATTGATATCATGAAACAACTCCTTCATGTATGTATTTTCTGATGTTTGATCAGAGATCTTTTATCAGAGTATCGCTTGTCACATTGATCACAGCTATGAGGTTTCTCTCCTGGGTGTGTTCTCTGGTGTATAGTCAGATAGCTAGATGTAGTAAAGCTCTTCCCACATTGACCACAGCTATAAGATTTCTCTCCTGTGTGTGTTCTCTGGTGTACAATCAGATGGCTAGATGTAGTAAAACTTTTCCCACATTGATCACAGCTATAAGGTTTCTCTCCTGTGTGTGTTCTCTGGTGTATAATCAGATGGCTAGATGTAGTAAAACTCTTCCCACATTGTTCACAACTATAAGGTTTCTCTCCTGTGTGTGTTCTCTGGTGTGATACCAGGTTGCTTGACTGAGTAAAACTCTTCCCACATTGATCACAGCTGTATGGTTTCTCTCCTGAGTGTTTTCTCTGGTGCGATAAGAGGCTGCTTGACTGAGTAAACCTCTTCCCACATTGATCACAGCTATACGATTTGTCTCCTGTGTGTGTTCTCTGGTGTACAATCCGATGGCTAGATGTAGTAAAACTCTTCCCACATTGATCACAGCTATAAGGTTTCTCTCCAGTGTGAATTCTCATGTGTACTTTTAGTGAATTTGATCTTAAGTAACTCTTCCCACAATCAAAACAGTGATGAGATTTCTCTCCTGTGTGTACTCGCTGGTGTATTTTAAGTTCTGATGAAGATTTGCAACCTTTTCCACAGTCAGAGCAACAGTGAGATTTCTTCCCTGTGGGTCTCCTCTGGTGTTTCTTGGGGTGTTCTGATCGGGAGGGACTCTTCTCTGCCTCGTCAGCTTCATGATGTTGTTGAGGCTCCCCAGAGGATCCACGATAGTCACGTCTCTCTCCTGTGTGAACAACAAGTCAGACAGATGGTTAAAGGCCCACAACAGCAGAAATCCACTGTAAAAGGTGATGCCAACAGCATAGCCATGATATTGTACAACAATTGACGTCTGTAATGAATGTTAAAATTATTTTACAATTGTCTTAAGACATTCAAGTGAGCAACAATAGTTATATTAAATCAAATGTATTTATATAGCCCTTCTTACATCAGCTGATATCTCAAAGTGCAGTACAGAAACCCAGCCTAAAAAACCAAACAGCAAGCAATGCAGGTGTAGAAGCACGGTGGCTAGGAAAAACTCCCTAGAAAGGCCGAAACCTAGAGAGGAACCAGGCTATGAGGGGTGGCCAGTCCTCTTCTGGCTGTGCCGGGTGGAGATTATAACAGAACATGGCCAAGATGTTCAAATGTTCATAAATGACCAGCATGGTCAAATAATAATAATCACAGTAGTAGTCGAGGGTGCAGCAAGTCAGCACCTCAGGAGTAAATGTCAGTTGGCTTTTCGTAGCCGATCATTAAGAGTATCTCTACCGCTCCTGCTGTCTCTAGAGAGTTGAAAACAGCAGGTTTTAGTATTTGATTTTTTCCCGTCCTAGAACATATACAGCAACACCTCCCCCATTGGCATTCCTGTCTTTATGTAGATGTTATATCCCTGTATTGCTCCTGCTCTATCAGAGGAATGATATAAGTGAGTGTCAGAGGTGGCCAGTATATGAATGTTATCCGATGTTAACAAGTTATTGATTTCATGAACCTTATTTCTAAGGCCACATATTTGAATAAGGGCCATTCCTTCCTCTTTCCTGGGCAGCTGACTGAGAAAACAAATACAAATGAAAACATTGTTTGACTACTAGTCGGTCATTTTAAAGAGCTGATTGGGTCTCTACTTGACACCAACAAACATCCCATAATATCTGTCCCTCTGCCCTTCCTACATGGTGACAAACAGTTCAGCAGACGTTGAGTCCTCCTGGCTAGGAGACAATTGCAGCTCTGAGGGTGTAACATTTATTGTCAGGAGGGAGAGAGATGACTCAAGGACTAAACTATATAAAGTGGCATTATACGCCACCGGAGTTGTTCATCACATTTAACAAACCAAACATTGAAATCCCCTTATAGAAGGTCAAGTAAAAAACCAAACCAGTCTGGGCATCAATACTGGTATCTGGTAAAATACGGTATACCGCCCAGCCCCAAGCCTAGGTTAAAACTATCATTTTGACCTTATGGATGGCCAGTCCTCGTATTCATAGTGTAGTGAATTCAGGGGGAAGCCCTGAGCTGAACTCAAACCTGGTCCAGCGACTGTAAATCAAGCAGACAGTAACATTATAAACGTATTCATAGTGTAGTGAATTCAGGGGGAAGCCCTGAGCTGAACTCAAACCTGGTCCAGCGACTGTAAATCAAGCAGACAGTAACATTATAAACGTATTCATAGTGTAGTGAATTCAGGGGGAAGCCCTGAGATGAACTCAAACCTGGTCCAGCGACTGTCAAGCCAACACTTTATAACTGTTACGCCAAGATGTCTGAACTTCTTGACGAGGTCGCTAGGTTTTGGGTTAAGGTTACTACAATAGCTTTCTCTATGAATGTGAGAGTGGTTACATTTCTCCAGCCCCCATCCCTCAGCGGTTTACCAAAACAAGTCTCAGGGCAGGCATTTTGTTGCTGTTTAAATCCCAGGTTGTCCCTTTAAAAAAGCCAAATCAATCAATCAACCAATCTGCAGTTGAAACAATAACAATGATGTCATTCCACCACTGTTTTGGTCATAAGATGATGGATGGGGCTGGAGAAATGTAACTACTCTCAAATCCATAGACAGACCTATGGATGCAAGGACTGACCATCCATGATATCAACATTATAGTTTTAACCATGTTGAAGCTATACAGTGTTGGTTTACTATGTTTCTAAACATTGGCATAAAACAGCTTGTTTGTGGTTCTGATGGGGTACAACAGTTGAACAAAGCTCATGAGGCATGTGTTATATTCTTCAAGAATCAATGGCTATAAATAATATAAATGTAGCAATTGCATATTTCCCCTTTAATACCACACATCAGTTCAACAACTGCAGTTTGTTCCTCTGGTTTTAAGACAGTACTTACTAATGTTAATCACGGCCCTGTTTCTCAAAACCATCTTACGGATAAGTTCACCTCCGAACCATAGGATGCCTTAAGATGCCTTTGGGAAACTGGGCCCAGATGTCCAGTTTCCTCCTCTTCGTCGTTCTCCTCCTTTTTCGATGTGACAGTCATCTCCCCCTCCTCCTCTTTCACTCCAAAAACTGCATCCTCCTCTCTCAGCCTCCTCTTCTTTTACTGTAACATCCTCCTCTTTCACTCTGAACGAGTCTTCCTTTTCTTCCACAGAAACGTTTTTTTCTTCTTCTATCACGGTAACAGCTTCACCCTCTACTTGTTTTTGTATTGTAACATCCTTCTCCTCATCCTTCTCTTTCAGATGAGCTTCTTTCTCCGTCCAGAAGACCTCTTTTTTAGCAGGAGGAGAGTAGCTTAGTGAACTCATGGTCGGGGATGTTCGCTAGCTAGCATTAGCGACTAGCCTAGTTCTAAGCTAATTTAGCAAACCAGCTAGCTGACAAACAACGTAATTATATAATTAAATAGGCCAACAAGCACATACCACAGAAGTGTGTTCAAAACACAGCGACTAATATACACCAAAACAGTGTAAAGAGCGTGAATGTTGTAGCTATGTTTGCTAGAAAGCTACCGAGGTGTCTGACTAACTGTTGTTGTTGAAGGAGCGTCCCGTCCACTAGATTATACGTCACACTGGCAGCATCGCCTGAACCTAAAAGACGCACATCGCCATCTGCTGACTGGAGTGGGCAACGCAGTTGAGGAACCAAAAGTTTATTTTCATTTATTTCATAAAAGTGTAATATTACATTAAGTCGTTCAAAGAGAAGCATGTGTTGATTGATTCGTGTTTAATGAGTGATAATTTAAAACAAACTTTAGACCCACTACATATTTACATTGAACCATAGTTCTGACATGGATCATTTTGACCCCTGAGCCATATCTTTTATCAGAGCCAAAATGTGGTTTATTCCATTTTTCATGACTTTGTCAATCAACTTGTTCTTAATACATCTAAATCATGGTTTAGTGTTTCTGTATCAATATGGATTTTTAACAAACTCAAATCCTTTGGAGTCATTTTGACTCCAGCCAAAAGTACCTTTGATAAATAGGACGTTTATTTCAAATCAAATCAAATCACATTTTATTGGTCACATACACGTGTTAAGCAAATGTTACTGCAGGTGTAGCAAAATGCTTGTGGTTCTAGCTCCGACAGTGCAGTAATATCTAACAATTTCACAACATATACCCAAAACACACAAATCAAAGTATTTGAATGTAGGTTTCTCTGTAGACATGATCCATCCCACCAGAGGGTGGAGGGGCACCTGTATCAGTGGTTTAGACCAGATAGACACCTGCAGACACACAGTATAGTGCCTCCCATGTACTCTCCTAAGATTGGACTTTTCTATACCACGTATCACATGACTGTGTACAAAACTGCCAATGGTAGAAAACTCTGCCAGTGTAATACAGTGCATTCGTTAAGTATTCAGACCCCTTCACTTTTTCCACATTTAGTTACATTACAGCCTCATTCTAAAATTGAATAATCTTTTCCCCCTCATCAATCTACACACAATACCCCATAATGACAAACCAAAAACAGTTTTTTAGACATGTTTTCAAATGTATTTACTTAAGTATTCAGACCCTTTGCTTTGAGACTCGAAATTGAGCTCAGATGCATCCTGATGCCATTGATCATCCTTGAGATGTTTCTACAACTTGATTGGAGTCCACCTGTGGTAAATTCAATTGATTAGACATGATTTGGAAAGGCACACACCTGTCTATATAAGGTTTACACAGGTGGAACAGTTTACAGTGCATGTCAGAGCTAAAACCAAGCCATGAGGTCAAAGGAATTGTCCGTAGAGCTCTGAGACAGGATTGTGTCGAGGCACAGATCTGGGTAAAGGTAACAAAAACCCATGTTACCCAGAACCCCATGTCACCCAGAACCCCATGTTACCCAGAACCCCATGTTACCAAAAACCCCATGTTACCAAAACTCCATGTTACCCAGAACCCCATGTTACCCAGAACCCCATGTTACCCAGAACCCCATAATACCCAGAACCCCCTGTTACCCAGAACCCCATGTTACCCAGAACCCCATGTTTCTCTGGTGATAAAAAAACGAACTAAATGAATAATGATGGTTGCAGTCACTCCTTTTAGATTTCTTCCAAGGTTCTAGAAAGATAAACTAATTCTGAACTTGTTATTAAAATTAGAACCACTTCAGGTTTGTCACCACATTTTAAACACCAGTCCACTGCTGACCATCGATTTAAAACACAAAACTGACCTAAGATCAGCATGTAGGGTCAGCTTCATTCTACTCCTACTCCGTCCCCTGGGCTGCTCTCTCCTCTCCCGGTCCAGCTTCAGCTCTGGAGCTCAGAGAGACCATCTCCATCTCATTGACATAAAGATCCATGCTGCTCACCCTGTTCACTCTCTTCTGCCTCCTGGTGGGCTAGGGAGACACAGCACCAACAGTCAGACATTTACTCTCTAGTACCTCCATTCTCTCTCCCTCCCACTCCTCCTCACCCTCTCCCTTTAGTTTAAATGACTTGTAACATCTGAGTAAATGTCTTTACCTTGTAGTACAGGTAGGAGGTGGTGATGGCTGTCAGTAGGAGCAGCAGCACTACAACGTGTCTGATGATGAAGGCTGGCAGAGGAGAGGCTGCAAACAGAAACACCTTTGATGAGGGGACTGATCATCATCACATAGATCTGTGGGAAATCTGTAAATGACAAAGTTATAAGTCTGGTTCATGTTCAGTTACCTGTGATGGTGAGGGAGAGGAGCTCACTCTTAGAGGAGAAGTAATGAGAGAAAACATAATTGTCATAAACACAGCTGTAGTTCCCTTGGTGGGAGTCATCTGCATCAGGGAAGAGGAAGGCAGCAGAGTGATTGACAGCTGGCTGGGTCTGCTGTATGTTGGAGCCGGTGAATGTGAGGAGGAAGGAGCCTCCTGGGTACTGTGGCTGAGTGGAGCAGGTGATGGTGAAGCTGTGTCCCCATAACATCTCGGGCCCCTGGTGGCCCTTGGAGACCCCTCCCATTGAGTCAGTCAGGGAGATATCAGGCTGGACCAGGAGTTCTGTAGCAATAAAAGAGAAGAAGAAAAACCTCTTCAACTAGTTTCCTATAGATATGACAATAACATCAGCATGTAACAGTGCTAGCCACCCTCCCTCACAGGGCAACATGAGTAGTGGGCCTACAGTCACTGAGACAACATATGTTGATATCAGGCTTAAGCAGGACATCTGGAACAAGAGGAGAGAAAAAGAAAACGTAGCTCCTCAACTACTTTCCTCATTTAGATATGACAATAACATGACATGTGACAGTGGTAGTGAGTAGAGACGTTCACTGAGATAACACTCAAATACAAAAGCATTCTGGGATATTTAACTTGTATTTGATTCCTACTTGACTGAGTGATCTATTTTGCACAGCAGACTGACAAGCTAAACAATCATCATGAGAGGTGCAGAGGAAGTTGAATGAATGAAGGAAATCAGTTGAATATAATTATAATATGTTGATATTTCCTGAGCAGATCACTGTGAGTCCAGGAAGGAGATATAATACATGGACAAAAGTATGTGGAATTCAGCAGTGAGTTTTACAACAGAGGATTATTTTTACGCTCTACGTGGTTCAACACTCGGCGGTCCGTTCTGTCAGCTTGTGTTGTCTACCACTTCACGGCTGAGCCGTTGTTGCTCCAAGACGTGCCACGTTTAAAGTCACTGAGATTATCAGTAAGGATATTTTACTGACTGTGTTTGTCTATGGAAATTGCATGGCTGCATGCTCGAGTTTATACACCTGTCAGCAACAGGTGTGGCTGAAATAGCCAAATCCACTGATGTCCACATACATTTGGCAATATAGTGTATATTGTCATTACCTGAGCAGATCACTTTGAGTCCAGGAAGGTGATCATAGCTTCTGGTACACTCTCTCAGCGCGCGCTCAGACCCAGAACAGTGAACTAAACACCCTCTAGTGGTGTATCCAGGAAGTACTGAAACATTGGAGCCACAACCCAGCTGTCTACACACTACTGCAGCTACAGCCTTCACGTCAGAGAAAGATCCCACAATCCTCCACTCTCCCTGGTCGTACCGCTCCACTCCACCAGCACAGCGACTGCCTCCTCCCACCAGCCTCACATCATCAGGCTCTGAGAAAAGAAAAGAGAGAGACAGTAATCTTACTATTTTCTCACTAAAACACACCTATATTGTCTCTCATATTCTTCACTCCAGGTGAGAAACAATGTTGATTGAGTGACAAACTGTTTCTTACCTGAGCAGGTGAGTCCAACAGCATTACCAGGTAGGCAGGTGTTGTGTTTTCTGTCTGAGGTGTCACAGTCCAGGAGAAGGGACTCTTTGCCTTTACACTGGAACTCTTTATCCCAGGTCTGACCCTCACCTCCTCCATAGAGCCCCCCCTGTAGAGCTGCAGGAGCCCCACAGCCAAGCTCCCCACAGACTACCTCTGCATCCTGCCGGTCAAAGTCAGCTTCACACACTGAGGCCCAGGACTGATTGGACTTCACCTCCACTCTCCCAGAGCAGAAACCAGCTCCATCCACAAGCCGCACAGACTCTGGAGAAAAAGAGTTGGTTGAACATTCAATCAGTTTTGTTGATGACACTGTCAAGGACTAAACACAAATATGTTGGATAAAAGATTGTAGTTTGCTATGTTTGATACTGTAAGAGGTAGAAATGGGTTCTTAGTCACTCAGGATCGGGTTGGGAATTTATTTATTTATTTATTTACCGTTATTTTACCAGGTAAGTTGACTGAGAACACGTTCTCATTTGCAGCAACGACCTGGGGAGTAGTTACAGGGGAGAGGAGGGGGATGAATGAGCCAATTGTAAACTGGGGATTATTAGGTGACCATGATGGTTTGAGGGCCAGATTGGGAATTTAGCCAGGACACCGGGATTAACACCCCTACTCTTACGATAAGTGCCATGGGATCTTTAATGACCTCAGAGAGTCAGGACACCCGTTTAACGTCCCATCCGAAAGACGGCACCCTACACAGGGCAGTGTCCTGTGTAGGGTGCCGGAATAATGCAGGCAGGAGACAGGAATAAGTTCACTTCACTTTATAGAAAATAAACAGCTGGACATCCATCAGGCAGCTTCACTTCAGTACCATCTGAACTACAATGATCTGCCCATGAACATCTCCCATAAACCAATATGACAAACACAAATATAATGTTTAAATACATCTGACATCTCTCCCTCTATTTAAATGAAATTAAAACACATAAAACATGATGCATGGTAATATTGTATAATGTACAAATAAATCTCTCAATATGACCAGTCTCTTACCTGAACAGGTCACATGATGATAATATCCACCATCACAGACACCAGGTTCTCCTATAAAGCCACACTGTCTAAATGAAGACTCATTTCCATCACATCTCAATAGTGCGACTCCTCTTCTTCCATCTTCAATCAGAGGTCCTCTAGATTCAGCTACAACATTCCCACAGTTCAGCTCTCTACACACAACCTTAATCTCTCTCATTATTCTCCACCTCCCAGTACATAGACCTGACCACTCTCCTTCATAGAAGACTTCCACTGTCCCAGAACAGGAAGTGGTCCCATCCACCAGTCTGACTGAGAGTTCAGCTGTAAACAGCAGAGAGGAAAACACAGTGGTGAGGACAGATGATGACAGTGATTCTGTTATTCTAACAGCAGTAATGCTTTGTGGTTGACAAGTATTAGTAGTTCCATAAAACACTACTTGTTATTGGGTTTTAGAATGGCTTGTATGGACACATGAATTTCTCCATGTGGGATAATTAAGTTGAATAATATTGAACTGCTATAATCACTGTAGATTTATACTCTACCTACCTGTTGGACTGACGCTATGAGCCTGGCGACCTGAGGAGAAAGAGAGAGACAGAGGAGAAAGAGAGGAGTCAGAGGAAGAGAGAGACAGAGGAGAAAGGGAGGAGTCAGAGGAAGAGAGAGACAGAGGAGAAAGGGAGGAGTCAGAGGAAGAGAGAGACAGAGGAGAAAGGGAGGAGTCAGAGGAAGAGAGAGACAGAGGAGAAAGGGAGGAGTCAGAGGAAGAGAGAGACAGAGGTTAAATGAACATCAACATGACCTTTCATGATGTGATGGGAAGACAGGCTTATCGTTGGTATGGTGCAACAACACATATGTGTACATACGCTATATATACAAAAGTATGTGGACACCCCTTCAAATTGGTGGATTCTATTTCAGCCACACCCCTTCCTGACAGATGTATAAATCAAGCACTCAGCCATGCAATCTCCATAGACAAACATTGTCAGTAGAATGGCCTTAATGAAGAGCTCAGTGACTTTCAACATGGCAACATCATAGTATGCCACCTTTCCAAGTCAGATGGTCAAATTTCATAATCCCCCAACTCCTCTTCTCCCTTCTTCTCTCCTCTCCCCTATCCCCCTCTCCTCTTCTCCACCTCTCCTCTTCTCCACCTCTCCTCTTCTCTTCTCTTCTTCCCCTCTTATCTTCTCTAACCCTCTCCTCTTCTCCCCCTCTCATCTTCTCCAATCCTCTCCTCTTCTCCCCTTCCCCACTTCTGTCCCTCTCTTCTCCTCTTTTGACACTTCTATTCTCCTCTTCTCCCCCTCTCATTCTCCCTCCACTCCTCTTCTCCCCCCTCTCCTCTTCCCCCCCTCTCCTCTTCTCACAATATCCTCTTCTCCCCCTCTCTTCTCTTCCCTCTCCTCGCCTCCCCCTTGCTTCTCCTCATCTCTTCTCCAATTTCCCCCATCTCTTCTCCCCCCTCTTCTCTTCTGCCCCTCTCCTCTTCCCTCCCTTTCCTCTTCTCCACTTCTCCCCCCTCTCCTCTTCTCCCCCTCTTCTCTTCGCCACCTCTCCTCTTCTCCCCCATCTCATCTTCTCCAACCCTCTCCTCTTCTCCCCTTCCCCACTTCTGCCCCTCTCTTCTCCTCTTTTGACACTCTATTCTACTCTTCTCTCCCTCTCCCCCTCTCTTCTCCTCTCCCCCCTCCCCTATCCCCTTTCCTCCCCTTTCCTCCTCTCTTCTCTTTCTTCTCCTCTTCTTCCCCTCTCCTTTTCTCTTCTCCCCCCTCCAGTCTCCTCTTCTCCCCCCTCTCCTCTCCACTTCCTTCCTCTCCCCTCTCCTCCCCTTTCCTCCTCTCTCCTCCCCCTCTCCTCTTCTCTTCTTCCCCTCTCGTCGCTCCCCATCTCCTCTTCTCACCCTCTTGTCTTTACCCCCTCCCCCCTCAACATGGATCTAGTCCAATCAGACGTGTCTCACATCAACATGGATCTAGTCCAATCAGACGTGTCTCACCTCAACATGGATCTAGTCCAATCAGACGTGTCTCACCTCAACATGGATCTAGTCCAATCAGACGTGTCTCACCTCAACATGGATCTAGTCCAATCAGACATGTCTCACCTCAACATGGATCTAGTCCAATCAGACGTGTCTCACCTCAATATGGATCTAGTCCAATCAGACGTGTCTCACCTCAACATGGATCTAGTCCAATCAGACGTATCTCACCTCAACATGAATTTAGTCCAATCAGACGTGTCTCACCTCAACATGAATCTAGTCCAATCAGACGTGTCTCACCTCAACATGGATCTAGTCAAATCAGACGTGTCTCACCGCAACATGGATCTAGTCCAATCAGACGTGTCTCACCTCAACATGGATCTAGTCCAATCAGACGTGTTCACACTGATATTGATCTAAAAGGCAACAGTGACTTTTTTAATGCAACAGAATAAACACTAAAAAACACATTACATTTCAATAGGTGCAATAACTTATCTCTGTACACTATTCTGATTAGATACTATTTAATGCTGAGTTTGGACACAGGTTTTTATAGGAACACTAAGGCACCTGGACCACATATTGAGATGTGCCTTTAGTTAAGTAAATCAGTTGTTACATGAGGTGACAGTTGTAGGACTGTTAACAAAGTAGCTGAATTGTCAAAGACCGTAGCCTGAGGTCACCCAAAGAAAAGAATTCCAGAACTTTCTCTTGTAAAGAATTACAAATCTACCACTTTCATATAAACCCCTCGATACACAGCAGAACATCTACACTGAATCCATCCACCAAACATCCTGATTTGTTTTAATCAACACTTTTTATGACACTAAAATAACCTTCAACTACAGTATATATGAAGGGATTATTGTCATTGTTACATTATATAGGCTACAGTAAGTTATATTCTTCCATTTTAAATAACAGGCTCTCCCACCATCTAGAATCATCAGGTCTGCTTGCAGATGAACAGAATGTCTTGGAAAGACAGACCTTTAGACCTCATAGGCCTGTCCAATACTATGTTAAATTTTTATTATTTATACTTTACAAGTGGGATTTAAATTGATGTACACACCATGATGTCTCAGTGAAAATCTATTGTATATATACAGTGGGGCAAAAAAGTATTTAGTCAGCCACAAATTGTGCAAGTTCTCCCACTTAAAAAGATGAGAGAGGCCTGTAATTTTCATCATAGGTACACTTCAACTATGACAGACGAAATTAGAATTTTTTTTCTCCAGAAAATCACATTGTAGGATTTTTAATGAATTTATTTGCAAATTATGGTGTAAAATAAGTATTTGGTCAATAACAAAAGTTTATCTCAATACTTTGTTATATACCCTTTGTTGGCAATGACAGAGGTCAAACGTTTTCTGTAAGTCTTCACAAGGTGTTCACACACTGTTGCTGGTATTTTGGCCCATTCCTCCATGCAGATCTCCTCTAGAGCAGTGATGTTTTGGGGCTGTTGCTGGGCAACACGGACTTTCAACTCCCTCCAAAGATTTTCTATGGGCTTGAGATCTGGAGACTGGCTAGGCCACTCCAGGACCTTGAAATGCTTCTTACGAAGCCACTCCTTCGTTGCCCGGGCGGTGTGTTTGGGATACTTGTCATGCTGAAAGACCCAGCCACGTTTCATCTTCAATGCCCTTGCTGATGGAAGGAGGTTTTCACTCAAAATCTCACGATACATGGCCACATTCATTCTTTCCTTTACACGGATCAGTCGTCCTGGTCCCTTTGCAGAAAAATAGCCCCAAAGCATGATGTTTCCACCCCCATGCTTCACAGTAGGTATGGTGTTCTTTGGATGCAACTCAGCATTCTTTGTCCTCTAAACACGACGAGTTGAGTTTTTACCAAAAAGTTATATTTTGGTTTCATCTGACCATATGACATTCTCTGAATCTTCTTCTGGATCATCCAAATGCTCTCTAGCAAACTTCAGACGGGCCTGGACATGTACTGGCTTAAGCAGGGGGACACATCTGGCACTGCAGGATTTGAGTCCCTGGCGGCATAGTGTGTTACTGATGGTAGGCTTTGTTACTTGGTCCCAGCTCTCTGCAGGTCATTCACTAGGTCCCCCCGTGTGGTTCTGGGATTTTTGCTCACCGTTCTTGTGATCATTTTGATCCCACAGGGTGAGATCTTGCGTGGAGCCCCAGATCGAGGGAGATTATCAGTGGTCTTGTATGTCTTCCATTTCCTAATAATTGCTCCCACAGTTTATTTCTTCAAACCAAGCTGCTTACCTATTGCAGATTCAGTCTTCCCAGCCTGGTGCAGGTCTACAATTTTGTTTCTGGTGTCCTTTGACAGCTCTTTGGTCTTGGCCATAGTGGAGTTTGGAGTGTGACTGTCTGAGGTTGTGGACAGGTGTCTTTTATACTGATAACAAGTTCAAACAGGTGCCATTAATACAGATAACGAGTGGAGGACAGAGGAGCCTTTTAAAGAAGAAGTTACAGGTCTGTGAGAGCCAGAAATCTTGCTTGTTTGTAGGTGACCAAATACTTATTTTCCACCATAATTTGCAAATAAATTAATTAAAAATCCTACAATGTGATTTTCTGGATTTTTTTGTCTCATTTTGTCTGTCATAGTTGAAGTGTACCTATGATGAAAATTACAGGCCTCTCTCATCTTTTTAAGTGGAAGAACTTGCACAATTGGTGGCTGACTAAATACTTTTTTGCCCCACTGTATATACAGTGGGGAGAACAAGTATTTGATACACTGACGATTTTGCAGGTTTTCCTACTTACAAAGCATGTAGAGGTCTGTACTTTTTTGTCATAGGTACACTTCAACTGTGAGAGACGGAATCTAAAACAAAAATCCAGAAAATCACATTGTATGATTTTTAAGTAATTAATTAGCATTTTATTGCATGACATAAGTATTTGATACATCAGAAAAGCAGAACTTAATATTTAGTACAGAAACCTATGTTTGCAATTACAGAGATCATATGTTTCCTGTAGTTCTTGACCAGGTTTGCACACACTGCAGCAGGGATTTTGGCCCACTCCTCCATACAGACCTTCTCCAGATCCTTCAGTTTTTGGGGCTGTCGCTGGGCAATACGGACTTTCAGCTCCCTCCAAAGATTTTCTATTGGGTTCAGGTCTGGAGACTGGCTAGGCCAATCCAGGACCTTGAGATGCTTTTTACGGAGCCACTCCTTAGTTGCCCTGGCTGTGTGTTTTGGGTCGTTGTCATGCTGGAAAACCCAGCCACGACCCATCTTCAATGCTCTTACTAAGGGAAGGAGGTTGTTGGCCAAGATCTCACGATACATGGCCCCATCCATCCTCCCTTCAATACGGTGCAGTCGTCCTGTCCCATTTGCAGAAAAGCATTCCCAAAGAATGATGTTTCCACCTCCATGCTTCACGGTTGGGATGTTTTTCTTGCGGTTGTACTCATCCTTCTTCTTCCTCCAAACACGGCGAGTGGAGTTTAGACCAAAAAGCTCTATTTTTGTCTCATCAGACCACATGACCTTCTCCCATTCCTCCTCTGGATCATCCAGATGGTCATTGGCAAACTTCAGACGGGCCTGGACATGCGCTAGCTTGAGCAGGGGGACCTTGCGTGCGCTGCAGGATTTTAATCCATGGCGGCGTAGTGTGTTACTAATGGTTTTCTTTGAGACTGTGGTCCCAGCTCTCTTCAGGTTATTGACCAGGTCCTGTCGTGTAGTTCTGGGCTGATCCCTCACCTTCCTCATGATCATTGATGCCCCACGAGGTGAGATCTTGCATGGAGCCCCAGACCGAGGGTGATTGACCTTCATCTTGAATTTCTTCCATTTTCTAATAATTGCGCCAACAGTTGTTGCCTTCTCACTAAGCTGCTTGCCTACTGTCCTGTAGCCCATCCCAGCCTTGTGCAGGTCTACAATTTTATCCCTGATGTCCTTACACAGCTCTCTGGTCTTGGCCATTGTGGAGAGGTTGGAGTCTGTTTGATTGAGTGTGTGGACAAGTGTCTTTTATACAGGTAATGGGTTCAAACAGGTGCAGTTAATACAGGTAATGAGTGGAGAACAGGAGGGCTTCTTAAAGAAAAACTAACAGGTCTGTGAGAGCCGGAATTCTTACTGGTTGGTAGGTGATCAAATACTTATGTTATGCAATAAAATGCAAATGAATTACTTAAAAATCATACAATGTGATTTTCTGGATTTTTGCAGAAATTACAGACCTCTAAATGCTTTGTAAGTAGGAAAACCTGGAAAATCGGCAGTGTATCAAATACTTGTTCTCCCCACTGTATATATATATATATATATATATATATATATATATATATATATATATATATATATATATATATATATATATATATATATATATATATATATATATATATATATATATATGTATTATAAAACAATTTAGAAAACGTCACTCAAATCCTGTTAAAATGTATATAGAGGTATTAGTCTCATGCTACAGTATATAAATTATATTGTTCCATTTTAAACAGCCTAACAGGCTCTCCCACCATCTCTAATGATCTGGTCTGCTTGATGATGAATTAAATGTAGACCACAGCATGATTATTATATGACTACCACATCTCTGTACCCCCACACACACAATCCATGTTTGGCAGATGCTCTTTTCATTTACAATTTAACCCTTAGCCTACAATTTCTGCGGCCGTGTGGAAATCTGTAACGTCCGATCAGTTTGGCCTTTAAACGATGGAAAGATGAGACTCAGGAACACGATGATGTTCTCCGATGTTCTCCGACTACACACTAACATGACCCCACTATGGAAAGGTGAGTCTCTCAGGAACACGTACAGGTTGGTTTGATCTAGGACACACTAACATGACCCCACTATGGAAAGGTGAGTCTCTCAGGAACACATACAGGTTGTATTGATCTAGGACACACTAACATGACCCCACTATGGAAAGGTGAGTCTCTCAGGAACACATACAGGTTGTATTGATCTAGGACACACTAACATGACCCCACTATGGAAAGGTGAGTCTCTCAGGAACACATACAGGTTGGTTTGATCTAGGACGCCCACAAGCTTTACAAGACTCGTCTGAAGGTCTCCTGGTACCAGTTTAACACATTAATGGAAGTATATATGGAGATAGTTTAGTGTAGAAAATAAGGGTGAAATACATGTAAAATATTCATATGAGTTTCAGCAGTGAGTTTTACAACAGAGGATTATTTTTACGCTCTACGTGGTTCAACACTCGGCGGTCCGTTCTGTGAGCTTGTGTTGTCTACCACTTCACGGCTAAGCCGTTGTTGCTCCAAGACGTGCCACGTTTAAAGTCACTGAGATTATCAGTAAGGACATTTTACTGACTGTGTTTGTCTATGGAAATTGCATGGCTGCATGCTCGAGTTTATACACCTGTCAGCAACAGGTGTGGCTGAAATAGCCAAATCCACTGATGTCCACATACTTTTGGCCATATAGTGTATCTTGTTATTACCTGAGCAGATCACTTTGAGTCCAGGAAGGTGATCATAGCTTCTGGTACACTCTCTCAGTGCGCGCTCAGACCCAGAACAGTGAACTAAAAACCCTCTAGTGGTGTTTCCAGGTAGTACTGAAACAGCGGAGCCACAACCCAGCTGTCTACACACTACTGCAGCTACAGCCGTCACGTCAGAGAAAGATCCCACAATCCTCCACTCTCCCTGGTCGTACCGCTCCACTCCACCAGCACAGCGACTGCCTCCTCCCACCAGCCTCACATCATCAGGCTCTGAGAAAAGAAAAGAGAGAGACAGTAACCTTACTATTTTCTCACTAAAACACACCTATATTGTCTCTCATATTCTTCACTCCAGGTGAGAAACAATGTTGATTGAGTGACAAACTGTTTCTTACCTGAGCAGGTGAGTCCAACAGCATTACCAGGTAGGCAGGTGTTGTGTTTTCTGTCTGAGGTGTCACAGTCCAGGAGAAGGGACTCATTGCCTTTACACTGGAACTCTCTATCCCAGGTCTGACCCTCACCTCCTCCATAGAGCCCCCCCTGTAGAGCTGCAGGAGCCCCACAGCCAAGCTCCCCACAGACTACCTCTGCATCCTGCCGGTCAAAGTCAGCTTCACACACTGAGGCCCAGGACTGATTGTACTTCACCTCCACTCTCCCAGAGCAGAGACCAGCTCCATCCACAAGCCGCACAGACTCTGGAGAAAAAGAGTTGGTTGAACATTCAATCAGTTTTGTTGATGACACTGTCAAGGACTAAACACAAATATGTTGGATAAAAGATTGTAGTTTGCTATGTTTGATACTGTAAGAGGTAGAAATGGGTTCTTTGTCACTCAGGATCGGGTTGGGAATAATGCAGGCAGGAGACAGGAATAAGTTCACTTCACTTTATAGAAAATAAACAGCTGGACATCCATCAGGCAGCTTCACTTCAGTACCATCTGAACTACAATGATCTGCCCATGAACATCTCCCATAAACCAATATGACAATACATCTGACATTGCTCCCTCTATTTAAATGAAATTGAAACACATAAAACATGATACATGGTAATATTATATAATGTACAAACAAATCTCTCAATATGACCAGTCTCTTACCTGAACAGGTCACATGATGATAATATCCACCATCACAGACACCAGGTCCTCCTTCTATGATGTCACAATGTCTAATAGTAGACTCATTTCCACTGCATCTGCTAAATAGTCTGATTCCTCTTCTTCCCTCTTCAATCAGAGATCCTCCAGATTCAGCTACAGGATTCCCACAGTCCAGCTCTCTACAAACAACCTTAGTATCTCTCATGCTCCACCACCCAGTACATAGACCCAACCACTCTCCTCTGTAGAAGACTTCCACTGTCCCAGAACAGGAAGTGGTTCCATTCACCAGTCTGACTGAGTATTCAGCTGTAAACAGCAGAGAGGAAAACACAGTGGTGAGGACAGATGATGACAGTGATTCTGTTATTCTAACAGCAGTAATTCTTTGTGGTTGACAAGTATTAGTAGTTCCATAAAACACTACTTGTTATTGGGGTTTAGAATGGTTTGTATGGACACATGAATTTCTCCATGTGGGATAATAAAGTTGACTAATATTGAACAGCTATAATCACTGTAGATTTATACTCTACCTACCTGGTGGACTGACACTTTGAGCCTGGAGATCTGAGGAGAAAGAGAGAGACAGAGGAGAAAGGGAGGAGTCAGAGGAGAAAGAGAGAGACAGAGGAGAAAGGGAGAAGTCAGAGGAAGAGAGAGACAGTGGAGAAAGGGAGGAGTCAGAGGAAGAGAGAAAAAAGGAGAAAGGGAGGAGTCAGAGGAATAAAGAGACAGAGGAGAAAGGGAGGAGTCAGAGGAAGAGAGAGACAGAGGAGAAAGGGAGGAGTCAGAGGAAGAGAGAGACAGAGGAGAAAGGGAGGAGTCAGAGGAAGAGAGAGACAGAGGAGACAGGAGGAGTCAGAGGAAGAGAGAGACAGAGGAGAAAGGGAGGAGTCAGAGGAAGAGAGAGACAGAGGAGAAAGGAAGGTGTCAGAGGAAGAGAGAGACAGAGGAGAAAGGGAGGAGTCAGAGGAAGAGAGAGACAGAAGTTAAATGAACATCAACATGACCTTTCATGATGTGATGGGAAGACAGGCTTATCATGAGGTTTCACATGTGTTTGGTTACATAGTGCCCAATGTTCTTCTGAGTGATAAAACAGCAAACATTAAGAGTGTTTACTTATCAGACCCACATATATAATAAATATACTATAATATACTATATTCATATGCTTTTAGTACTCACACATGAATCATATCCTGTATGCAGGTCATGTGTTGTTTTGAGGCAGCAGTAAAAACATACTGACAGGACAGTTCCTCTTATGGCCACTAGGTGATAATCTGGTGTCACAGACGCAGGACTGAAGACTAAAGAGAAGCATTGTCCCAATTATCTCTCCTTTCTCCTAAAGTGTGCACTTGTTCCCTTCACTGAAATGACTGGTAAACTAAATATAGTGGAAACGCCCACTTGATAACAGAAGGTAGAGTCCTCTGAGTGGAACGGTGGGAGACAAACAGTACCTCCTCTCCCCTTCTCCTTTCCTCCCCCTCCTCTCCTCTCCCTCTCTCCCCCCTTTCATCTTCTCCCCCTCCCCTCTCATCACCCCTCCTCTACTCTCCCTCCCCCTGTCCCCTCCCCCTCTCCTCTATTCTTCTCCCCCTCTTCTCTTCTACCCCAGTCCTCTTCTCTCCCTCTCCTCTTCTCCCTCCTCGAATATTCCACCCCTCTCCTCTTCTCCCCCTCTCCCCCCCTCGAATATTCTACCCATCCCCTCTTCTCCCCCTCTTCTCTTCTCCCGCTCTCCTCTTCTCCCCCTCTCCTCTTCTCCCTCCTCGAATATTCCACCCCTCTCCTCTTCTCCACCTCTCCCCTTCTCCCCCCTCGAATATTCTACCCCTCTCCTCTTCTCCCCCATTCATCTTCTCCGCCTCTCCTCTCCCCTTCTTCACCACCGCCTCTCCTCTTCTCCCCCTCTCTTCTCCTCTTCTGCCCCCTGCTCTTCTCCCCCTCTCCACTTCTCACAATCTAATTTTCTCACCTTCTCTTCTCTCCCCCAGGGAGAGGGTCAGGGAGAGAGTTGAGTTATGTACTAGACTGATGGGGGTCAGGGAGAGAGTTGAGTTATGTACTAGACTGGTGGGGGTCAGGGAGAGAGTTGAGTTATGTACTAGACTGGTGGAGGTCAGGGAGAGAGTTGAGTTATGTACTAGACTGGTGGGGGTCAGGGAGAGAGTTGAGTTATGTACTAGACTGGTGGAGATCTGGCGTCCAGGTGGCCCTGGCAGAAGCAGTGGGTTCTGGGTAAAATCACTGGGGAAGCCAGTCCAGAATAAAGCCATATTACAACCTGTGTGTTGTGATAATTGTGTTGTTTCTCTGTAACCTGTTAGTTTATATGCCTTGACACTGTGATATAGAAGTCTAAAACTGAGATTATTAGAAGACACAGTGGCAGAATAAATTCAACCACACCTTTGTTTCGTCACAAAACCAGAGAGCAGCATCTGTCCTGTAAAGTCCACAAAACATATTACATGTAACAAACAGTTACATGACCTACAGCATGGTCAAACAAGGTCATGTTTCTGACATTTTCTGACTAGTAACCAACTATTGATTTAGAACCACAGAGTTACAGCAAGTCACAAAGACAACAGGAGCTGCCTCCACTATTCCAGCACCATTTACACTTCAACATTTCAACATCATCAAATCACCTCTGCTTAGTCTAATACAGTGACAACTAAAAGATACCAACAACTATTTAGTCCAATCAATGTCAGCTAAATATGATGTGGCTGTCCATGGAACTGATTTGTTTGTGTGTGTGTGTGTGTGTGTACGTATGTGTGTGTGTGTACGTATGTGTGTGTGTGTGTGTGTACGTATGTGTGTGTGTGTGTGTACGTATGTGTGTGTGTGTGTGTGTGTACGTATGTGTGTGTGTGTGTACGTACGTATGTGTGTGCATGTGTGTGTCTGTGTACGTATGTGTGTGTGTGTGTGTGTGCGTGTGTACATATGTGTGCGTGTGTGTGTGTGTGTGTGTGTGTGTGTGTGTGTGTGTGTGTGTGTGTGTGTGTGTGTGTGTGTGTGTGTGTGTGTGTGTGTACGTACATACGTACGTGCGTGCGTGCGTGTGTGTGTGTGTGTGTGTGTGTGTACGTATGTGTGTGTGTGTGTACGTATGTGTGTGTGTGAGCACCATTTGAGCTATCAAAAAACAATTTCAAATTGACATACCAATTAGAACCTCACACAAAATATTCAAATCTACAATTGAACCAATTGCCCCAAATGGAGGTAAACTGTGGGGTCCACTAACCAATCAAGATTTGAAATACTGCATGAAGAAATTCTGCAAAAACATTCTTAGAGTACAGAGAAAAAGGCCCAAATAATACATGTAGGACAGAATTAGACCAATATCAATCACTAATTAATATCCATCACTAATTAATACCCATCACTAATTAATATCCATCGCTAATTAATATCCATCACTAATTAATACGCATCACTAATTAATATCATCACTAATTAATATCCATCACTAATTAATATCCTGAAACAAGACTTCAATGTCTATAACCACATAAAAACAAGAGACCAGCACTGAAATGACAAGAGAACATTGATAAAAGTCCCTTCATCCAGCTGGTCCTGAAGCTTAGTTCACAAACCCCTACTAACCCTACAAAGCATCAGGACAGCACTCAGACAGTCTGGCCCAAACTAATTACAAACAAACATACATAAATGATGGCAAACTATCTGACCACTGTGACTGATAGAAAACGGAGAAAAAAATTGACCATTGACAGACTCAGTGAGTCTAACCTTGCTATTGAGAGAGGTGGCCACAGGCAGAGAGAAGACAGGCTATGTGCCCACTACCCACAAAATAAGTTGGATACTGAGCTGTACTTCCCTGTACTTCCCAAATGTACAACGATATAAGAGATACATATTTCTCTCAGATTACAAAGACCCCAAAATCATTTGAAATAAAATAAGCTCCTGTATCTGTCAGGTGAAATACCACAGTGTGCGATCATGTCAGCAGAATGTGTGACCTGTTGTGATGAGAACAGGGTAACCAGTGGAGAACAAACACCACAGTAAATAAAACCTAGGACCAGATTTATCACTTTAGTTCATTTCCCTTGACATTTGTACTTCTACTTTCTGTACACACATCTCACGCTCTCCTACACACACCAGCTGACTGAGAGGGCCCTAGTGGAGCCGGCTGACTGAGAGGGCCCTAGTGGAGCCGGCTGGTTGAGAGGACCCTAGTGGAGACGGCTGGCTGAGAGGGCCTTAGTGGAGCCAGATGGCTGAGAGGGCCTTAGTGGAGCCAGATGGCTGAGAGGGCCCTAGTGGAGCCAGATGGCTGAGAGGGTCCTAGTGGAGCCGGATGGTTGAGAGGGCCCTAGTGGAGACGGCTGGCTGAGAGGTCCCTAGTGGAGACGGCTGGCTGAGAGGATCCTAGTGGAGCCGGATGGTTGAGACGGCCCTAGTGGAGCCAGATGGCTGAGAGGGCCCTAGTGGAGCCGGCTGGCTGAGAGGGCCCTAGTGGAGCCGGCTGGCTGAGAGGGCCCTAGTGGAGACAGGTGGCTGAGAGGGCCCTAGTGGAGACGGCTGGCTGAGAGGGCCCTAGTGGAGCCGGCTGGCTGAGAGGGCCCTAGTGGAGACAGGTGGCTGAGAGGGCCCTAGTGGACCTGGCTGGCTGAGAGGGCCCTAGTGGAGCCGGCTGGCTGAGAGGACCCTAGTGGAGCCGGCTGGCTGAGAGGGCCCTAGTGGAGCCGGCTGGCTGAGAGGACCCTAGTGGAGCCGGCTGGCTGAGAGGGTCCTAGTGGAGCAAGATGGCTGAGAGGGCCCTAGTAGAGTCGGCTGGCTGAGAGGGCCCTAGTGGAGCAGGCTGGCTGAGAGGGCCCTAGTGGAGCAGGCTGGCTGAGAGGGCCCTAGTGGAGACAGGTGGCTGAGAGGGCACTAGTGGAGACAGGTGACTGAGAGGGCCCTAGTGGAGACGGCTGGCTGAGAGGGTCCTAGTGGAGACAGGTGGCTGAGAGGGCCCTAGTGGAGACAGGTGGCTGAGAGGGCCCTAGTGGAGACGGCTGGCTGAGAGGGTCCTAGTGGAGACCTTCCTTGACACTTTCTCTCTCCTCCACAAATATCCCCTCCCCTCCTCTCTCCCCTCTCTCCCCTCCCCTTCTCTCTCCACTCCCCTTTTCTCTCACCTACCCCCCTCTCGCCCCTCCCCTCCTCTGTCCCCTCCCCTCCACTACTCTCTCCCCACTACTCCTCTCTCCTCCCTCTCACGCTGCTCATCTCTCTCTCTCTCTCTCTCTCTCTCTCCCTCTCTCTCTCTCTCTCTCTCTCTCTCTCTCTCTCTCTCTCTCTCTCTCTTCGTGACGTATAGTGTTGGACCTGTTGATCTTGACTCAGCTCATAGACCTCTATCATCTACACCCCTCCTTCTCCTACTCTAACATAACACCAATATAATATATACTCTCATTCATTTACATAGAGACAGATACAATCAATCATTGACACACTGAATATACAACAGTCAGATGCATGACACCATCACAACTTAACTGACATTAGTGCCTGTCCCCAGATGGACAGTTAGGCTACAGTAAAGTACATTTACAGGTGATCACATCATTGTCCTGCTTTGAGACACATCTTTACTGTCTGCTTCCAGTTGTATGTTATTTTACTAGCCCTGCAAATTATAATATATCTTACAATATCAAAACATATCTCAGTAACTGTCACAAGTGTATATCAATATAACAGCCTCCTACCTGTGCTCCACAACAGGGTCATCAGTATCACTGCATATATCATATCTGTCTCTAACTGGGGCTCCACTGAGTGAAACAAGTCTACTGTCATGAAGAGTCGACTGAAGAGTGAGAAATACTGCTAGGCTTTATGACTTCTATCTCATTACTTCCTGACTTCTATGATGTCACAAACCTTTAAGCAGATAAGATCAGTTAAACCAACCTACCTACAGGAAACACTGACATTAGAAAAACTCCACAGGAAACTGCTGGCAGAGCAGCAACGTTTCACATAGTGTGTCCTATAATATCACATCTATAATATCAGCTCTAACTTTCTACTGCTTGAGTTCACCTCTTATAGAATATTGGCTTAATATTCCAGCACCTCAATATAAACAGTACCAGCACCCAAAATGAGTACTGATGAGGTCTCATGTTAGAGCAGGAGAAGGGGGGATGTGGTGTAGAAGCTAGAGGTCTGTTACCCAAGTCAACTCAACAGGCCTGATGCTATAAGTCAGGGTCAGGCTGGGCTGGGACAAGAGAGGAACAGGTTACTGGTTATGATGACATCACTGGTGAAAAGTCAGTGATACAAATATATTCAGCTGATTTAAATGTCAGTCTATCTCTCCCTCCTCCCCTGTCTCCTTCTACCAACCCAGTCTGTCAATAAGTCCTATCTCTCTTTCTCTCCCTCCTCCCCTGTCTCCTTCTACCAACCCAGTCTGTCAGTAAGAACTAAACTCAGCAAAAAAAGAAACGTCCTCTCACTGTCAACTGCGTTTATTTTCAGCAAACTTAACATGTGTAAATACTTGTATGAACATAGCAAGATTCAACAACTGAGACATAAAATGAACAAGTTCCACATACATGTGACTAACAGAAATGGAATAATGTGTCCCTGAACAAAGGGGGGAGGGGGTCAAAATCAAAAGTCACAGTCAGTATCTGGTGTGGCCACCAGCTGCATTAAGTACTGTAGTGCATCTCCTCCTCATGGACTGCACCATATTTGCTAGTTCTTGCTTTGAGATGTTACCCCACTCTTCCACCAAGGCACCTTCAAGTTCCCAGACATTTCAGTTCCCAGACATGACCTAGCCCTCACCCTCCGATCCAACAGGTCCCAGACGTGCTCAATGGGATTGAGATCCGGGCTCTTCGTTGGCCATGGCAGAACACTGATATTCCTGTCCTGCAGGAAATCACGCACAGAACGAGAAGTATGGCTGGTGCCATTGTCATGCTGGAGGGTCATGTCAGGATGAGCCTGCAGGAAGGGTACCACATGAGGGAGGAGGATGTCTTCCCTGTAACGCACAGCATTGAGATTGCCTGCAATGACAACAAGCTCAGTCCGATGATGCTGTGACACACCGCCCCAGACCATGACGGACCCTCCACCTCCAATCGATCTCGATCCAGAGTACAGGCCTTGGTGTAAACGCTCATTCCTTCCTCACCCCTGGTGAGACAAAACCGCCACTCATCAGTGAAGAGCACTTTTGCCAGTTCTGTCTGGTCCAGCGACGGTGAGTTTGTGCCCAAAGGCGACGTTGTTGCCAGTGATGTCTGGTGAGGACCTGCGGTACAACAGGCCTACAAGCCCTCAGTCCAGCCTCTCTCAGCCTATTGCGGACAGTCTGAGCACGGATGGAGGGATTGTGCATTCCTGGTGTATATCGGGCAGTTGCTGTTGCCATCCTGTACCTGTCCCGTAGGTGTGATGTTTGGATGTACCGATCCTGTGCAGATGTTGTTACACGTGGTCTGCCACTGCGAGGATGATCAGCTGTCCGTCCTGTTTCCCTGCAGCGCTGTCTTAGGCGTCTCACAGTACGGACATTGCAATTTATTGCCCTGGCCACTTATGCTGTCCTCATGCCCTCTTGCAGCATGCCTAAGGGACGTTCAGGAAGATGAGTAGGGACCCTGGGCATCTTTCTTTTGGTGTTTTTCACAGTCAGTTGAAAGGCCTCTTTAGTGTCCTAAGTTTTCATAACTGTGACCTTAATTGCCTACCGTCTGTAAGCTGTTAGTGTCTTAAAGACCGTTACACAGGTGCATGTTCATTAATTGTTTATGGTTCACTGAACAAGCATGGGAAACAGTGTTTAAACCCTTTACAATGAAGATCTGTGTAGTTATTTGGATTTTTACAAATTATTTTTGAAAGACAGGGTCCTGAAAAAGGGACATGTATTGTTTTGCTGCGTTTCTCTCTCCCATCTCTCTTCCTCCTCCCTTGTCTCCTTCTCCCAACCCAGTCTGTCAGTAAGTCCTATCTCTCTCTCCCATCTCTCTTCCTCCTCCCTTGTCTCCTTCTCCCAACCCAGTCTGTCAGTAAGTCCTATCTCTCTCTCCCATCTCTCTTCCTCCTCCCTTGTCTCCTTCTCCCAACCCAGTCTGTCAGTAAGTCCTATCTCTCTCTCCCATCTCTCTTCCTCCTCCCTTGTCTCCTTCTCCCAACCTAGTCTGTCAGTAAGTCCTATCATTCTCTCTCTTCCTCCTCCCTTATCTCCTTCTCCCAAACCCAGTCTGTCAGTAAGTCCTATCATTCTCTCTCATCCTCCTCCCTTGTCTCCTTCTCTCAACCCAGTCTGTCAGTAAGTCCTATCATTCTCTCTCTTCCTCCTCCCTTGTCTCCTTCTCCCAAACCCAGTCTGTCAGTAAGTCCTATCTCTCTCTCTCATCCTCCTCCCCTGTCTCCTTCTCTCAACCCAGTCTGTCAGTAAGTCCTATCATTCTCTCAATTCAATTCAATTCAATTCAAGGGGCTTTATTGGCATGGGAAACATGTGTTAACATTGCCAAAGCAAGTGAGGTAGATAATATACAAAAGTCAAATAAACAATAAAACAATGAAAATCTCTCTCTCCCATCTCCCTTCTTCCTCCCGTGTCTCCTTCTCTCAACCTAGTCTGTCAGTAAGTCCTATCATTCTCTCTCATCTCACTTCCTTCTCCCTTGTCTCCTTCTCTCAACCTAGTCTGTCAGTAAGTCCTCTCTCTCTCTCTCTCTCTCTCTCTCTCTCTCTCTCTCTCTCTCTCTCTCTCTCTCTCTCTCTCTCTCTCTCTCTCTCTCTCTCTCTCTCTCTCTCTCTCTCTCCTGAGAAATACTGCTAGGCTAAATGACTTCTATCTCATTACTTCCTTACTTATATGATGTGACACACTTTTAAGCAGACAAGATCAGTGGTTAAACCCACATACCTACAGGAAACACTGACATTAGAAAAACTCCACAGGAAACTGCTGGCAGAGCAGCAACGTTTCACATAGTGTGTCCTATAAATCAGCTCTAACTTTCTACTGCTTGAGTTCACCTCTTATAGAATATTGGCTTAATGTTCCAGCACCTCAATATAAACAGTACCAGTACCCAAAATGAGTACTGATGAGGTCTCATGTTAGAGCAGGAGAAGGGGGATGTGGTGTAGAAGCTAGAGGTCTGTTACCCAAGTCAACTCAACAGGCCTGATGCTATATGTCAGGGTCAGGCTGGGCTGGGACAAGAGAGAAAAAGGTTACTGGTTATGATGACATCACTGGTGAGAAGTCAGTGATAAAAAGATGAAAAGGAGAGAAGAGGAGAGGAGAGGAGAGGGAGGAGAGGAGAGGGGGAGGGGAGATGAGGTACTGTTTGTCTCCCACCGTTCCACTCAGAGGACTCTACCTTCTGTTATCAAGTGGGCTTTTCCACCATATTTAGTGTACCAGTCATTTCAGTGAAGGGAACAAGTGCACACTTTAGGAGAAAGGAGAGATAATTGGGACAATGCTTCTTTCTAATCTGCAGTCCTGCGTCTGAGACCAGATTACCACCTAGTGGCCATAAGAGGAACTGTCCTGTCAGTGTGTTTTTACTGCTGGCTCAAAACAACACATGACCTGCATACATGATATGATTCATGTGTGAGTACTAAAAGCATATGAATATAGTATATTATAGTATATTTATTGTATATGTGGGTCTGATAAGTAAACACTCTTAATGTTTGCTGTTTTATCACTCAGAAGAACATTGGACACTATGTAACCAAACACATGTGAAACCTCATGATATGAGTGATAAGAAGTGTTTAAAAAGGTGAGTTCTGAACCCTGTAGACTACTGCACTACTTCTGAAGGAGACCAGAGTCACTTCAGAATGAAGACTGCTATAGTTCTGACGCTGTTGCTGTTCTGTCTGTCTGGGGCCTGGACTCAGGGAGAGAGTGGAGGGGTGACTAGTAGTTCTGTCTGTCTGTCTGTCTGGGGCCTGGACTCAGGGAGAGAGTGGAGGGGTGACTAGTAGTTCTGTCTGTCTGGGGCCTGGACTCAGGGAGAGAGTGGAGGGGTGACTAGTAGTTCTGTCTGTCTGTCTGTCTGTCTGTCTGTCTGGGTCCTGGACTCAGGGAGAGAGTGGAGGGGGGACTAGTAGTTCTGTCTGTCTGTCTGGGGCCTGGACTCAGGGAGAGAGTGGAGGGGGGACTAGTAGTTCTGTCTGTCTGTCTGGGGCCTGGACTCAGGGAGAGAGTGGAGGGGGGACTAGTAGTTCTGTCTGTCTGTCTGGGGCCTGGACTCAGGGAGAGAGTGGAGGGGGGACTAGTAGTTCTGTCTGTCTGTCTGTCTGTCTGTCTGGGGCCTGGACTCAGGGAGAGAGTGGAGGGGTGACTAGTAGGTCTGTCTGTCTGTCTGTCTGTCTGTCTGGGGCCTGGACTCAGGGAGAGAGTGGAGGGGTGACTAGTAGTTCTGTCTGTCTGTCTGGGGCCTGGACTCAGGGAGAGAGTGGAGGGGTGACTAGTCGTTCTGTCTGTCTGTCTGTCTGTCTGTCTGTCTGTCTGTCTGTCTGTCTGTCTGGGGCCTGGACTCAGGGAGAGGGTGGAGGGGTGACTAGTAGTTCTGTCTGTCTGTCTGGGGCCTGGACTCAGGGAGAGAATGGAGGGGTGACTAGTAGTTCTGTCTGTCTGTCTGTCTGTCTGTCTGTCTGTCTGGGGCCTGGACTCAGGGAGAGAGTGGAGGGGTGACTAGTAGTTCTGTCTGTCTGTCTGTCTGTCTGGGGCCTGGACTCAGGGAGAGAGTGGAGGGGTGACTAATAGTTCTGTCTGTCTGTCTGGGGCCTGGACTCAGGGAGAGAGTGGAGGGGTGACTAGTAGTTCTGTCTGTCTGTCTGGGGCATGGACTCAGGGAGAGAGTGGAGGGGTGACTAGTAGTTCTGTCTGTCTGTCTGTCTGTCTGGGGCCTGGACTCAGGGAGAGAGTGGAGGGGTGACTAGTAGTTCTGTCTGTCTGTGTGTCTGTCTGGGGCCTGGACTCAGGGAGAGAGTGGAGGGGTGACCAGTAGCTCTGTTTGTCTGTCTGTCTGTCTGTCTGTCTGTCTGTCTGTCTGTCTGGGGCCTGGACTCAGGGAGAGAGTGGAGGGGTGACTAGTAGTTCTGTCTGTCTGTCTGTCTGTCTGGGGCATGGACTCAGGGAGAGAGTAGAGGGGTGACTAGTAGTTCTGTCCGTCTGTCTGTCTGTGGCATGGACTCAGGGAGAGAGTGGAGGGGTGACTAGTAGTTCAAATCAAATCAAATGTATTTTGTAAGCCCTTCTTACATCAGCTGATATCTCAAAGTGCTGTACAGAAACCCAGCCTAAAACCCCAAACAGTAAGCAATGCAGGTGTAGAAGCACGGTGGCTAGGAAAAACTCCCTAGAATAGCCAGAACCTAGGAAGAAACCTAGAAAGGAGCCAGGCTATGAGGGGTGGCCAGTCCTCTTCTGGCTGTGCCGGGTGGAGATTATAACAGAACATGGCCAAGATGTTCAAAGATTCATAGATGACCAGCAGGGTCAAATAATAATAATCACAGTGGTTGTCGAGGGTGCAACAGGTCAGCACCTCAGGAGTAAATGTCAGTTGGCTTTTCGTAGCCGATCATTCAGAGTATCTCTACCGCTCCTGCTATCTCTAGAGAGTTGAAAACAGCAGGTCTGGGACAGGTAGCACGTCCGGTGAACAGGTCAGGGTTCCGTAGCCGCAGGCAGAACAGTTGAAACTGGAGCAGCAGCACGGCCAGGTGGACTAGGGACAGCAAGGAGTCATCAGGCCAGGTAGTCCTGAGGCATGGTCCTAGGGCTCAGGTCCACCAAGAGAGAGAAAAAAAGAGAGAAAGAAAGAGAGAATTAGACAGAGTATACTTAAATTCACACAGGACACAGGATAAAACAGCAGAAATACTCCAGATATAACAGACTGACCCTAGCCCCTCGACACATAAACTACTGCAGCATAAATACTGGAGGCTGAGACAGGAGGGGTTGGGAGACACTGTGGCCCCATCCGACGATACCCCCATTCAAGGCAAAACAGGCAGCTAATAACTGCCAATGTTCTGTCTGTCTGTCTGCAAGCCAGCCAGCCAGCCAGCCAGACAGCCATCTGCAGTATATACACTAAATCATCAAAAGTATGTGGACACCTGCTGTTCAAACATCTCTAACCAAAATCATAGGCTTTTACATGGAGTTGGTCCCCCGTTGCTGCTGTAACAGCCTCCACTCTTCTGGGAAGGTTTTCCACTAGATGTTGGAACATTGCTGCAGTGACTTGCTTCCATTCAGCCACAAGAGCATTAGTGAGCATTTTCTAGAGTTGATTAGATAGTTTTTTTTTTTCAGTCAATCTACACATAGTGTCCTATAATGACAAAGCGAAAACAGGTTTACACATTTTTGAGATCCTTTTTAAAAAAAAATGTAAAATTAGTATTGAGATCCTGTTTCTGATGGTCACTGATGTTGGGCGATTAGACCTGGCTCGCAGTCGGCGTTCCAATTCATCCCAAAGGTGTTCGATGGAGTTGAAGTCAGGGCTTTGTGAAGTTCTTCAACACCAATCTCGACTAACCATTCATGTATGGAACTCGCTTTATCGCACGGGGCATTGTCATGCTGAAACAGGAAAGGGCCTTCCCCAAACTGTTGCCACAAAGTTGGAAGCACAGATTCCTCTAGAATGTCATTGAATGCTGTAGGGTTAAGATTTCCCTTAACTGGAACAAAGGGGCCCAAACCATGAAAAACAACCCCAGACCATTATTCCTCCTCCACCAAACTTTACAGTTGGCACAATGCATTGGGGCAGGTAGCATTCTCCTGGCATCCGCCAAACCCATATTAGTGCGTCGGATTGCTAGAAGGTGAAGCATGATTCATCACTCCAGAGAATACGTTTCCACTGCTCCAGAGTCCAATGGCAGCTAGCTTTACACCACTTAAGCCTACACTTGGCATTGCACATGGTGATCTTAGGCTTGTATGCAGCTGCTCGGCCCTGGAAACCCATTTCATGAAGCTCCTGACAAACAGTTTCTTGTGCTGATGTTGCTTCCAGAGGCAGTTTGGAACTTGTTAATGAGTGTTACAACCAAGTACAGATGATTTTTACACGTTACACGCTTCAGCACTCGGCGGTCCCGTTCTGTGAACATGTGTGGCCCACTACTTCTTGGCTGAGCTGTTGTTGGTCCTAGATGTTTCCACTTCTCAGTAACAGCACTTACAGTTGACAGGGGCAGCTCTAGCAGGTCAGAAACTTGACAAACTGACTTGTTGGAAAGGTGCCATCCTATGACGGTGCCACGTTGAAACTTACTGAGATCTTCAGTAAAGCCATTCTACTGCCACTTGGTTGGTTACTACATGATTCCATATGTGTTATTTCATAGTTTCAATGTCTCCACTATTATTCTACAATGTAGACAATAGTTAAAACTGATCCTAGATCTGTACAATGTAGACAATAGTTAAAATAAAGAAAAAACATTGAATCTGTAGGTGTGTCCAAACAATTGACCGGTACTGTATATGCATTGTGGAGGTGAACTGGTCCTAGATCTGTGCAAAGGCATAACATCTCCAGCAGGAACAACTGTCTGTGTTAGAGAGCATATAAAACGAACTGATCCTAGATCTGTACAAAAGGCATAACATCTACAGCAGGAACAACTGTCTGTGTTAGAGAACATATAAAACGAACTGATCCTAGATCTGTACAAAGGCATAACATCTACAGCAGGAACAACTGTCTGTGTTAGAGAACATATAAAACAAACTGATCCTAGATCTGTACAAAGGCATAACATCTACAGTAGGAACAACTCTGTGTTAAAAGGCCCAGCTGGATTGAATTGAGCTGTTTAAAATGACGTATTTGAATGTCAAATGATTTGTTTGTCAGTACAAGACAGGGTCTGTGGAGGCTTGGCCTATTAGTGGTAGATTTTTGGAGGGACCCTTGTCCCTACAGCCAATCAGTGAGCAGCTTCCCTTCCCCTACATCTCAGGCAGTTCTGTTACTCACAACACCCCCCTGCTTTGCTAAAAAAAATGGCCACGCTGGCAGGGTCTGAATCAAACACAATGTCCACCTGGCACACTGACAGGGTCTGAATCAAACCCAATGTCCACCTGGCACGCTGGCAAGGTCTGAATCAAACCCAATCACCACCTGACACACTGACAGGGTCTGAATCAAACACAATGTCCACCTGACACACTGACAGGGTCTGAATCAAACACAATGACCACCTGGCACACTGACAGGGTCTGAATCAAACCCAATGTCCACCTGGCACACTGACAGGGTCTGAATCAAATTATATACATCTACATGATGTATTGTTACACCATGTAGGAGCAGTATAGACCTAGTCTGTTCATTATATACATCTACATGATGTATTGTTACACCATGTAGGAGCAGTATAGACCTAGTCTGTTCATTATATACATCTACATGATGTATTGTTACACCATGTAGGAGCAGTATAGACCTAGTCTGTTCATTATATACATCTACATGATGTATTGTTACACCATGTAGGAGCAGTATAGACCTAGTCTGTTCATTATATACATCTACATTATGTATTGTTACAACATGTAGCAGCAGTATAGATCTAGTCTGTTCATTATATACATCTACATGATGTATTGTTACACCATGTAGGAGCAGTATAGACCTAGTCTGTTCATTATATACATCTACATGATGTATTGTTACACCATGTAGGAGCAGTGTAGACCTAGTCTGTTCATTATATACATCTACATGATGTATTGTTACACCATGTAGGAGCAGTATAGACCTAGTCTGTTCATTATATACATCTACATGATGTATTGTTACACCATGTAGGAGCAGTATAGACCTAGTCTGTTCATTATATATATCTACATGATGTATTGTTACACCATGTAGGAGCAGTATAGACCTAGTCTATTCATTATATACATCTACATGATGTATTGTTACACCATGTAGGAGCAGTATAGACCGACAGTAGCTGGCTACTTATTTAGATTTAGTTTGACCTAATGAAACTGCCTTAAATGTGCTGTAGCAAAATAAAATGTATTCGCACTAATCAATCAACACATTCCTGTCTTTGTATGTCTCAATATAATAGTATTATTTAATGAAATCCATTTAAAATAATATTTTTCTCAACTGCGTTTCCCACTCCAGTCAGCAGACGGCGATTTGCGTCGTTCTGGCGATGCTGCTAACGTGACGTATAATCTAGTGGACGGTTCTTCAAAAACAACAAGTCAACCACCTCGGTAGCTTGCTAGCCAACGTAGCCGAAAGATTCAAGCTGTTTTTACGCTTTCGGTGTATATTAGCTGCTGTGTTTTAGACACACTTCTATCGTATCTACTTGTTAACCTATTTAATTTAATATGACGTTATTTTTTATTAGTCAGATATAGTAGCTGGCTGGTTAAATTAGCACTAGCTTAGTTGCTAATGATAGCTAGCTAGCTAACATCCCCGAACATGAGGTCAGTAAGCTTCTCCCCTCCTGCTAAAGAAGAGCTCTGCTGGACGGAGAAAGAAGCTCTGGGGCTGAACATTGTCGTGAAAGAGGAGAAGGAAGAGGAGGATGTCACCGTTAAAAAATTAATTGAGGGTGAGGCTGTTACAGTGAAAGAGGAAGAAGTGTTCACAGTGAAAGAGGAGGATGAGAAAGAGGATGCCGTTTTTGACGTGAAGAAGGAAGGGGAGATTTCTGTCACATTGAAAGATGAAGAGGTGGAGATAGGAGATCTAATTTACATCAGTAAGTACCACCTTCAATTTGGTTTTCACTTTGGGTATTCGGAGTTGGCTCGTCAATACCTCTTCAACGGAGGGCCCTAGGATGATGACTGATATGTCTAGAATCAGACGACGTAGAGAGCAAGCTACCCCATGTTTTCTCCGTTCCGTTTCCAAAAAGTGACTTAACATATATATTTGAGAAGGGTCTATCTGGGGGCCACGGCATGTAGTGATTTTAATGTAGTTATGATTTACTACACACAGTGCCCCCCAATAGTGCCATGCGAGAGTTGGGTTGGCTACACCAACGATTATGGATATACTGACAATAAGTCTCTGCCCTAACAAGCGGAGTCGTTGTCCACAAAGCAGCACTGTGGGTTGTCTAGCTCCCGCCTATCCTTTCTTTGGATTGGTGGATCTTATTATTATTGTTATCTATTGTTTATATTCTATGAGGGTTGTTGTCGTCAACCGCCTGTATTCAATGGAAAGAGATGCTAAGCTACTAGCATGAATATGCATAGCGATCTGGACACAACTCCTATAGTGTTTTTTATCAAAGTTGTCGGTATGTCACGTGTCCACATAACAATTTAAGAATTACGACAGTTCTGTAGATCAAGTAAACCTCACGTAGCAAATAAGCCATTCATTTTGTTGTTGACCAAATTCAACACTTTACACATTGGGTTGATAAATGTTTCCACTAGAGAGACAACCAATTGGGTACAACCTACTGTAACCTACTGACACGACCTAGAGAGAAAACCAATTGGGTACAACCTACTGTAACCTACTGACATGACCTAGAGAGAAAACCAATTGGGTACAACCTACTGTAACCTACTGACATGATCTAGAGAGAAAACCAATTGGGTACAACCTACTGTAACCTACTGACACGACCTAGAGAGAAAACCAATTGGGTACAACCTACTGTAAACTACTGACACGACCTAGAGAGAGAACCAATTGTGTACAACCTACTGTAATTGCATGAGAAAATAATGGTACCAGTCAAAAGTCTCCATGACTCTGCCGTTGTGCTGTAGAATTTGTGAATTTTGTCGCTTGTATAATAAGGTACTCTCATTTGTCCCAACATCACAGGACACAGACTTTGATAAAGACTTCCAAAAGTTTTTCCGCAGTTTGAGATCAACTGAGTTTTTGTAATGGGGTTTCTCCCTGTGCACCTGCCAATGTAAATCCATTGAACGAGACAAGTTACCAGACAGGACATATTGCTGATGCTCTTCCTATTGATAACCTGAATGGCAATTAACATGTGGGTGGAGGTCGTGATGACGGCCTATTCGATGACGTCCATCGGGATTCCCCCCAAAAAGAAGACGCTCTGGATTGATCACTGGAGTCAGATGTGAAGGAGGAGGTTGATCATCAGGAGTCAGATGTGAAGGAGGAGGTTGATCATCAGGAGTCAGATGTGAAGGAGGAGGTTGATCATCAGGAGTCAGATGTGAAGGAGGAGGTTGATCATCAGGAGTCAGATGTGAAGGAGGAGGTTGATCATCAGGAGTCAGATGTGAAGGAGGAGGTTGATCATCAGGAGTCAGATGTGAAGGAGGAGGTTGATCATCAGGAGTCAGATGTGAAGGAGGAGGTTGATCATCAGGAGTGAGATGTGAAGGAGGAGGTTGATCATCAGGAGTCAGATGTGAAGGAGGAGGTTAATCATCAGGAGTGAGATGTGAAGGAGGAGGTTGATCATCAGGAGTCAGATGTGAAGGAGGAGGTTAATCATCAGGAGTCAGATGTGAAGGAGGAGAATGATCATCAGGAGTCAGATGTGAAGGAGGAGGTTGATCATCAGGAGTCAGATGTGAAGGAGGAGGTTGATCATCAGGAGTCAGATGTGAAGGAGGAGGTTGATGGCCACATCGGTGAATCGTACTTTTTGAAAAAATGTCCTCTGGTCTAATGAAACAAATATAGAACTGTTTGGCCATAATGACCATCGTTATGTTTGGAAGAAAAATGTCAGGAATTGTGTGGCTTTTTTAAATTGGCAACCTAGGTTTTAAACAGAAACAATATGGCAGCCCAGAGACCTGAGCTGTGTTGGAATACTCATACTAACTGTACTATTTGTGACGTACATTGAGTTTGTAGTATGCTTATTGGTCGTAGTATGATATAGTTGGTTTAGCCAAAAGTTCCCTGGTAAGCAAGCATTTCTAAACTTTATTCACTGTTATGGGGTACTATTTTTTAAATCTTTGCTCACCTTTTTTGCTCCAGGCAGATATACAACATCCATAACTAGTGGTTTCTGCATTATCAGGGAGGTGTTTCTGCAACCAAATTGCATGTGCATCGCCCTTGTCGCAATTTTAGAAAACACAGAAAGGGGCCTATATTGGAGACCAAAAGTCATCTGGCACACTGCTTAGGATTTCAACAACTTTTACTTTTTTCTAGCCTAAAATCATTGATGTTACTACTAATGTGAAAAAAAAGACTAAATATGACGATTGTTGCTCACTTGACTGTCTTAAGACAATTGTCAAGTAATTTTAACATTCATTACAGACGTCAATTGTTGTACAACATCATGGTTACGCTGTTGGCATCACTTTTTACAGTGGATTTCTGCTGTTGTGGGCCTTTAACCATCTGTCTGACTTGTTGTTCACACAGGAGAGAGACGTGACTATCGTGGATCCTCAGGTGAGCCTCAACATCATGATGCTAACGAGGCAGAGAAGAGTCTCCCGATCAGAACACCTCAAGAAACACCAGCAAAGACCCACAGGGAAGAAATCTCACTGCTGCTCTGACTGTGGGAAAGGTTGCAAATCTTCATCAGAACTTAAAATACACCAGCGAGTACACACAGGAGAGAAATTTCACCACTGTTTTGATTGTGGGAAGAGTTACTTAAGATCAGAATCACTAAAAGTACACATGAGAATTCACACTGGAGAGAAACCTTATAGCTGTGATCAATGTGGGAAGAGTTTTACTCACTCAAGCTGCCTGATAGTACATCTGAGAGCACACACCGAAGAGAAACCTTACCACTGCTCTGACTGCGGAAAGAGTTTTATTAGTTCAACAGATTTAAAATCACACCAGAAAATACACATAGTAGAGAAACCTTTTAACTGTACTCAATGGGGGAAGAGGTTTAATCACTCAAGCTGGCTGATAGTACATCTGAGAATTCACACAGGAGAGAAATCTCATAGCTGTGATCAATGTCACAAGAGATACTCTGATAAAAGATCTCTGATCAAACATCAGAAAATACATACATGAAGGAGTTGTTTCATGATATCAATGAAATGTCACAATGTAGAATATTTGAATGATGTCACAATGTAGAATGTTTTAACATTGTAGTAGGAGTACAAAGGATTTGAATTTGTTAAAAGTCCATATTGATACAGAAACACTAAACCATGATTTAGATGTATTAAGAGCAAGTTGATTGACAAGGCCATGAAAAATGGAATAAACCACATTTTGGCAATGATAAAAGATATGGCTCTGGGGTCAAAATGATCCATGTCAGAACATGGTTCAATGTAAATATGAAGTGGGTCTAAAGTTTGTTTTAAATTATCACTCATTAAAAACGAATCAATCAACACATGCTTTTATTTGAACGACTTAATATAATATTACACTTTTATGAAATAAATGAAAATAAACTTTTGGTTCCTCAACTGCGTTGCCCACTCCAGTCAGCAGAAAGAGACTCAGCAGAATTGCCTCTTTTTAGATTTGATTTGATTTATATCTTTTTTTATTCAAAATGCAGATCTACAATTTACATTGTTACATCATACAGAACAGAACACAGGTATTAACAAGAAAATACTAAAACAGACAAAACATATAAATAATTAACTATTCTAGTGTAGTTGTAATCACTCTGAAAAAATCTATAATGATTCAGGAAGATGTTATTGTTGTTGTTATTTACTAGGATTAATGTTTTAATAAAATAGTTACATTCAATCAGAAAAATGTGTCATTTTGGTATAGAATTTTGGAATTTTTGTTTGTGTATAAAGTATTTGGCAACAAGAATAAAAAAAATGAACAATCATTTCAATGGTCTTGTTATCATTGCAATAGTAACATATTATATCTTTCATGTCAAAAACATGGGTCGTGTTCATAATGGTAAATAAGTATTTTTCAAGGTTTTCCCAAAATTCTGACACAAATTTACATTAAAGAACAAGTGGGACAGATTCTCACCTTTTTTTCACAGAAAACGCAGATATCAACAGCCACACATTTGGATATCATAGAATTACATGGATATACAGTATCTTATGTAACATTTTAAAGTGCACTTCCTTAACTTTGTTTGGTATACAATATTTTTAAGGCCTTACCAAGGCATTTATCCAGACATTGTCAGGAATAAGCATGTTCCAGAAACATTTTCCTCTCGGTGGAAGTTGGTTTTGTGAATGAAGAATTTGTCTTATATATTTATTACAACAAGATTTCTCAAGTAAGCCCACGCCTTCCAATCTGAGTTCTGGATAAACTTTGTGATCTTTACCAAAGCTAAGATGAGTTTTCATTAGTGTAGTTAGACCACTGGGAACGGCTTTGATCACAGAAATAAACACTGAAAGGAATTGGAAACTCTTTCAATGTTATAAATTGTTCATATGTGAGAATATTACCTCTGTTGTCAAAAACATCAAGAACAAAGTCATTATTTGGATGAAGATGAATATGTATGAACTTTCCAATTTGTAAGTCGCTCTGGATAAGAGCGTCTGCTAAATGACGTAAATGTAAATGTAAAATTATTCCTCTCATGCCAGTTGGGGTAGAACAATGACTTATTCCTGACAGTTATGTCTGAATTATTCCACAAAAGAGCTTTATGAGGGGAAAAATTGTGTAGGAAACATATTTTCCAGGCCATTAAAGCTTGTTGGTGAAACCTAGCCAATTTAGCAGGTAATCTTTCAGGAATATAATTACATTTCAGTAAAAATCAAAGACCTCCCAATTTTTTAAACACATTATTTGGAATGAAATACCATATTGAGTCAGTATCGAACAAACATTTTTTCAGACAGTTTATCTTGAAAGTGTTATTTATGTCAACAAAATCCAACACTTCTAGACCGCCTTCAGCTCTTTTGTTAGAAAGGACAGATTTTTTTAGTTTGTGAGACTTATTTTTCCAGATGAAGTCAAGAAAGGTCTTATTGATCTCTTTACAAGTAGCTGGATTTACACATAACGACAATGAGGGGTACACAAAGCGAGACAGTCCCTCTGCCTTGGACAGAAGTACTCTCCCAAGTATAAATATTTAACACAGTCCTTTACAGGAATATTTTCAATTTCTTTATCATCAGAGTCAAATAAACATCAGATTTCACATTTAGAAACATTCAGCATTAATCCTGATGCAATAGAAAATGCAGTTATAGCATTAAGGGCGACCTGGTCTTTGTTTCTTAAGAAAAGAGTAGTATCATCAGCCAGTTGGGAGATTTTGATTTCTTTGTTAAAAATGGTTAAGCCATACAAATTTGCATCATTCAGAATATCTAGAGATAGAAGTTCCACAACCAAAATGAATAAAAATGGCGAAATTGGGCATCCCTGTCGTACACTTCTGCTGATACTAAATCTTTTGGAAGTATTAAGGTTTAGTAGCACAGAACTATTTATATCTTTGTAAAACATGCAAATTACTTTAATAACATTTTCACCAAATCCAAAAAGTTTAAGAGACCTAAAGAGAAATTCATGTTCAATTGTGTCAAAGGCTTTACAGAAGTCCAGAAATAGGACAACCGCATCTGAGTCAATTGCATCTGAATAATCTATAAGGTCCAAGACTAAACGAATGTTAGAGCTTATGTGACGGCCCTTCATAAATCCTGTTTGAGTCTCATTTATAAATGGTATCTATTCCTTTCTTTAATCTTTTGGCATAAACCAGAGCAATCAATTTGTAATCAACATTTAATAAAGTAATTGGTCTCCAATTGTCAATGAGAGAAGGGTCTTTAGCAGGCTTCGGAATCAATGTGTGGAGACCATTTCCCCATTCTTAATGCAATCTTGAAACATATTGAAAATCGGGTCTTCTAGCAACTCCCAAAACTGTCTATAGAATTCAACTGATAGGCCATCAGGGCCAGGTGATTTCCCTTTTTTCATTGAATTCAGAGCCTCTCTAATTTCTCCAATTGACACAGGAGAATCGCAAACTGAGTGGAAATCATCCTCAATTACAGGGACACAATTCTGAATGTGGAAAATGTAGCTTTCACAACCATCTTCCTGAAATTGAGAGCTGTAAAGGTTTTCATAAAATGAATTGACAAATTATGATATTGTAATGGGATCTTTGCATAAAACATCGTTAATTTTGAGTGCAGTTATAGATTTTCTTTTGTAGTTTCTCTTTTCAAGTGCAAAAAAGTAACTAGTGTTTATTTCCCCCTCTTCAATCCATTTTGCTCTTGACCTTACAAAGGCGCCCTTTGCCAGATCCGTGTTAGTCTGTTCTAATTCTAGTTGTAAAGACCTGAACACAGACTCCTCTTCTTCAGATAGATTATCTTTCTTTAGAAAACTGTCAAGCTTGCTCATCATCTCCTTTTCTCTATGGTTCTTTAATTGCATCAGCTCTTTGGCGCGTTTAATGGCTACCACTCTGACTTTATATTTGAAAAATTCCCATCTACTTCCATGACCCAAGTCTTTTCTTGCAAAAATATCTTTAGCTAATGATTTGATGTTTTCAATGAGATCAGTTTCTTTAAGAAGTGTATTGTTTCATTTCCAATACCCTCGAGTGCCTTTTGATTTTTTAGTAGCTTGTAAATTCAGGGAAATCAAGTGATGATCAGAAAAGGGAGCCAACTGATGATCTACATCTATAACAAATTGACTTCTTCAGTTTGTGAGACTTATTTTTCCAGATGAAGTCAAGAAAGGTGTTATTGATCTCTTTACAAGTAGCAGGATTTACAAACAAAGATGAGGGGTACACAAAACCAGACAGTCCCTCTGCCTTGGACAGAAGTACTCTCCCAAGTATAGAAAGATCTCTTTGTAGACAATTATTAAATATATTTTTGGTTTTCTTAATTTTAGGAGAGAAATTCATATGTTGTCTGACTGTGGTTTTTTGACAGATGTATTCCTAAATATTTAACACAGTCCTTTACAGGAATATTTTCTATTTATTTATCATCAGAGTCAAATAAACATAAGATTTCTGTACTATATTAACACTGCTAATCCAACAATATTGCTAGGTTCCTGCACGAAAGAAACACTGCTAATCCAACAATAGTGCTAGGTGCCTGCACACTTGAATTAAAGGGGAACTACTGTCAAAAATGTAAATTTCTTAGATTTTCCCCAAACCTCAAAAGTGGTCTCCTGATTGGTTTAAGTATTGTTATGGACTTAGAACAATTGCATTGTTTTTCTGTTAAAAAAAAGTCTGACTTTGAGAACAAAAACCCGAAAAAATGAGAAAAATTCTGAATTTGTGAATTTCTGACTCAGTTTCTCTGTTTCAATAAAAGGCCTACTATTATCCTACTGGCCAGTACAGCTTGGGTTGGTCTACTATTATCCTACTGAACAGTACAGCTTGGGTTGGTCTACTATTATCCTACTGACCAGTACAGCTTGGGTTGGTCTACTATTATCCTACTGAACAGTACAGCTTGGGTTGGTCTACTATTATCCTACTGACCAGTACAGCTTGGGTTGGTCTACTATTATCCTACTGAACAGTACAGCTTGGGTTGGTCTACTATTATCTTACTGAACAGTACAGCTTGGGTTGGTCTACTATTATCCTACTGACCAGTACAGCTTGGGTTGGTCTACTATTATCCTACTGACCAGTACAGCTTGAGTTGGTCTACTATTATCCTACTGAACAGTACAGCTTGGGTTGGTCTACTATTATCCTACTGAACAGTACAGCTTGGGTTGGTCTACTATTATCCTACTGAACAGTACAGGTTAGATTGGCCTACCATTATCCTACTATTATCCTACTGAACAGTACAGCTTGGGAAATCTACTATTATCCTACTGAACAGTACAGCTTGGGTTGGTCTACTATTATCCTACTGAACAGTACAGCTTGAGTTGGTCTGCTATTATCCTACTAAACAGTACAGGTTAGTTTGGTCTACCATTATCCTACTATTATCCTACTGAACAGTACAGCTTGGGTTGGTTTACTATTATCCTACTGAACAGTACAGCTTGGGTTGGTCTACTATTATCCTACTGAACAGTACAGCTTGGGTTGGTCTACTATTATCCTACTGAACAGTACAGCTTGGTTTGGTCTACTATTATCCTACTGAACAGTACAGCTTGGGTTGGTCTACTATTATCCTACTGAACAGTACAGCTTGGGTTGGTCTACTATTATCCTACTGAACAGTACAGCTTGGGTTGGTCTACTATTATCCTACTGAACAGTACAGCTTGGGTTGGTCTACTATTATCCTACTGAACAGTACAGCTTGGGTTGGTCTACTATTATCCTACTGAACAGTACAGTTTGGGTTGGCCTGACTGTGAAAGACCAATATGGGATTCATCATTTTTTGTCATTCAGAGTGTATATCACTGTTTCTCATGCTTTTCACACAGGGTGCCTTTCCTTCTCTGGGCCGTTTGGAAAATGTTTTACTAAATTAGAGTACTGTGTACCCACTTCTCCAGGCACCACTACACCACTGACCTACACAACAGCTTTCAACATACCAGTATTTAGTTTGGAAACTTTCAAAAGAAATTCTGGTATGAATAATACAAATTTAAAATATGTCAAATTATCCATTTATTTGTTTCTAAAGTGGTTGCAATGCTGTGAAAAACAGTTGTACTGAACTACAGTACTAAAATAAAATAATAGAAAATATTAATTATAAATTAATAAATTATAAAAACTAAAATAATTGATATTCTCAAAGGCCTGATCCTCAGAACTGGGCCAGGGGTGCATCCCAAAAGTATTTACTGCTTCCTAAAGTGTTCACTCGTTCACTACTCCCCATAAAGTGTAAAAGCATTGGATTGGTGAAGGCGTAGGTTATAGCACGAGTTTCCAAACTAATCAATTCTTGTCAAATCCTGTCCATGAAGAGAAGTGAACAAGTGCACACTTTGGGAGGAAAGAGAGATTATTGTGGCACAGCCCAGGTATGCAGTCGTTTCCCCAGTCCAGGTATGCAGACGTTTCCCCAGCCCAGGTATGCAGACGTTTCCCCAGCCCAGGTATGCAGACCTTTCCAGGGTTGGTGGGTGACTGTATCTCTCCAGGGTTGGTGGGTGACTGTATCTCTCCAGGGTTGGTGGGTGACTGTATCTCTCTAGGGTTGGTGGGTGACTGTATCTCTCCAGGGTTGGTGGGTGACTGTATCTCTCCAGGGTTGGTGGGTGACTGTATCTCTCCAGGGTTGGTGGGTGACTGTATCTCTCCAGGGTTGGTGGGTGACTATCTCTCCAGGGTTGGTGGGTGACTGTATCTCTCCAGGGTTGGTGGGTGACTGCTGGACCCTGATCAGACATGGAGTAGTTGGCTCTGCATTTACACTCACAGCACACCCACCTATCACCATCAATCACCACACACCAGGACAACAATACATCATAGTCTATGGAGGATAAATAACTACACACCAGGACAACAATACATCATAGTCTATGGAGGATCAATAACTACACACCAGGACAACAATACATCATAGTCTATGTGGAGGATAAATAACTACACACCAGGACAACAATACATCATAGTCTATGTGGAGGATAAATAACTACACACCAGGACAACAATACATCGTAGTCTATGTGGAGGATAAATAACTACACACCAGGACAACAATACATCATAGTCTATGTGGAGGATAAATAACTACACACTAGGACAACAATACATCATAGTCTATGTGGAGGATAAATAACTACACACCAGGACAACAATACATCATAGTCTATGTGGAGGATAAATAACTACACACCAGGACAACAATACATCATAGTCTATGGAGGATAAATAACTACACACCAGGACAACAATACATCATAGTCTATGGAGGATAAATAACTACACACCAGGACAACAATACATCATAGTCTATGTGGAGGATAAATAACTACACACCAGGACAACAATACATCATAGTCTATAGAGGATAAATAACTACACACCAGGACAACAATACATCATAGTCTATGGAGGATAAATAACTACACACCAGGACAACAATACATCATAGTCTATGTGGAGGATAAATAACTACACCAGGACAACAATACATCATAGTCTATGTGGAGGATAAATAACTACACACCAGGACAACAATACATCATAGTCTATGTGGAGGATTAATAACTACATTGATGTCTTATCTTCTCTCTTTCTGTTTGTTTGTAGAACCTCACTGTTTGAATTAGCAGGTGTTATTATTAGCCCCTCATCTGTGAGAGACAGACAGACAGAGAGAGAGACAAGAGAGTCCCCTAAGTCCCCAAGCTAGACCCGGTGCTCTGTTCACAAACAGACCCCACAGAGCCACAGGACAGCAAACATAAACCCAACCAAATCATGAGAAAACAAAAAGATAATTTGAAAGAATTAACAAAAAAAGAGCAAACTAGAATGCTATTTATCCCTGAACAGAGAGTACACAGAATACCTGACCACTGTCACTGACCCAAACTTAAGGAAGCTTTGACAATGGACAGACTCAGTGAGCATAGCCTTGCTATTGAGAATGGCAGCCGTAGGCAGACCTCGAATCAAATCAAATTGTATTAGTTACGAGCCCCTAACCAACAATGTAGTAAAACAAATATGAAATAGAATAAGAAATGAAAATAACAAGTAATTAAAGAGCAGCAGTAAAATAACAATAGCAGGACTATATACAGGTGGGTACCTGGCTCTCAAAAGAAGACAGGCTATGTGCACACAGCCCACAAAATGAGGTGGAAACTGAGATGCACTTCCTAACCTCCTGCCAAATGTATGACCAGTTAATTCATACTGTATGGTGTAGTCTGTCCAAGAGGGGAATCACACAGACTGATCTCAGTTAATTCATACTGTATGTTGTAGTCTGTCCAAGAGGGGAATCACACAGACTGATCTCAGTTAATACATACTGTATGTTGTAGTCTGTCCAAGAGGGGAATCACACAAGACTGATCTCAGTTAATTCATACTGTATGTTGTAGTCTGTCCAAGAGGGGAATCACACAGACTGATCTCAGTTAATTCATACTGTATGTTGTAGTCTGTCCAAGAGGGGAATCACACAGACTGATCTCAGTTAATTCATACTGTATGTTGTAGTCTGTCCAAGAGGGGAATCACACAGACTGATCTCAGTTAATTCATACTGTATGTTGTAGTCTGTCCAAGAGGGGAATCACACAGACTGATCTCAGTTAATTCATAATGTATGTTGTAGTCTGTCCAAGAGGGAAATCACACAGACTGATCTCAGTTAATTCATACTGTATGTTGTAGTCTGTCCAAGAGGGGAATCACACAAGACTGACAGCCTGTAATTTTGTTAAAAGCATTCAGTTGATTACATGACAGTTTAGAGAGCAACATCATAACAATAATCTACATCATAATCAATAATCAATATCATAACATTTATAATCAATAACAACATTATCTATATACTACTAACAACATCATAACAATAATCTACATCATAATCAATAGCATAACATTTATAATCAATAACATCATTATCTATATACTACTAACAACATCATAACAATAATCTACATCATAATCAATATCATAAAATTTATAATCAATAACATCATTATCTATATACTACTAACAACATCATAACAATAATCTACATCATAATCAATATCATAACATTTATAATCAATAACATCAGGAGAGGTAAACAACAACAACAAACCCCTTTATTTATTTATTTTTTCAAAATACAAAGAATGACCAGATGATTATAATAATACATGGATTAATAATGGGAACACTTCAAGATAAAAATCTAAGAGACACTAACTAAGATAAAGAATCTAAGAGACACTAACTAAGATAAAGAATCTAAGAGACACTAAATAAGATAAAGAATCTAAGAGACACTAAATAAGATAAAGAATCTAAGAGACACTAAATAAGATGAAGAATCTAAGAGACACTAAATAAGATAAAGAATCTAAGAGACACTAAATAAGATAAAGAATCTAAGAGACACTAAATGTCACGTTCTGACCATAGTGTAACGATTGTTCTCCTCCTCGTCCGAGGAGGAGCAGGGATCGGACCAAAACGCAGCTTGTGTGGAATACATGATGAATTTATTTAAACAAGACGAACACGAAGCACACTTGATAAATTACAAAATAACAAAACGACGTAGACCGACCTGAACATGAGAACTTACAGAACACGAAGAATGCACGAACAGGAACAGACTAAACAAACGAAACAGTCCCGTGTGGTACAGACACGGAAGACAATCACCCACAAACAAACAGTGTGAACAGCCTACCTTAATATGGTTCTCAATCAGAGGAAACGTCAAACACCTGCCCCTGATTGAGAACCATATAAGGCTAATTTCCAATGAACCTAAACATAGAAACACATAACATAGACTGCCCACCCAGCTCACGTCCTGACCAACAAAACAAAGCTAAACAAAGGAAAATAAGGTCAGGAACGTGACACATAGTTCTTGTGTGTTTTACTTGTTTTAGTGTTGGTCAGGACGTGAGCTGGGTGGGCATTCTATGTTGTGTGTCTAGTTTGTCTGTTTCTATGTTTGGCCTAATATGGTTCTCAATCAGAGGCAGGGGTTTTGTGTTGTCTCTGATTGGGAATCATATTTAGGTTGCTTGTTTTGCGTTGGGATTTTGTGGGTGGTTGTTTCCTGTCTTTGTGTTCGTGTCACCAGAGAGGACTGTTTCGGTTTGCCACGTTTGTTATTTTTGTATTTTGTAAGTGTTCACGTTTATCATCTTAATTAAATATGTTGAGCACGAGCTACGATGCGTCTTGGTCCGATCCCTGCTACACCTCCTCTTCAGACGAAGAGGACGAAGGCTGCCGTTACACTAAATAAGATAAAGAATCTAAGAGACACTAAATAAGATAAAGAATCTAAGAGACACTAAATAAGATAAAGAATCTAAGAGACACTAAATAAGATAAAGAATCTAAGAGACACTAAATAAGATAAAGATTCTAAGAGACACTAAATAACATAAAGAATCTAAGAGACACTAAATAAGATAAAGAATCTAAGAGACACTAAATAAGATAAAGAATCTAAGAGACACTAAATAAGATAAAGAATCTAAGAGACACTAAATAAGATAAAGAATCTAAGAGACACTAAATAAGATAAAGAATCTAAGAGACACTAAATAAGATAAAGATTCTAAGAGACACTAAATAAGATAAAGATTCTAAGAGACACTAAATAACATAAAGAATCTAAGAGACACTAAATAAGATAAAGATTCTAAGAGACACTAAATAACATAAAGATTCTAAGAGACACTAAATAACATAAAGAATCTAAGAGACACTAAATAAGATAAAGAATCTAAGAGACACTAAATAAGATAAAGAATCTAAGAGACACTAAATAAGATAAAGAATCTAAGAGACACTAAATAAGATAAAGAATCTAAGAGACACTAAATAAGATAAAGAATCTAAGAGACACTAAATAAGATAAAGAATCTAAGAGACACTAAATAAGATAAAGATTCTAAGAGACACTAAATAACATAAAGAATCTAAGAGACACTAAATAAGATAAAGAATCTAAGAGACACTAAATAAGATAAAGATTCTAAGAGACACTAAATAACATAAAGAATCTAAGAGACACTAAATAAGATAAAGATTCTAAGAGACACTAAATAACATAAAGAATCTAAGAGACACTAAATAAGATAAAGAATCTAAGAGACACTAAATAAGATAAAGATTCTAAGAGACACTAAATAAGATAAAGATTCTAAGAGACACTAAATAAGATTGTCACGCCCTGGCTTTAATTATCTTTGTTTTCTGTATTATTTTTAGTTAGGTCAGGGTGTGACAGGGGGGATGTTTGTGTTTTGTCTCGTCTTGGGTGGTTGTATTGTATAGGGGGTTTTTGTTGAGTGAATGGGGTTGTGTTCAGTAGAGAGGTTTAGGAAAGTCTATGGTTGCCTGGTTTGGTTCTCAATCAGAGACAGCTGTTTATTGTTGTCTCTGATTGGGAGCCATATTTAAGGCAGCCATGGGCTTTAGGTGATTGTGGGTAATTGTCTATGTTCTATGTTGCATGTGTGCACTTAGTTCGTTTTAGCTTCACGATTGTTTGTTTTTGTTCATTTAGTAAGTGTTTGTTTTTTTCTTCATTAAAAGAAGATGGCTTTCTTTCACGCTGCGCCTTGGTCCACTCATTCGTCTTATAACGATCGTGATAAAGATTCTAAGAGACACTAAATAAGATAAAGAATCTAAGAGACACTAAATAAGATAACGATTCTAAGAGAACACTAAATAAGATAAAGATCTAAGAGACACTAAATAAGATAAAGAATCTAAGAGATACTAAATAAGATAAAGATTCTAAGAGATACCAAATAAGATAAAGACCTGAAGACAAAAGCAGAAAGCAATACATTCTGGAACACAAGTCAGATGTAATGAGCTACTCTCTTCAAATAATTAAAACCCCATGTTACCCAAAACCCCATGTTACCCAGAACCCCATGTTACCCAAAACCCCATGTTACCCAGAACCCCATGTTACCCAAAACCCCATGTTACCCAAAACCCCATGTTACCCAGAACCCCATGTTACCCAGAACCCCATGTTACCCAGAACCCCATGTTACCCAAAACCCCATGTTACCCAAAACCCCATGTTACCCAAAACCCCATGTTACCCAGAACCCCATGTTACCCAGAACCCCATGTTACCCAGAACCCCATGTTACCCAAAACCCCATGTTACCCAGAACCCCATGTTACCCAGAACCCCATGTTACCCAAAACCCCATGTTACCCAAAACCCCATGTTACCCAGAACCCCATGTTACCCAGAACCCCATGTTACCCAGAACCCCATGTTACCCAGAACCCCATGTTACCAAAACCCCATATTACCCAAAACCCGATGTTACCAAAACCCCACGTTACCCTGGTGGTAAAAACCAAACTAAAAGGAATAATGGTGGTTGCAGTCACTCCTTTTAGATTCCTTCCAAGGTTCTAGAAAGATAAACTAATTCTGAACTTGTTATTAAAATTAGAACCACTTCAGGTTTGTCACCACATTTTAAACACCAGTCCACTGCTGACCATCGATTTAAAACACAAAACTGACCTAAGATCAGCATGTAGGGTCAGCTTCATTCTACTCCTACTCCGTCCCCTGGGCTGCTCTCTCCTCTCCCGGTCCAGCTTCAGCTCTGGAGCTCAGAGAGACCGTCTCCATGGCAGTGACATCAAGGTCCATGCTGCTCACCCTGTTCACTCTCTTCTGCCTCCTGGTGGGCTAGGGAGACACAGCACCAACAGATAGTCATTTACTCTCTAGTATCTCCATTCTCTCTCCCTCCCTCTCCCCCTCACCCCCTCCCTCTAGTTTAAATGACTTGTAACGTCTGAGTAAATGTCTTTACCTTGTAGTACAGGTAGGAGGTGGTGATGGCTGTCAGTAGGAGCAGCAGCACTACAACGTGTCTGATGATGAAGGCTGGCAGAGGAGAGGCTGCAAACAGAAACACCTTTGATGAGGGGACTGATCATCATCACATAGATCTGTGGGAAATCTGTCAATGACAAAGTTATAAGTCTGGTTCATGTTCAGTTACCTGTGATGGTGAGGGAGAGGAGCTCACTCTCAGAGGAGAAGTTATGAGAGAAAACATAATTGTCATAAACACAGCTGTAGTTCCCTTGGTGGGAGTCATCTGCAGCAGGGAAGAGGAAGGCAGCAGAGTGATTGACAGCTGTCTGGGTCTGGGTTCTGTTGGAGCCGGTGAACGTGAGGAGGAAGGAGCCTCCTGGGTACTGTGGCTGAGTGGAGCAGGTGATGGTGAAGCTGTAGCCCCTGAACACCTCGGGCCCCTGGAGACCCCTGGAGACCCCTCCCATTGAGTCAGTCAGGGAGATATCAGGCTGGACCAGGAGATCTGTAACAATAAAAGAGAAGAAGAAAAACCTCTTCAACTAGTTTCCTATAGATATGACAATAACATCAGCATGTAACAGTGCCAGCCACCCTCCCTCACAGGGCAACATGAGTAGTGGGCCTACAGTCACTGAGACAACATATGTTGATATCAGGCTTAAGCAGGACATCTGGAACAAGAGGAGAGAAAAAGAAAACGTAGCTCCTCAACTACTTTCCTCATTTAGATATGACAATAACATGACATGTGACAGTGGTAGTGAGTAGAGACGTTCACTGAGATAACACTCAAATACAAAAGCATTCTGGGATATTTAAGTTGGATTTGATTCCTACTTGACTGAGGGATCTATTTAGTAAAGCAAACTTACAAGTCAAACAGTCATCATGAGAGGTGCAGAGGAAGTTGTATGAATGAAGGAAATCAGTTGAATATAATTATAATATGTTGATATTTCCTGAGCAGATCACTGTGAGTCCAGGAAGGAGATATAATACATGGACAAAAGTATGTGGAACTCAGCAGTATTTTTACAACAGAGGATTATTTTTACGCTCTACGTGGTTCACCACTCGGCTGTCCGTTCTGTCAGCTTGTGTTGTCTACCACTTCACGGCTGAGCCGTTGTTGCTCCTTGTAAGGGCTGTCGCCCTCCTCTTCCTCGGACGAGGAGAGGAGAGAAGGATCAGTGGACCAATACGCAGCATTAGGGAAATAAGCCATCTCTTTATTTGACACGACGGCAACACGAAAACAAAATTACAAAACGACGTAGACGAAAACCTGAACATGAACTTAACTAACTAAACGTAGAACTCACGGACAGGAAACAGACTACATCAAAACGAACGAACAGCCAAACAGTCCCGTATGGTACATACATCGACGACACAGGAGACAATCACCCACAAACAAACAGTGAGAACACCCTACCTAAATATGACTCTCAATTAGAGGAAAACGCAAAACACCTGCCTCTAATTAAGAGCCATACCAGGCAACCCAAAACCAACATAGAAACAGAAAACATAGACTGCCCACCCAAAACTCACGCCCTGACCATATACACATACAAAAACAACATAAAACAGGTCAGGAACGTTACACTCCTAGACGTGCCACGTTGAAAGTCACTGATATCTTTAGTGAGTCCATTCTACTGCCAATGTTTGTCTATGGAGATTGCATGGTTGTGTGCTTGATTTTATATACCCGTCAGCAACAGGTGTGGCTGAAATAGCCGACTCCACTGATGTCCACATACTTTTGGCCATATAGTGTGTCTTGTTATTACCTGAGCAGATCACTGTGAGTCCAGGAAGGAGATCATCATATCTTCTACACTCCCTCAGTACATGCTCAGACCCAGAACAGTAAGCTTCAAACCCTCGAGTGGTGTTTCCAGGTATTATTGAAACAATGGAGCCACAACCCAGCTGTCTACACACTACTGCAGCTACATCCTCCTCGTCCTCAGTTCCCACAGTCCTCCACTCTCCCTGGTCGTACCGCTCCACTCCACCAGCACAGCGACTGCCTCCTCCCACCAGCCTCACATCATCAGGCTCTGAGAAAAGAAAAGAGAGAGACAGTAATCTTACTATTTTCTCACTAAAACTCACCTACAGTGGGGAGAACAAGTATTTGATACACTGCCGATTTTGCAGGTTTTCCTACTTACAAAGCATGTAGAGGTCTGTAATTTTTATCATAGGTACACTTCAACTGTGAGAGACGGAATCTAAAACAAAAATCCAGAAAATCACATTGTATGATTTTTAAGTAATTGATTTGCATTTTATTGCATGACATATGTATTTGATCACCTACCAACCAGTAAGAATTCCGGCTCTCACAGACCTGTTAGTTTTTCTTTAAGAAGCCCTCCTGTTCTCCACTCATTACCTGTATTAACTGCACCTGTTTGAACTCGTTACCTGTATAAAAGACACCTGTCCACACACTCAATCAAACAGACACCAACCTCTCCACAATGGCCAAGACCAGAGAGCTGTGTAAGGACATCAGGGATAAAATTCTAGACCTGCACAAGGCTGGGATGGGCTACAGGACAATAGGCAAGCAGCTTGGTGAGAAGGCAACAACTGTTGGCGCAATTATTAGAAAATGGAAGAAGTTCAAGATGATGGTCAATCACCCTCAGTCTGGGGCTCCATGCAAGATCTCACCTCGTGGGGCATCAATGATCACGAGGAAGGTGAGGGATCAGCCCAGAACTACACGGCAGGAGCTGGTCAATGACCTGAAGAGAGCTGGGACCACAGTCTCAAAGAAAACCATTAGTAACACACTACGCCGTCATGGATTAAAATCCTGCAGCGCACGCAAGGTCCCCCTGCTCAAGCCAGCGCATGTCCAGGCCCGTCCGAAGTTTGCCAATGACCATCTGGATGATCCAGAGGAGGAATGGGAGAAGGTCATGTGGTCTGATGAGACAAAAATAGAGCTTTTTGGTCTAAACTTCACTCGCCGTGTTTGGAGGAAGAAGAAGGATGAGTACAACCCCAAGAACACCATCCCAACCGTGAAGCATGGAGGTGGAAACATCATTCTTTGGGGATGCTTTTCTGCAAAGGGGACAGGACGACTGCACCGTATCGAGGGGAGGATGGATGGTACCATGCATCATGAGATCTTGGCCAACAACCTCCTTCCCTCAGTAAGAGCATTGAAGATGGGTCGTGGCTGGGTCTTCCAGCATGACAACGACCCAAAACACACAGCCAGGGCAACTAAGGAGTGGCTCCGTAAGAAGCATCTCAAGGTCCTGGAGTGGCCTAGCCAGTCTCCAGACCTGAACCCAATAGAAAATCTTTGGAGGGAGCTGAAAGTCCGTATTGCCCAGCGACAGCCCCGAAACCTGAAAGATCTGGAGAAGGTCTGTATGGAGGAGTGGGCCAACATCCCTGCTGCAGTGTGTGCAAACCTGGTCAAGAACTACAGGAAACATATGATCTCTGTAATTGCAAAGGTTTCTGTACCAAATATTAAGTTCTGTTTATCTGATGTTTCAAATACTTATGTCATGCAATAAAATGCAAATTAATTACTTAAAAATCATACAATGTGATTTTCTGGATTTTTGTTTTAGATTCCGTCTCTTACAGTTGAAGTGTACCTATGATAAAAATTACAGACCTCTACATGCTTTGTAAGTAGGAAAACCTGCAAAATCGGCAGTGTATCAAATACTTGTTATCCCCACTGTATATTGTCTCTCATATTCTTCACTCCAGGTGAGAAACAATGTTGATTGAGTGACAAACTGTTTCTTACCTGAGCAGGTGAGTCCAACAGCATTACCAGGTAGGCAGGTGTTGTGTTTTCTGTCTGAGGTGTCACAGTCCAGGAGAAGGGACTCATTGCCTTTACACTGGAACTCTTTATCCCAGGTCTGACCCTCACCTCCTCCATAGAGCCCCCCCTGTAGAGCTGCAGGAGCCCCACAGCCAAGCTCCCCACAGACTACCTCTGCATCCTGCCGGTCAAAGTCAGCTTCACACACTGAGGCCCAGGACTGATTGGACTTCACCTCCACTCTCCCAGAGCAGAGACCAGCTCCATCCACAAGCCACACAGACTCTGGAGAAAAAGAGTTGGTTGAACATTCAATCAGTTTTGTTGATGACACTGTCAAGGACTAAACACAAATATGTTGGATAAAAGATTGTAGTTTGCTATGTTTGATACTGTAAGAGGTAGAAATGGGTTCTTAGTCACTCAGGATAGGGTTGGGAATAATGCAGGTAGGAGACAGGAATAAGTTCACTTCACTTTATAGAAAATAAACAGCTGGACATCCATCAGGCAGCTTCACTTCAGTACCATCTGAACTACAATGATCTGCCCATGAACATCTCCCATAAACCAATATGACAAACACAAATATAATGTTTAAATACATCTGACATCTCCCCCTCTATTTAAATGAAATTAAAACACATAAAACATGATACATGGTAATATTGTCAAATGTACAAATAAATCTCTCAATATGACCAGTCTCTTACCTGAACAGGTCACATGACGATAATATTCACCATTACAGACACCACGTCCTCCTCTGATGTCACACTGTCCAATAGAAGACCCATCTCCATCACAACTCAATAGTATGACTCCTCCTCTTCCATCTTCAATCAGAGGTCCTCTAGATGCAGCTACAGGATTCCCACAGTCCAGCTCTCTACACACAACCTTAGTCTCTATCATCATGCTCCACCACCACATAAAACATAGACCTGACCACTCTCCTCTGTAGAAGACTTCCACTGTCCCAGAACAGGAAGTGGTTCCATTCACCAGTCTGACTGAGAGTTCAGCTGTAAACAGCAGAGAGGAAAACACAGTGGTGAGGACAGATGATGACAGTGATTCTGTTATTCTAACAGCAGTAGTGCTTTGTGGTTGACAAGTATTAGTAGTTCCATAAAACACTACTTGTTATTGGGTTTTAGAATGGTTTGTATGGACACATGAATTTCTCCATGTGGGATAATAAAGTTGACTAATATTGAACTGCTATAATCACTAGATTTATACTCTACCTACCTGGTGGACTGACGCTTAGAGCCTGGAGATCTGAGGAGAAAGAGAGAGACAGAGGAGAAAGAGAGAGAGAGAGACAGAGAGACAGAGGAGAAAGGGAGGAGTCAGAGGAAGAGAGAAACAGAGGAGAAAGGGAGGAGTCAGAGGAAGAGAGAGACAGAGGAGAAAGGGAGGAGTCAGAGGAAGAGAGAGACAGAGGAGAAAGGGAGGAGTCAGAGGAAGAGAGAGACAGAGGAGAAAGGGAGGAGTCAGAGGAAGAGAGAGACAGAGGAGAAAGGGAGGAGTCAGAGGAAGAGAGAGACAGAGGAGAAAGGGAGGAGTCAGAGGAAGACAGAGACAGAGGAGAAAGGGAGGAGTCAGAGGAAGAGAGAGACAGAGGTTAAATGAACATCAACATGACCTTTCATGATGTGATGGGAAGACAGGCTTATCGTTGGTATGGTGCAACAACACCCATGTGTACATACACTATATTTACAAAAGAATGTGGACACCCTTCAAATGAGTGGATTCTATTTCAGGCACTCCCCTTCCTGACAAATGTATAAAATCAAGCACTCAGCCATGCAATCTCCATAGACAAACATTGTCCGTAGAATGGCCTTAATGAAGAGCTCAGTGACTTTCAACATGGCAACATCATAGGATACCACCTTTCCAAGTCAGACGGTCAAATTTCATAATCCCCCAACTCCTCGTATCCCTTCTTCTCTCCTCTCCTCTCCATTCCTCTCCTCTTCTCCCTCTCCTCTCCTCTTCTCCCCCCTCTCCTATTCCTCTCCCCCTCTCTCCCTCACTTCTCCTCTTATTGTCCTCTCTTCTCCTCTTCTCCCCATCTCTACTCCACTTCTCCCCCTCTCTTCTCCTCTTCTCCCCCACTCTTCTCCTCTTCTCACCCTCTCTTCTCCTCTGTTTCCCCACTCTTCTCCTCTACACTCCTCCCCCTCTCCTCTTCTCACCCTTTCCTCTCCTCACCTCTCCCTCTCCTCTTCTGCCCCTCTCTTCTCCCCCTGTCCTCTCCTCTCACTTTTCTTCTCCCCTCTCCACTTCTCCCCCTCTCTTCTCCCCCTCTCTTCTCCTCTTCTGCCCCTCCCTTCTCCACCCCGCTCTGCTCTCATCTACACTCCTCCCCTCTCCCAGCTCCCCCTCCCTTCTCCTCTTCTCCCTCTCCTCCCCATCTCTTCTCCTCTTCTCCCCCTCTCTTGTACAGCCTCCTCTCTTCCCCTCCCCCCTCCTCTCCTCTTCTCCACCTCTACCCTTCTCCCCCTCTCTTCTCCTCTTTCCCCCCTCTCTTCTCCCCATCTCATCTCCTCTTTCCCCCATCTCTTCTCCTCTCCTCTCTTCTCCTCTTCTCCACCTCTACTCTTCTCTTCTATCCCTCTCTTCTCCTCTTTCCCCCATCTCTTCTCCTCTTTCCCCCATCTCTTCTCCTCTCCTCTCTTCAATTCTCTGCTTCTCACCCTCTCATCTTCTCCCCCCCTTCTCCCCCATCTCCTCTTCTCCTCTTCTCCCCTTCCCCACTTCTGCCCCTTTATTCTTCTCTTTTGACACTCTATTCTCCTCTTCTCCCCCTCTCATTCTCCCTCCTCTCCTCTTCTCCCCCTGTCCTCTCCTCTCCCCTTCTCCTCTCACTTTTCTTCTCCCCTCTCCACTTCTCCCCCTCTCTTCTCCTCTTCTGCCCCTCCCTTCTCCACCCCGCTCTCCTCTACACTCCTCCCCCTCTCCCCTTCTCTTCTCTCCTCTTATCCCCATCTCTTCTCCTCTTTCCCCCCTCTCTTCTCCCCATCTCTTCTCCTCCCCTCTTCTCTTCTCCCCTCTCCCTTCTCTTCCTCACCTCTTTTCTAATCTTCTCCCCCCCTTCTCCCCTCTCCTCTTCTGCACCTCTCCTCTTCTCCCCCTCTTCTCTTCTCCCCCTCTTCTCTTCTCCCCCTCTTCTCCCCTCCCCCTCTCCTCTTCTCCCCCTCTCCTCTTCTCTCCCTCTCATCTTCTCCAACCCTCTCCTCTCATCTTCTCCCCTTCCGCCCCTCTCTTCTCCTCTTTTGACACTCTGTTCACCTCTTATCCCCCTCTCATTCTCCCTCCACTCCTCTCATCTCTTCCCCTCCCCCCTCTACTCTCCTCCACCTCTCCTTTTCTCCCCCTCTCTTCTCCTCTTTCCCCCTCTCTTCTCCCCCTTTTCTCTTCTCCCTCTCTTCTCTTCTCCTCCCCCCCTTCTCCCCTCCCCTCTTCTCCCCATCTTCTCTTCTCCTCTCCCCTCCTCACCTCTCTTCTAATTTTCTCCCCCCTTCTCTTCTCCCCCATCTCATCTACTCTTTTCTTCTCCCCCTCCCCGCTCTCCTATTCTCCCCCCTTTCCACCCCCCCCTCTCTTCTCCTCTTTAGCCCCTGTTCTCCCCCTCTTCTCCCCTCTCATCTTTTCCAACCCTCTCCTATCCTCCCCTTCCCCACTTCTGCCCCTCTCATTCTCCCTCCACTCCTCTCCTCCTCTCACTTTTTCTCCCCTCTCTTCTCCTTTTCTCCCTCTTCTACCCCTATCTTCTCTTCTCCTCTCCTCCAACTCGAGCCTTCGCTCCCTCTCTTCTCCTCTTCTCCCCCTCTCTTCTCCTCCCCCTCTCTTCTCCTCTTTCCCCATCTATTCTCCTCTTTCCCCACCTCTTCTCCTCTTTCCCCCATCTCTTCTCCTCTTTCCCCCACCTCTTCTCCTCTTTCCCCCATCTCTTCTCTCCTCTCCTCCCCCTGTCCTCTCCTATCCTCCCCCTCTCTTCTCCTCTTCTCTCCCTTTCTTCTCCTCTTCTCATCCTCTTGTCTTACCCCCTCCCCTCTCAACATGGATCTAGTCCAATCAGACGTGTCTCACCTCAACATGGATCTAGTCCAATCAGACGTGTCTCACCTCAACATGGATCTAGTCCAATCAGAGGTGTCTCACCTCAACATGGATCTAGTCCAATCAGAGGTGTCTCACCTCAACATGGATCTAGTCCAATCAGAGGTGTCTCACCTCAACATGGATCTAGTCCAATCAGACGTGTCTCACCTCAACATGGATCTAGTCCAATCAGAGGTGTCTCACCTCCACATGGATCTAGTCCAATCAGAGGTGTCTCACCTCCACATGGATCTAGTCCAATCAGAGGTGTCTCACCTCCACATGGATATAGTCCAATCAGACGTGTCTCACCTCCACATGGATATAGTCCAATCAGACGTGTCTCACCTCAACATGGATCTAGTCCAATCAGACGTGTCTCACCTCAACATGGATCTAGTCCAATCAGACGTGTCTCACCTCAACATGTATCTAGTCCAATCAGACGTGTCTCACCTCAACATGGATCTAGTCCAATCAGACGTGTCTCACCTCAACATGGATCTAGTCCAATCAGACGTGTCTCACCTCAACATGGATCTAGTCCAATCAGACGTGTTTCACCTCAACATGGCTCTAGTCCAATCAGACGTGTCTCACCTCAACATGGCTTTAGTCCAATCAGACGTGTCTCACCTCAACATGGATCTAGTCCAATCAGACGTGTCTCACCTCAACATGGCTCTAGTCCAATCAGACGTGTCTCACCTCAACATGGATCTAGTCCAATCAGACGTGTCTCACCTCAACATGGATCTAGTCCAATCAGAGGTGTCTCACCTCAACATGGATCTAGTCCAATCAGAGGTGTCTCACCTCAACATGGATATAGTCCAATCAGACGTGTCTCACCTCCACATGGATCTAGTCCAATCAGACGTGTCTCACCTCCACATGGATCTAGTCCAATCAGACGTGTCTCACCTCCACATGGATCTAGTCCAATCAGACGTGTCTCACCTCCACATGGATCTAGTCCAATCAGACGTGTCTCACCTCAACATGGATCTAGTCCAATCAGACGTGTCTCACCTCAACATGGATCTAGTCCAATCAGACGTGTCTCACCTCAACATGGATCTAGTCCAATCAGACGTGTCTCACCTCAACATGGATCTAGTCCAATCAGACGTGTCTCACCTCAACATGGATCTAGTCCAATCAGACGTGTTTCACCTCAACATGGCTCTAGTCCAATCAGACGTGTCTCACCTCAACATGGCTCTAGTCCAATCAGACGTGTCTCACCTCAACATGGCTCTAGTCCAATCAGACGTGTCTCACCTCAACATGGCTCTAGTCCAATCAGACGTGTCTCACCTCAACATGGATCTAGTCCAATCAGACGTGTCTCACCTCAACATGGATCTAGTCCAATCAGACGTGTCTCACCTCAACATGGATCTAGTCCAATCAGACGTGTCTCACCTCAACATAGATCTAGTCCAATCAGACGTGTCTCACCTCAACATGGATCTAGTCCAATCAGACGTGTCTCACCTCAACATAGATCTAGTCCAATCAGACGTGTCTCACCTCAACATGGATCTAGTCCAATCAGACGTGTCTCACCTCAACATGGCTCTAGTCCAATCAGACATGTCTCACCTCAACGTGGATCTAGTCCAATCAGACGTGTTCACACTGATATTGATCTAATAGGCAACAGTGACTTTTTTAATGCAACAGAATAAACACTAAAAAACACATTACATTTCAATATAACTTTCATTACAACAGAATATCTTGGAAAGACAGACCTCAACTACAGTATATATGAAGGGATTATTGTCATTGTTACATTATATAGGCTACAGTAAGTTCTATTCTTCCATTTTAAATAACAGGCTCTCCCACCATCTAGAATCATCAGGTCTGCTTGCAGATGAACAGAATGTCTTGGAAAGACAGACCATTAGACCTCATAGGCCTGTCCAATACATTGTGGATTTTTATTATTTATACTTTCATTACAAGTTGGGATTTAAATTGATGGACACAACATGATGTCTCAGTGAAAATGTATTATATATATTTATTATAAAACAATTTAGAAAACGTCACTCAAATCCTGTTAAAATGTATATAGAGGTATTAGTCTCATGCTACAGTATATAAATGATATTGTTCCATTTTAAACAGCCTAACAGGCTCTCCCACCATCTCTAATGATCTGGTCTGCTTGATGATGAACTAAATGTAGACCACAGCATGATTATTATATGACTACCACATCTCTGTACCCCCACACACACAATCCATGTTTGGCAGATGCTCTTTTCATTTACAATTGAACCTTTAGCCTACCATTTCTGCGGCCGTGTGGAAATCTGTAACATCCGATCAGTTTGGCCTGTAAACTGTGGAAAGATGAGACTCAGGAACACGATGATGTTCTCCGTTCTGCTCTACGACCCCATAAGCATCGTTTGAAGTCATACAGTCCATCTGCCAACTTCTGTCTGTAGTGTCAGAACCGTTTGGACTACACACTAACATGACCCCACTATGGAAAGGTGAGTCTCTCAGGAACACATACAGGTTGTATTGATCTAGGACACACTAACATGACCCCACTATGGAAAGGTGAGTCTCTCAGGAACACATACAGGTTGGTTTGATCTAGGACACACTAACATGACCCCACTATGGAAAGGTGAGTCTCTCAGGAACACATACAGGTTGTATTGATCTAGGACACACTAACATGACCCCACTATGGAAAGGTGAGTCTCTCAGGAACACATACAGGTTGTATTGATCTAGGACACACTAACATGACCCCACTATGGAAAGGTGAGTCTCTCAGGAACACATACAGGTTGGTTTGATCTAGGACACACTAACATGACCCCACTATGGAAAGGTGAGTCTCTCAGGAACACATACAGGTTGGTTTGATCTAGGACACACTAACATGACCCCACTATGGAAAGGTGAGTCTCTCAGGAACACATACAGGTTGTATTGATCTAGGACACACTAACATGACCCCACTATGGAAAGGTGAGTCTCTCAGGAACACATACAGGTTGGTTTGATCTAGGACGCCCACAAGCTTTACAAGACTCGTCTGAAGGTCTCCTGGTACCAGTTTAGCACATTTATGGAAGTAGATATGGAGATAGTTTAGTGTAGAAAATAAGGGGTGAAATACATGTCAAATATTAATATGAGTTTCCTGATCTTTTTCCCCAAAAATGTAAAAATCCCAAAACTATTTGGCCCTAAACAGACATTACATGGTGACAGACTATCTGATAGAAAACTGAGGAATGTACAATATACAAATGAAGTGAGCCTTGCTATTGAGAAAGGATTGAAACAGGCAGAGAGAAGACAGGCTATGTGCCCACTGCCACAAAATGAGGTGGAAACTGAGCTGTACTTTCTAACCTCCTGCCAAATGTACAACGATATAAGAGACACATATTTCCCTCAGATTACAAGGACCCCAAATTTTTTTGAAGACAAATATAATATTGACAAGCTCCTGTATCTGTTAGATGAAATACCACAGTGTGCGATCATGTCAGCAGAATGTGTGACCTGTTGTGATGAGAACAGGGTAACCAGTGGAGAATAAACACCACAGTAAATAAAACCTAGGACTAGATTTATCACTTTAGTTCATTTCCCTTGACATTTGTACTTCTACGTTTTGTACACACAGCTCACACTCTCCTACACACACGAGCTGACTGAGAGGGCCTAGTGGAGCCGGCTGGCTGAGAGGGCCCTAGTGGAGACAGGTGGTTGAGAGGGCACTAGTGTAGCCAGCTGGTTGAGAGGTCCCTAGTGTAGCCAGCTGGTTGAGAGGTCCCTAGTGGAGCCAGCTGGTTGAGAGGTCCCTAGTGGAACCAGCTGGTTGAGAGGACACTAGTGTAGCCAGCTGGTTGAGAGGGCACTAGTGTAGCCAGCTGGTTGAGAGGACACTAGTGTAGCCAGCTGGTTGAGAGGGCACTAGTGTAGCCAGCTGGTTGAGAGTGCACTAGTGTAGCCAGCTGGTTGAGAGGGCACTAGTGTAGCCAGCTGGTTGAGAGTGCACTAGTGTAGCCAGCTGGTTGAGAGGGCCTTAGTGTAGCCAGCTGGTTGAGAGGGCCCTAGTGGAGCCAGCTGGTTGAGAGGGCACTAGTGGAACCAGCTGGTTGAGAGGGCCCTAGTGGTACCGGGGTACCGGTGCAGAGTCAATGTGCGGGTCACCGGTGTCAAGGTTATTGAGGTAATATGTACATGTAGGTAGAGTTATTAAAGTGACTATACATAGATAATAACAGAGAGTAGCAGCAGCGTAGGCGAAGGGGGGGACAATGCAAATAGTCTGGGTAGCCATTTGATTAGATGTTCAGGAGTCTTATGGCTTGGGTGTAGAAGATGTTTAGAAGCCTCTTGGACCTAGACTTGGTGCTCTGGTATCACTTGCCGTGCGGTAGCAGAGAGAACAGTCTATGACTAGGGTGACTGAAGTCTTTGACCATTTTTATGGCCTTCCTCTGACACCGCCTGGTATAGAGGTCCTGGATGGCAGGAAGCTTGACCCAGTGATGTACTGGGCCGTACTACCCTCTATAGTGTCATGCGGTCAGAGGTCGATCAGTTGCCATACCAGGCAGTGATGCAACCCGTCAGGATGCTCTCGATGGTGCAGCTGTAGAACCTTTTGAGGATCTGAGGACCCATGCCAAATCTTTTCAGTCTCCTTTTGTCGTGCCTTCTTCACGACTGTCTTCGTGTGTTTGGACCATGTTAGGATGTTGGTGATGTGGACAGCAAGGAACTTGAAGCTCTCAACCTGCTCCACTACAGCCCCGTTGATGAGAATGGGGGCGTGCTCGGTCCTCCTTTTCCTGTCTTTCACAATCATCTCCTTTGTCTTGATCACGCTGAGGGAGAGATTGTTGTCCTGGCACCACACGGCCAGGTCTCTGACCTCCTCCCTATAGGCTGTCACACTGTTGTCAGTGATCAGACCTACCACTGTTGTGTCATCGGCAAACTTAATGGTGTTGGAGTCATGCCTCGGCGTGCAGTCATGAGTGAACAGGGAGTAAAGGAGGGGACTGAGCACACAGCCCCCGTGTTGAGGATCAGCGTGGCGTATGTGTTGTTACCTAACCTTACCACCTGGTGGCGGCCCGTCAGGAAGTCCAGGATCCAGTTGTAGAGGGAGGTGTTCAGTCCCAGGGTCCTTAGCTTAGTGATGAGCTTTGAGGGCACTATGGTGTTGAACGCTGAGCTGTAGTCAATGAATAGCATTCTCACATAGGTGTTCCTTTTGTCCAGGTGGGAAGGGGCAGTGTGGAGTTCAATAGAGATTGCATCATCTGTGGATCTGTTGGGGCGGTATGGAAATTGGAGTGGGTCTAGGGTTTCTGGGAAAATGGTGTTGATGTGAGCCATGACCAGCGTTTGAAAGCCCTTCATGGCTACAGACGTGAGTGCTACGGGTCGGTAGTCATTTAGGCAGGTTACCTTGGTGTTCTTGGACACAGGGACTATGGTGGTCTGATTGAAACATGTGGTGGATCTAATTTAATACATTTGCTTCTGTCTGTTTTTTCAATAATGAAATTCAAAGGTCAGGGTCAAGCTGAGCCGGACCAAGAGTGGAAGAGTGGAAAAGGTTACTGGTTGTGATGACATCACTGGTGAGAAGTCAGTAATGAAAAGATATTGAGTTGACTGCATGTTATTCTGTCAGCCCCATCTCTGTTGACATCTCCCTCTCTCTCCATCTCCCCTCCCCTCCTCCTCTGTCCCATAGCCACATCAAGTAGTTTGGGTGTGTATAAATACAGCTAAACCTAGGGTATGACTAAATGGGGTGTGTAGAAATACAGCTAAACCTAGGGTATGGCTACATGGGATGTGTAGAAATACAGCTAAACCTAGGGTATGGCTAAATGGGGTGTGTAGAAATACAGCTAAACCGAGGGTATGGCTAAATGGGGTGTGTAGAAATACAGCTAAACCGAGGGTATGGCTAAATGGGGTGTGTAGAAATACAGCTAAACCTAGGGTATGGCTAAATGGGGTGTGTAGAAATACAGCTAAACCGAGGGTATGGCTAAATGGGATGTGCAGAAATACAGCTAAACCGAGGGTATGGCTAAATGGGGTGTGTAGAAATACAGCTAAACCTAGGGTATGGCTAAATGGGGTGTGTAGAAATACAGATAAACCTAGGGTATGGCTAAATGGGGTGTGTAGAAATACAGCTAAACCTAGGGTATGGCTAAATGGGGTGTGTATAAATACAGCTAAACCTAGGGTATTGTAACGGCTTTCTTCCATAGGTGAAGGAGAGGACCAAAGTGCAGCGCGGCTAGTGTTCAACATGTTTAATAAAAGAACAAGTGAAACACTACAAACAACATACAAAATAACAAATGTGCAAAACCGATACAGACCTATCTGGTGCAGAACACAAACACAAAGACAGGTAACAAACACCCACAAAATCCCAACACAAAACAAGCCTCCTATATATGAGTCTCAATCAGAGACAATGACTACCATCTGTCTCTGATTGAGAACCCACACTAGGCTGACATAGAAACAGACAAACTAGACACACAACATAGAATTCCCACCCAGCTCACGTCCTGACCAACTAAACGCATACAAAACAACAGAAAACAGGTCAGGAACGTGACAGAACCCCCCCCTCAAGGTGCGAACTCCGGGCGCACCCCTAAAACTCAAGGGGAGGGTCTGGGTGGGCATCTGTCCGCGGTGGCGGCTCCGGCGGTGGACGAGGGCACCACTCCACCATTGTCTTTGTCCACCTCCTTAGCGTCCCTTGAGTGGCGACCCTCGGCCCCCGACCATGGTCCAGGAACCTTCACCAACTCCCCTCTACAATAGAGGAGACAACTCCGGACAGAGAGGTAGTTCAGGACAAATAGGTAGCTCAGGACAGAGAGGTAGCCCAGGACAGAGAGGTAGCCCAGGACAGAGAGGTAGCCCAGGACAGAGGGACAACTCCGGACTGAGTGGCAGCTCCGGACTGAGTGGCAGCTCATGACTGAGTGGCAGCTCATGACTGAGTGGCAGCTCATGACTGGAGGGCAGCTCATGACTGGAGGGCAGCTCATGACTGGAGGGCAGCTCATGACTGGAGGGCAGCTCCTGACTGGCTGGCGGCTCTGGCGGCTCCTGACTGGCTGGCGGCTCTGGCGGCTCCTGACTGGCTGGCGGCTCTGGCGGCTCCTGACTGGCTGGCGGCTCTGGCGGCTCCTGACTGGCTGGCGGCTCTGGCGGCTCCTGACTGGCTGGCGGCTCTGGCGGCTCCTGACTGGCTGGCGGCTCTGGCGGCTCCTGACTGGCTGGCGGCTCTGGCGGCTCCTGACTGGCTGGCGGCTCTGGCGGCTCCTGACTGGCTGGCGGCTCTGGCGGCTCCTGACTGGCTGGCGGCTCTGGCGGCTCCTGACTGGCTGGCGGCTCTGGCGGCTCCTGACTGGCTGGCGGCTCTGGCGGCTCCTGACTGGCTGGCGGCTCTGGCGGCTCCTGACTGGCTGGCGGCTCTGGCGGCTCCTGACTGGCTGGCGGCTCTGGCGGCTCCTGACTGGCTGGCGGCTCTGGCGGCTCCTGACTGGCTGGCGGCTCTGGCGGCTCCTGACTGGCTGGCGGCTCTGGCGGCTCCTGACTGGCTGGCGGCTCTGGCGGCTCCTGACTGGCTGGCGGCTCTGGCGGCTCCTGACTGGCTGGCGGCTCTGGCGGCTCCTGACTGGCTGGCGGCTCTGGCGGCTCCTGACTGGCTGGCGGCTCTGGCGGCTCCTGACTGGCTGGCGGCTCTGGCGGCTCCTGACTGGCTGGCGGCTCTGGCGGCTCCTGACTGGCTGGCGGCTCTGGCGGCTCCTGACTGGCTGGCGGCTCTGGCGGCTCCTGACTGGCTGGCGGCTCTGGCGGCTCCTGACTGGCTGGCGGCTCTGGCGGCTCCTGACTGGCTGGCGGCTCTGGCGGCTCCTGACTGGCTGGCGGCTCTGGCGGCTCCTGACTGGCTGGCGGCTCTGGCGGCTCCTGACTGGCTGGCGGCTCTGGCGGCTCCTGACTGGCTGGCGGCTCTGGCGGCTCCTGACTGGCTGGCGGCTCTGGCGGCTCCTGACTGGCTGGCGGCTCTGGCGGCTCCTGACTGGCTGGCGGCTCTGGCGGCTCCTGACTGGCTGGCGGCTCTGGCGGCTCCTGACTGGCTGGCGGCTCTGGCGGCTCCTGACTGGCTGGCGGCTCTGGCGGCTCCTGACTGGCTGGCGGCTCTGGCGGCTCCTGACTGGCTGGCGGCTCTGGCGGCTCCTGACTGGCTGGCGGCTCTGGCGGCTCCTGACTGGCTGGCGGCTCTGGCGGCTCCTGACTGGCTGGCGGCTCTGGCGGCTCCTGACTGGCTGGCGGCTCTGGCGGCTCCTGACTGGCTGGCGGCTCTGGCGGCTCCTGACTGGCTGGCGGCTCTGGCGGCTCCTGACTGGCTGGCGGCTCTGGCGGCTCCTGACTGGCTGGCGGCTCTGGCGGCTCCTGACTGGCTGGCGGCTCTGGCGGCTCCTGACTGGCTGGCGGCTCTGGCGGCTCCTGACTGGCTGGCGGCTCTGGCGGCTCCTGACTGGCTGGCGGCTCTGGCGGCTCCTGACTGGCTGGCGGCTCTGGCGGCTCCTGACGGGCTGGCGGCTCTGGCGGCTCCTGACGGGCTGGCGGCTCTGGCGGCTCCTGACGGGCTGGCGGCTCTGGCGGCTCCTGACGGGCTGGCGGCTCTGGCGGCTCCTGACTGGCTGGCGGCTCTGGCGGCTCCTGACTGGCTGGCGGCTCTGGCGGCTCCTGACTGGCGGGCGGCTCTGGCGGCTCCAGACTGGCGGGCGGCTCTGGCGGCTCCTGACTGACGGACGGCTCTGGCGGCTCCTGACTGACGGACGGCTCTAATGGCTCGGGACAGACGGGCGGCTCTAATGGCTCGTGGCAGACGGAAGACTCAGACGGCGCTGGGCAGACGGATGGCTCAGACGGCGCTGGGCAGACGGATGGCTCAGACGGCGCTGGGCAGACGGATGGCTCAGACGGCGCTGGGCAGACGGATGGCTCAGACGGCGCTGGGCAGACGGATGGCTCAGACGGCGCTGGGCAGACGGATGGCTCAGACGGCGCTGGGCAGACGGATGGCTCAGACGGCGCTGGGCAGACGGATGGCTCAGACGGCGCTGGGCAGACGGATGGCTCAGACGGCGCTGGGCAGACGGAAGGCTCAGACGGCGCTGGGCTGACGGACGGCTCAGACGGCGCTGGGCAGACGGACGGCTCAGACGGCGCTGGGCAGACGGACGGCTCAGACGGCGCTGGGAAAACGGACGGCTCAGACGGCGCTGGGCAGACGGACGGCTCAGACGGCGCTGGGCAGACGGACGGCTCAGACGGCGCTGGGCAGACGGACGGCTCTAATGGCTCGTGGCAGACGGAAGACTCAGACGGCGCTGGGCAGACGGATGGCTCAGACGGCGCTGGGCAGACGGATGGCTCAGACGGCGCTGGGCAGACGGATGGCTCAGACGGCGCTGGGCAGACGGATGGCTCAGACGGCGCTGGGCAGACGGATGGCTCAGACGGCGCTGGGCAGACGGATGGCTCAGACGGCGCTGGGCAGACGGATGGCTCAGACGGCGCTGGGCAGACGGATGGCTCAGACGGCGCTGGGCAGACGGATGGCTCAGACGGCGCTGGGCAGACGGATGGCTCAGACGGCGCTGGGCAGACGGATGGCTCAGACGGCGCTGGGCAGACGGATGGCTCAGACGGCGCTGGGCAGACGGATGGCTCAGACGGCGCTGGGCAGACGGATGGCTCAGACGGCGCTGGGCAGACGGACGGCTCAGACGGCGCTGGGCTGACGGACGGCTCAGACGGCGCTGGGCAGACGGACGGCTCAGACGGCGCTGGGCAGACGGACGGCTCAGACGGCGCTGGGCAGACGGACGGCTCAGACGGCGCTGGGCAGACGGACGGCTCAGACGGCGCTGGGCAGACGGACGGCTCAGACGGCGCTGGGCAGACGGACGGCTCAGACGGCGCTGGGCAGACGGACGGCTCAGACGGCGCTGGGCAGACGGACGGCTCAGACGGCGCTGGGCAGACGGACGGCTCAGACGGCGCTGGGCAGACGGACGGCTCAGACGGCGCTGGGCAGACGGACGGCTCAGACGGCGCTGGGCAGACGGACGGCTCAGACGGCGCTGGGCAGACGGACGGCTCAGACGGCGCTGGGCAGACGGACGGCTCAGACGGCGCTGGGCAGACGGACGGCTCAGACGGCGCTGGGCAGACGGACGGCTCAGACGGCGCTGGGCAGACGGACGGCTCAGACGGCGCTGGGCAGACGGACGGCTCAGACGGCGCTGGGCAGACGGACGGCTCAGACGGCGCTGGGCAGACGGACGGCTCAGACGGCGCTGGGCAGACGGACGGCTCAGACGGCGCTGGGCAGACGGACGGCTCAGACGGCGCTGGGCAGACGGACGGCTCAGACGGCGCTGGGCAGACGGACGGCTCAGACGGCGCTGGGCAGACGGACGGCTCAGACGGCGCTGGGCAGACGGACGGCTCAGACGGCGCTGGGCAGACGGACGGCTCAGACGGCGCTGGGCAGACGGACGGCTCAGACGGCGCTGGGCAGACGGACGGCTCAGACGGCGCTGGGCAGACGGACGGCTCAGACGGCGCTGGGCAGACGGACGGCTCAGACGGCGCTGGGCAGACGGACGGCTCAGACGGCGCTGGGCAGACGGACGGCTCAGACGGCGCTGGGCAGACGGACGGCTCAGACGGCGCTGGGCAGACGGACGGCTCAGACGGCGCTGGGCAGACGGACGGCTCAGACGGCGTTGGGCAGACGGGCAGTTCAGGCGCCGCTGGGCAGACGGGCAGTTCAGGCGCCGCTGGGCAGACGGGCAGTTCAGGCGCCGCTGGGCAGACGGGCAGTTCAGGCGCCGCTGGGCAGACGGGCAGTTCAGGCGCCGCTGGGCAGACGGGCAGTTCAGGCGCCGCTGGGCAGACGGGCAGTTCAGGCGCCGCTGGGCAGACGGCAGACTCTGGCCGGCTGAGACGCACTATAGGCCTGATGCGTGGTGCCGGAACTGGAGGTACCGGGCTGAGGGCACGCACCTCAGGGCGAGTGCGGGGAGGAGGAACAGGGCTCTGGAGATGCACTGGAAGCCTGGTGCGTGGTGTAGGCACTGGTGGTACTGGTCTGGGGCGGGAAGGTGGCGCCGGATATACCGGACCGTGAAGGAGGACACGCGCTCTTGAGCACCGAGCCTCTCCAACCTTACCAGGTTGAATGGTCCCCGTAGCCCTGCCAGTGCGGCGAGGTGGAACGACCCGCACTGGGCTATGCAGGCGAACCGGGGACACCACCTGTAAGGCTGGTGCCATGTACGCCGGCCCGAGGAGACGTACTGGAGGCCAGATACGTTGGGCCGGCTTCATGACATCCAGCTCGATGCCCAACCTAGCCCTCCCAGTGCGGCAAGGTGGAATAGCCCGCACTTGGCTAAGCACGCGTACTGGGGACACCGTGCGCTTTACCGCATAACACGGTGTCTGACCAGTACGACGCCCTCTCACTCCACGGTAAGCCCGGGGAGTTGGCTCAGGTATCCAACCCGGCTTCGCCACACTCCCCTTTAGCCCCCCCCCAAGAAATTTTTGGGTGAGCCTCTCGGGTTTCCAGCCACTCAACCTTGCAAGCGCCTCATAATGCCGCCTCTCCGCTTTTGATGCCTCCAGCTCCGCTTTAGGAGGGCGACACTCCTCTGGCTCTGCCCAGGGTCCTTCTCCGTCCAGAATCTCCTCCCATGTCCATTCCTCCTTGTACTGCTGCTGCTGTTGCTGCTGCCCGTTGCCACGCTGCTTGGTCCGGGTTTGGTGGGTGTTTCTGTAACGGCTTTCTTCTTCCAGGAGAGGACCAAAGTGCAGCGCGGCTAGTGTTCAACATGTTTAATAAAAGAACAAGTGAAACACTACAAACAACATACAAAATAACAAATGTGCAAAACCGATACAGACCTATCTGGTGCAGAACACAAACACAGAGACAGGTAACAAACACCCACAAAATCCCAACACAAAACAAGCCTCCTATATATGAGTCTCAATCAGAGACAATGACTACCATCTGTCTCTGATTGAGAACCCACACTAGGCTGACATAGAAACAGACAAACTAGACACACAACATAGAATTCCCACCCAGCTCACGTCCTGACCAACTAAACACATACAAAACAACAGAAAACAGATCAGGAACGTGACATGTATGGCTAAACGGGGTGTGTAGAAATACAGCTAAACCTAGGGTATGGCTAAATGGGGTGTGTAGAAATACAGCTAAACCTCGGGTATGGCTAAATGCGGTGTGTAGAAATACAGCTAAACCTAGGGTATGGCTAAATGGGGTGTGTAGAAATACAGCTAAACCTAGGGTATGGCTACATGGGATGTGTAGAAATACAGCTAATCCTAGGGTATGGCTAAATGGGGTGTGTAGAAATACAGCTAAACCTAGGGTATGGCTAAATGGGGTGTGTAGAAATACAGCTAAACCTAGGGTATGGCTAAATGGGGTGTGTAGAAATACAGCTAAACCTCGGGTATGGCTAAATGGGATGTGTAGAAATACAGCTAAACCTAGGGTATGGCTAAATGGGGTGTGTAGAAATACAGCTAAACCTAGGGTATGGCTAAATGGGGTGTGTAGAAATACAGCTAAACATAGGGTATGGCTAAATGGGGTGTGTATAAATACAGCTAAACCTAGGGTATGGCTAAATGGGATGTGTAGAAATACAGCTAAACCTAGGGTATGGCTAAATGGGGTGTGTAGAAATACAGCTAAACATAGGGTATGGCTAAATGGGGTGTGTAGAAATACAGCTAAACCTAGGGTATGGCTAAATGGGGTGTGTAGAAATACAGCTAAACCTAGGGTATGGCTAAATGGGGTGTGTAGAAATACAGCTAAACCTCGGGTATGGCTAAATGGGGTGTGTAGAAATACAGCTAAACCTAGGGTATGGCTAAATGGGGTGTGTAGAAATACAGCTAAACCTAGGGCATGGCTAAATGGGGTGTGTAGAAATACAGCTAAACCTAGGGTATGGCTAAATGGGTTGTGTAGAAATACAGCTAAACCTAGGGTATGGCTAAATGGGGTGTGTAGAAATACAGCTAAACCTAGGGTATGGCTAAATGGGGTGTGTAGAAATCCCCCCACCTGATAATTCACTGTACTTAGAAACTCTAAAATACTATTTGGAGAACAGGAAAAACTAACAAAATGCCCCCAGACATGAATTATCACTGCAATATTAGGTTTATATCAGGTTTAAAGGTCTGTGGAATGGATGTACAATGTACTACTCAATCTCATCATACAGAGGCTACATTGACTCATTTAGTCTACTGGTGGATCAGTACAATGAAATAGATGCATAATACACACTTCAATGCTGACTTCAAATACCCACATCAATGTGAAAGTAACCAGAGCATAAAACAGCTGACTGTGAATGTAAACTATGCCAGATAAAATAATTTTTTATATAACCTTTATGTAACTAAGCAAATCAGTTAAGAACAAATGCTTATTTACAATGACGGCCTACCCCGGCCTAACCCAGACGACGCTGGGACAATTGTGCGCCGCCCTACGGGACTCCCAATCACGGCCGGATGTGATGCAGCCTGGATTCAGACCAGGCCAGATAAATCCTACACATGCATGTAAATAAAATACATTAAAGGAATTTCTTAGGCCTTCAATCAACAAGGACGCATTACGACAAACTGACTCAAGCAAAGAATGAAGAAAATCATGAAATACAAGATGAAAATATTCACCACTCATTCCTTTACAGTGTTAAATAATACTTGTATGTGAGAACAATACTTTTTGTAAACAAATGTTTCATTTTGGCGTTATAATAAGGTTGGTAGCAAGATGGAAAATCGTTGAGGAAATCTGTTGCAGCTCAAGTCGACTACAAAATCCACAATGCAATGCTCTCTGAATGGGCTGGCTGGTAGCTAAACGTATCTACACACAATAATACCAAAGACAATATCAGCATGTGAAGTAGCTAACTAGCTGTTAAATCACCTAAACAAACTGCACTATCAATTTAGGAGTTTACAATCTCACCATATTCTGGGCGACTGTGGGACAAGGAGAGGCTCTTTCAAGGTTTGAATGGGAGTCTATTGGGCTCTAGATCAAAAACCCAACATTATCATGAATTTTGTCAAAAAGAAATACAACATTACAGATATTTTCGGAGATGTGAGATAATTAACTTGCTATCTGTAGTATCGTATAGCTTTGGGATCGTGACAGTACGTACTTTTGATGAAAATAGGCAGTTTCTCGACATGAAGTACACTGACTTTGAGAAGATATTACGTGGCGATTGGTTTAGCAACCACGTGACGCAGCATGTGAACGTGATTGGTCGACAGTCTGCTGGGTTGGGCGTTATACAGGCACGCAGATCTTTAGAAATGGGAGGATCATTTGTAAATTGAAAAGCGTCGTCGACCCCCTGCTATAATGTATATGAAGTCACCCTTGTGGAGCGGTTCCTATTGTGTACTATGACAGTGTCATTGTCTTATGTGCTTCACAACAAAATTGTTGCTCTGCATTCAGAGATGTTCCTTATGATGTGTGCACCCAGCTCATTTTGTATTTGCCTGTCTGCATTATTCACCAGGGAAAGGAAACATTCTGTGAATACTGAAGCATTGCATCAACAAGGTGGCTCTGATAATATTGAAACATTGTATAAATGAACGAGGCGGCTCGGAGAAACTGAAACATTTCATATCAACAAGACAACTGAGAATATTCATATTGCAACATAGTAGTCAACACGGAGGCAGCAGGGCCAGCTTGTCTGTCTGATATTATTGTGTTGCCTACGCAGCATCTGGGTGCTCATTATATACTAAAAACAGCCCTACATCCACACTATATATAAATAACTTAGCAATATTTAATGACGTTATGCAGCAATATTGATCTGTTCATCTCTTAATTCAGGAAGATGGACAAGCAACACTGATGGAGTGAGAGGTGGAAATGCATTATACCAGAGGTAGGTAGACTACAGGTAGGGATTAGGATGCAGACAGAGGATGATGATGTAGACCTATAGGTAAGAAGTTAATGTTGGGCTCGCTACAGAAGGCTATATCAAACCACTGATACAGTACTGGACTACTAGTGGGTGTGGCGTACAGCAGGTCAGCCACCAGGGGGAGACTCATCGAGGCCTGGTGACAGACAGAGCATACATCACGAGCCGATGGCTCCATCTGCTGGACGTGCCAGGTCTCTACGGGCTCTCCGGCCAGGACTAATTGTGGCTGACTGGGAGTTGGTGAGTAATCAGGGGCTGGTTGCTCACCAGCTGTGCAGGCCCATAAAGCTGCCAGAAGGGCAGCACACAGAGAGAGTGGGGGAGGAAAGGACTCCCGTATAGTTGGGGACGGTTGCAGAGGTATGAGGCGGGAGTTCAGTTTTTGTGCTGGACAGGATACAGCAAGACCCGGAGCGTAGAAGACGGTATTCCGGAGAGGGTCTCATGGGGAGACCTATCTTTATCTTTTTTATTTATTATTTAAATAAACACCCTTGAAACCGAGCTAATCCTACTCTGTTCGTGTCTGATCTGGGTAAACGTCTTGACCAAAGTCCCTGGTCTACCACAGGGGGAAATGGTTTTCCAAAAAGTAAAAAAATCTAATTACATTCATGTTTTTTTCTCGGGGCGCCGCAGCACCCTCATAATGCCTACTTCCCTCAGCTATGCTCTGTCCCCTCCCCTCCTCTCTCTCTCCTCTGCCCTCCCCACCCCCTACTTCCCTCAGCTATGCTCTGTCCCCTCCCCTCCTATCTCTCTCCTCTGCCCTCCCCACCCCCTACTTCCCTCAGCTATGCTCTGTCCCCTCCCCTCCTATCTCTCTCCTCTGCCCTCCTCACCCCCTCCCCTCCTATCTCTCTCCTCTGCCCTCCCCACCCCCTACTTCCCTCAGCTATACTCTGTCCCCTCCCCTCCTATCTCTTGTTCTCTCTCTCTTCCTGACATGTAGCATCAGGCCTGTTGAGCTTGACTCAGGTCACAGACCTCTGGCATCGACACTCCCCCCTTCTCCTGCTCTAACATAAGACCAATATTAAATAGATACATGAAATATACTCTCATTAATTTACATAGAGACAGATACAATCAATCATTGACACACTGAATATACAACAGTCAGATGCATGACACCATCACAACTTAACTGACATTAGTGCCTGTCCCCAGATGGACAGTTAGGCTACAGTAAAGTACATTTACAGGTGATCACATCATTGTCCTACTTTGAGACACATTTTTACTGTCTGCTTCCAGTTTCATGTTCTTTTACTAGCCCTGCAAATTATAATATATCTTACAATATCAAAACATATCTCAGTTACTGTCACAAGTGTATAACAGCATCCTACCTGTGCTCCAGAATAGGCTCATCAATATCACTGCAGGTATCATATCTGTCTCTAACTGGGGCTCCACTGACATATACAAGTCTCTAACTGGGGTTACTGTCATGAAGAGAGGACTGAAGAGTGTAACATACTGCTCGGCTATATGACTCTCTCATTACGTCCTAACTTCAATGATGTGAGATAAACTTCTTAGCAACTTATCTTGGATCAGTGGTTGAACACACTACAGCAAACTGAAAAACTCCACAGGAAACTGCTGGCAGAGCAGCAACGTTTCACATAGTGTGTCCTATAATATCAGCTCTAACTTTCTACTGCTTGAGTTCACCTCTTATAGAATATTGTCTTAATGTTCCAGCACCTCAATATAAACAGTACCAGCACCCAAAATGAGTACTGATGAGGTCTCATGTTAGAGCAGGAGAAGGGGGGATGTGGTGTAGAAGCTAGAGGTCTGTTACCCAAGTCAACTCAACAGGCCTGATGCTATATGTCAGGGTCAGGCTGGGCTGGGACAAGAGAGGAAAAGGTTACTGGTTATGATGACATCACTGGTGAGAAGTCAGTGATACAAATATATTCATTTGATTTAAATGTTTGTCTCTCTCTCTCCTCCCCTGTCTCCTCCTCAGTCAGTCAGTTAGTAAGAACTATCTCTCTCTCCTATCTCTCTCTCTCCCTCCTCCCCTGTCTCCTCCTCAGTCAGTCAGTTAGTAAGAACTATCTCTCTCTCCTATCTCTCTCTCCCTCCTCCCCTGTCTCCTCCTCAGTCAGTCAGTTAGTAAGAACTATCTCTCTCTCCTATCTCTCTCTCTCCCTCCTCCCCTGTCTCCTCCTCAGTCTGTCAGTGATTAAGAACTATATCTCTCTCCTATCTCTCTCTCTCTCCCTCCTCCCCTGTCTCCTCCTCAGTCTGTCAGTGAGTAAGAACTATCTCTCTCTCCCTCCTCCCCTGTCTCCTCCTCAGGCTGTCAGTGAATAAGAACTATCTCTCTCTCCTATCTCTCTCTCTCTCTCCCTCCTCCCCTGTCTCCTCCTCAGTCTGTCAGTGAGTAAGAACTATCTCTCTCTCCCAGCCTTGTGGTTGATTAAAGACCCCCCCCCCCCCCCCTCCACAAAAGGGGACATATTTGCGTATGTTGTGGTCTTGTGAATTCTGGCTGAATTCTGGTAAAGAGGATGCTCTTTAATCTCAGCATGTCTACAGATTCTCTTTTCTCTCTGTATTTGTTGGCTTGGAAATGTTGATACCGGAGACTGTTATCAGAAGAATCTGTGTAACCAAGCATTTATAGAGGCTGAGAAATGCATTATAGTTCATAGGAAGGTTGGTTATCCTCCAACAATGTCACAATGGACGGCAGAAATGTCTCGTTGTGTATCACTAGATTTGATTTACTGGTCAACGTTCATGAGGTCAGGATGCCTTATATGGAAAACTGTAGGACAAAAGGAGTCTGTATAAAAAACATGACCACTTCATGTTTTCAATAGCTGCTGGGTTGTTCAGTCCTGGTGGTCTGCTGTCCTGTGGGTTGTCACTCTGGCCTTGACCTAACACACCTGAAACCAACAATGAATGTTTCACTAAGACCCTAAAGCTGAGTGGGATGTGTTGGGTTGGGGTGGTGGAGGACGGGCCGACCCAGCTACACCTTACAGTATATACAAAAGTATGCGGACACCCCTTCAAATGAGTGGATTTGGATATTTCAGCCACACCCGTTCCTGACCTGTGAAAAAAAATTGAGCACACCACCATGCAATCTCCATAGACAAACATTGACAGTACAATGGCCTTACTGAGGAACTCAGTGACAATCAACATGTCACCATCATAGTATGCTACCTTTCCAACAAGTCAGTTCATCAAATGTCTACCCTGCTAGAGCTGCCCCGGTCAACTGTAAGTGCTGTTATTGTGAAGTGGAAACATCTAGGAGCAGCAGTGGCTTAGCCTCGAAGTGGTAGCTCACACAAGCTCACAGAACGGGACCGCGAGTGCGGAAGTTTGTCGCGTGTAAAAATCATCTGTCCTCGGTTGCAACACTCACTTCCGAGTTCCAAACTTCCTCTGGAAGCAACTTCAGCACAAGAACTGTTCGTCTGGAGCTTCATGAAATGGGTTTCTACGGCCGAGCAGCAGCACACAAGCCTAAGATCAACATGTGCAATGCCAAGCGTCTGCTGGAGTGGAAACACTTTCTCTGGAGTGATGAATCACGTTTCCCCATCTGGCAGTCAGAACCACAAACCTGGGTTTGGCAGATGCCAGGAGAACGCTACCTGCCCCAAAGCATAGTGCCAACTGTAAAGTTTGGTGGAGGAGGAATAATGGTCTGGGGTTGTTTTTAATGGATCGTGTTGGGCCCCTTAGTTCCATTGAAGGGAAATCTAATCGCTACAGCAGACAATGACATTCTAGACTATTCTGTGCAGACAATGACATTCTAGACTATTCTGTGCTTCCAACTTTGTGACAACAGTTTGGAGAAGGCCCTTTCCTGTTTCAGCATGACAATGCCCCTGTACACAAGGCGAGGTCCATACAGAAATAGTTTGTTGAGATCGATGTGGAAGAACTTTACTGGCCTGCACAGAGTCCTGACCTAAACCCTATTGAATACCTTTAGGGATGAATTGAAACACCGACTGTGAGCCAGGCCTAATTGCCCAACATCAGTGCCAACCTCACTAATGCTGTTGTGGCTGAATGGAAGCAAGTCCACGCAGCAATGTTCCAACATCTAGTGGAAACCTTCCCAGAAGACTGGAGGCTGTTATAGCAGCAAAGGGGGGACCAACTCCATATTAATACCCATGATTTTGGAATGAGATGTTAGATGAGCAGGTGTCCACATACTTTTGGTCATGTAGTGTACATTCTCCTTCCATGCAAATGTGTAACTCTCTTTGCAGATGAGATTAAATCTAATTAAAAAAAATTAAATCATTTTTTAAATCATTAATTTCAGAGGTCAGGGTCAAGCTGAGCCGGACCAAGAGTGGAAAAGGTTACTGGTTATGATGACATCACTGGTGAGAAGTCAGTAATGACAAGATATTCAGTTGGCTGCATGTTAGTCTGTCAGCCCCATCTCTGTTGACATCTCTCTTTCTCTCCACGCCTTCTCTCGCTCTCTCCTTCCTCTCTCTCTGTTCCTCTCTCTCTCTTCCTGACAGATAGCATCAGACCTGTTGACTTGGGTAACAGACCTCTAGCATCTACACCCCCCCTTCTCCTACTCTAACATCAGACCAATATAATATATAATATGTCAAGTATTAGTAGTTCCATAAAACACTACTTGTTATTGGGTTTTAGAATGGTTTGTATGGACACATGACTTTCTTCATGTGGTATAATAAAGTTGACTAATATTGAACTGCTATAATCACTGTAGATTTATACTCCACCTACCTGGTGGACTGACGCTTTGAGCCTGGAGATCTGAGGAGAAAGAGAGAGACAGAGGAGAAAGAGAGAGAGAGAGACAGAAAGATAGAGAGAAAGGGAGGAGTCAGAGGAAGAGAGCGACAGAGGAGAAAGGGAGGAGTCAGAGGAAGAGAGAGGCAGAGATTAAATCAACATAACATGACCTTTCATGATGTGATGGGGAAGACAGGCGTATCGTTGGTATGGTGCAACAACACCCATGTGTAAACACATTCCCCATCTCTCCTCCACCCTCCTCTCTCCTCCACCCTCCTCTCTCCTCCACCCTCCTCTCTCCCCTACCCTTCTCTCTCCCTTACCCTCCTCTCTCCTCCACCCTCCTCTCTCCCCTACCCTCTTCTCTCCTCCACCCTCCTCTCTCCCCTACCCTCTTCTCTCCTCCACCCTCCTCTCCACCCTCCTCTCTCCCCTCCCCTCCTCTCTCCTCCACCCTCCTCTCTCCCCTACCCTTCTCTCTCCTCCACCCTCCTCTCTCCCCTACCCTTCTCTCTCCTCCAACCTCCTCTCTCCCCTCCCCTCCTTTCTCCTCCACCCTCCTCTCTCCCCTCCCCTCCTCTCTCCTCCACTCTCCTCTCTCCTCCACCCTCCTCTCACCTCCACCCTCCTTTCTCCCCTCCCCTCCTCTCTCCTCTACCCTCCTCTCTCCTCTACCCTCCTCTCTCCTCCACCCTCCTCTCTCCTCCACCCTCCTCTCTCCTCCACCCTCCTTTCTCCCCTCCCCTCCTCTCTCCTCTACCCTCCTCTCTCCTCCACCCTCCTCTCCCCTCCACCCTCCTCTCTCCTCTACCCTCCTCTCTCCCCTCCCCTCCTCTCTCCTCTACCCTCCTCTCTCCTCCACCCTCCTCTCCCCTCCACCCTCCTCTCTCCTCTACCCTCCTCTCTCCTCTACCCTCCCCTCTCCTCTACCCTCCTCTCTCCTCCACCCTCCTCTCTCCTCCACCTTCCTTTCTCCCCTCCCCTCCGCTCTCCTCTACCCTCCTCTCTCCTCCACCCTCCTCTCTCCTTTCTCCCCTCCCCTCCTCTCTCCTCTACCCTCCTCTCTCCTCCACCCTCCTCTCCCCTCCACCCTCCTCTCTCCTCCACCCTCCTCTCTCCTCCACCATCCTCTCTCCCCTCCCCTCCTCTCTCCTCCCCCCTCCTCTCCCCCCTCCCCTCCTCTCTCCTCCAACCTCCTCTCTCCCCTCCCCTCCTATCTCCTCCACCCTCCTCTCTCCTCCATCCTCCTCTCTCTCCTCCCCTCCTCTCTCCCCTACCCTCCTCTCTCCCCTATCCTCTCTCCTCCACCCTCCTCTCTCCTCCACCCTCCTCTCTCCCATCCCCTCCTCTCTCCTCCAACCTCCTCTCTCCCCTCCCCTCCTATCTCCTCCACCCTCCTCTCTCCTCCACCCTCCTCTCTCTCCTCCCCTCCTCTCTCCTCCACCCTCCTCTCTCCTCCACCCTCCTCTCTCCTCCACCCTCTCTCTCTCCTCCACCCTCCTCTCTCCTCCACCCTCTCTCCTCCACCCTCCTCTCTCCCCTACCCTCCTCTCTCCTCCGCAAATCTCTCTATCCCCTCCACTCCCATCCTCTCTACTCTACCCTTCTCTCCTACCCTCCACTCTCCCCTTCCCTCCTTTCTCCCCTCCCCTTCTCTCTACCTTACCTTCTATCCCCTACCCTCCTCTCTCCTGTACCGTTCTCTCGTATCTACCCTCCTCTCTCCTCTACCCTTCCCTCTCTCCTACCCTCCTCTCTCCTCTACCCTTCCCTCTCTCCTACCCTCCTCTCCCCAACCCTCTTTTCTCCTTCTCAAATCTCTCTCCCCTCCCCTTCTCTCTCACCTATCTTGCTCTATGCCCTCCTTTCCCATCTCCCCTCCCTTTCTCTCTCCCCTCCCTTTCTCTCTCCCCAACCCTCCTCTATCCCTACCCTCTCTCTCACCTATCTTGCTCTATGCCCTCCTTTCCCATCTCCCCTCCCTTTCTCTCTCCCCTCCCTTTCTCTTTCCCCAACCCTCCTCTCTCCCTACCCTCTCTCTCTCTCCTCCTCCTCAAATCTCTCTCCCCACCCCTTCTCTCTCTTCTCATCTCTCTCTCTCTCTCTCTCTCTTTCTCTCTCTCTTCTTGACGTATAGTGTTGGACCTGTTGATCTTGACTCAGCTCATAGACCTCTATCATCTACACCCCTCCTTCTCCTACTCTAACATAACACCAATATAATATATACTCTCATTCATTTACATGGAGATAGATACAATCAATCATTGACACACTGAATATACAACAGTCAGATGCATGACACCATCACAACTTAACTGACATTAGTGCCTGTCCCCAGATGGACAGTTAGTCTACAGTAAAGTACATTTACAGGTGATCACATCATTGTCCTGCTTTGAGACACATTTTTACTGTCTGCTTCCATTTGCATGTTATTTTACTAGCCCTGCAAATGGTAATATATCTTACAATATCAAAACATATCTCAGTAACTGTCACAAGTGTCTATCAATATAACAGCCTCCTACCTGTGCTCCACAACAGGGTCATCAGTACCACTGCAGGTATCATATCTGTCTCTAACTGGGGCTCCACTGAGTGAAACAAGACTACTGTCATGAAGAGAGGACTGAAGAGTGGAAAATACTGCTAGGCTATATGACTTCTATCTCATTACGTCCTAACTTCAATGATGTGAGATAAACTTCTTAGCATCTTATCTTGGATCAGTGGTTGAACACACTACAGCAAACTGAAAAACTCCACAGGAAACTGCTGACAGAGCAGCAAAGTTTCACATAGTGTGTTCCATAATATCAGCTCTAATTTTCTACTGCTTGAGTTCACCTCTTATAGAATATTGGCTTAATGTTCCAGCACCTCAATATAAACAGTACCAGCACCCAAAATGAGTACTGATGAGGTCTCATGTTAGAGCAGGAGAAGGGGGGATGTGGTGTAGAAGCTAGAGGTCTGTTACCCAAGTCAACTCAACAGGCCTGATGCTATATGTCAGGGTCAGGCTGGGCTGGGACAAGAGAGGAACAGGTTACTGGTTATGATGACTTCACTGGTGAGAAGTCAGTGAATAAAAGATGAAGGGGAGAGGAAGGAGGAGAGGAGAGGGAGGAGAGGTGGAGAAAAGAGGAGAGAGAGAGGAGGAGGATGGGAGAAAGGGGAGAGGAGAGGAGAGGAGAGGAGAGGAGAGGAGAGGAGAGGAGAGGAGAGGAGAGGAGAGGAGAAAAGAGGAGAGGAGAGGAGAGGAGAGGAGAAAAGAGGAGAGAGAGAAGAGGAGGAGGGGAGAAAGGGAGAGGAGGTACTCTTTGTATCCCACCATTCCACTCAGAGGACTCTACCTTCTGTTATCAAGTGGGCGTTTCCACTATATTTAGTTTACCAGTCATTTCAGTGAAGGGAACAAGTGCACACTTTAGGAGAAAGGAGAGATAATTGGTGCAATGCTTCTTTCTAGTCTACAGTCCTGCGCCTGTGACACCAGATTATCACCTAGTGGCCATAAGAGGAACTGTCCTGTCAGTGTGTTTTTACTGCTGGCTCAAAACAACACATGACCTGCAAACATGATATGATTCATGTGTGAGTACTAAAAGCATATGAATATAGTATATTATAGTATATTTATTATATATGTGGGTCTGATAAGTAAACACTCTTAATGTTTGCTGTTTTATCACTAAGAAGAACATTGGACACTATGTAACCAAACACATGTGAAACCTCATGATATGAGTGATAAGAAGTGTTTAAAAAGGTGAGTTCTGAACCCTGTAGACTACTGCACTACTTCTGAAGAAGACCAGAGTCATTTCAGAATGAAGACTGCTATAGTTCTGACGCTGTTGCTGTTCTGTCTGTCTGGGGCCTGGACTCAGGGAGAGAGTGGAGGGGTGACTAGTAGTTCTGTCTGTCTGTCTGTCTGGGGCCTGGACTCAGGGAGAGAGTGGAGGGGTGACTAGTAGTTCTGTCTGTCTGTCTGTCTGTCTGTCTGGGGCCTGGACTCAGGGAGAGAGTGGAGGGGTGACTAGTAGTTCTGTCTGTCTGTCTGTCTGGGGCATGGACTCAGGGAGAGAGTGGAGGGGTGACTAGTAGTTCTGTCTGTCTGTCTGTCTGTCTGTCTGTCTGTCTGTCTGTCTGTCTGTCTGTCTATCTGTCTGTCTGTCTGTCTGTGGACTCAGGGAGAGAGTGGAGGGGTGACTAGTAGTTCTGTCTGTCTGGGGCCTGGACTCAGGGAGAAAGTGGAGGGGTGACTAGTAGTTCTGTCTGTCTGTCTGGGGCCTGGACTCAGGGAGAGAGTAGAGGGGTGGTAGGTAGGTAGGTAGGTAGGTAGGTAGGTAGGTAGGTAGGTAGGTAGGTAGGTAGGTAGGTCGGAGAGAGTGGAGGGGTGACTAGTAGTTCTGTCTGTCTGCCTGCAGTATATACACTAAATCAACAAAAGTATGTGGACACCTGCTTGTCAAACATCTCATTCCAAAATCATGGGCATTAATATGGAGTTGGTCCCCCCGTTGCTGCTATAACAGCCTCCACTCTTCTGGGAAGGCTTTCCACTAGATGTTGAAACATTGCTGCGGGGACTTGCTTCCATTCAGCCACAAGAGCATTAGTGAGGTCGGGCACTGATGTTGGGCAATTAGGCCTGGCTCACAGTCGGCGTTCCAATTCATCCCAAAGGTGTTCTACGTTGTTGAGGTCAGGGCTTGTGAAGTTCTTCCACACCAATCTCGACTAACCATTCATGTATGGAACTCGCTTTGCATACAAGGGCATTGACATGCTGAAACAGGAAAGGGCCTTCCCCAAACTGTTGCCACAAAGTTGGAAGCACAGAATCTTCTAGAATGTCATTGAATGCTGTAGGGTTAAGATTTCCCTTAACTGAAACAAAGGGGCCCGAACCATGAAAAACAACCCCAGACCATTATTCCTCCTCCACCAAACTTTACAGTTGGCACTATGCATTGGGGAAAGTAGCATTCTCCTGGCATCCGCCAAACCCAGAATAGTCCTTTAGATTGCTAGAAGGTGAAGCATGATTCATCACTCCAGAGAATACGTTTCCACTGCTCCAGAGTCCAATGGCAGCGAGCTTTACACCACTTAAGCCTACACTTGGCATTGCACATGGTGATCTTAGGTTTGTATGCAGCTGCTCGGCCCTGGAAACCCATTTCATGAAGCTCCTGACAAACAGTTTCTTGTGCTGATGTTGCTTCCAGAGGCAGTTTGGAACTTGTTGGTGAGTGTTGCAACCAAGTACAGATGATTTTTACACGTTACACGCTTCAGCACTCGGCGGTCCCGTTCTGTAAACTTGTGTGGCCCACTACTTCTTGGCTGAGCCGTTGTTGGTCCTAGACGTTTCCACTTCTCAGTAACAGCACTTACAGTCGACCGGGGAAGCTCTAGCAGGTCGGAAACTTGACAAACTGACTTGTTGGAAAGGTGCCATCCTATGACGGTGCCACGTTGAAAGTTACTGAGATCTTCAGTAAGGCAATTCTACTGCCAATGTTTGTCTGTGGAGATTGCATGGCTGTGTGCACATGTTTATACACCTGTCAGCAACTGGTGTGGCTGAAATGGCCCAATCTACTAATTTGAAGGGGTGTCCACATTCATTGTATATATTGTGTATTCCCCCAGCTGTCTGGTCCAGGAGAATATCACCTCTGATGCTGTCTGGTCCAGGAGAATATCACCTGTGATGCTGTCTGGTCCAGGAGAATATCACTTGTGATGCTGTCTGGTCCAGGAGAATATCACCTGTGATGCTGTCTGGTCCAGGAGAATATCACCTGTGATGCTGTCTGGTCCAGGAGAATATCACCTGTGATGCTGTCTGGTCCAGGAGGATATCACCTCTGATGCTGTCTGGTCCAGGAGAATATCACCTGTGATGCTGTCTGGTCCAGGTGAATATCACCTGTGATGCTGTCGGGTCCAAGAGAATATCACCTGTGATGCCCTCCGTTCCAGGAGAATATCACCTGTGATGCTGTCTGGTCCAGGAGAATATCACCTGTGATGCTGTCTGATCCAGGAGAATATCACCTGTGATGCTGTCTGGTCCAGGAGAATATCACCTGTGATGCTGTCTGGTCCAGGAGAATATCACCTGTGATGCTGTCTGGTCCAGGAGAATATCACCTGTGATGCTGTCTGGTCCAGGAGAATATCACCTGTGATGCTGTCTGATCCAGGAGAATATCACCTGTGATGCTGTCTGGTCCAGGAGAATATCACCTGTGATGCTGTCTGGTCCAGGATAATATCACCTGTGATGCTGTCTGGTCCAGGAGAATATCACCTTTGATGCTGTCTGGTCTAGGATAATATCACCTGTGATGCTGTCTGGTCCAGGATAATATCACCTGTGATGCTGTCTGGTCCAGGATAATATCACCTGTGATGCTGTCTGGTCCAGGAGAATATCACCTGTGATGCTGTCTGGTCCAGGATAATATCACATGTGATGCTGTCTGGTCCAGGAGAATATCACCTGTGATGCTGTCTGATCCAGGAGAATATCACCTGTGATGCTGTCTGGTCCAGGAGAATATCACCTGTGATGCTGTCTGGTCCAGGAGATTATCACCTGTGATGCTGTCTGGTCCAGGATAATATCACCATTGATGCTGTCTGGTCTTGGATAATATCACCTGTGATGCTGTCTGGTCCAGGAGAATATCACCTGTGATGCTGTCTGGTCCAGGAGAATATCACCTGTGATGCTGTCTGGTCCAGGAGAATATCACTTGTGATGCTGTCTGGTCCAGGAGAATATCACCTGTGATGCTGTCTGGTCCAGGAGAATATCACCTGTGATGCTGTCTGGTCCAGGAGAATATCACCTGTGATGCTGTCTGGTTCAGGAGAATATAACCTGTGATGCTGTCTGGTCCAGGTGAATATCACCTGTGATGCTGTCTGGTCTAGGAGAATATCACCTGTGATGCCCTCCGTTCCAGGAGAATATCACCTGTGATGCTGTCTGGTCCAGGAGAATATCACCTGTGATGCTGTCTGATCCAGGAGAATATCACCTGTGATGCTGTCTGGTCCAGGAGAATATCACCTGTGATGCTGTCTGATCCAGGAGAATATCACCTGTGATGCTGTCTGGTCCAGGAGAATATCACCTGTGATGCTGTCTGGTCCAGGAGATTATCACCTGTGATGCTGTCTGGTCCAGGAGAATATCACCTTTGATGCTGTCTGGTCTTGGATAATATCACCTGTGATGCTGTCTGGTCCAGGAGAATATCACCTGTGATGCTGTCTGGAGTATTTGTTTCTTGTCTTGTGATTTAGATGTGACTGTATTTTGACAGTTTCTTTATCTATTCCATACAATTGATGTAACATACAGTACATTAGTTTAAATAGGACTATTTTTCCTCCTTTGCGTATGCTAAATATATTTACTGTATGTTTGCATTTTTACAGTTTGTGTGCTTACAGTATGCTGTTTGAAATGTATTGAGTCATGTTGAAATATTAAACTTACATTTTTGCATTTGTGTTCCTTTCTTGTTTGAGTACACAAACAATATACCATATAACAACAGCATCTTAGTCTTTACACTGAAATAGGTTGTGATAGTAGTGTTTTGAATATGTCACATTAGAGTGAAGGGGTCACAAGGTGAGACGTGGTATGAAATAAAGTAATAATTTACAGCACACAGTATCTACTGTAAAGACTGTTGTCATTGTGTGGAAATCAGGGTCTGGCCCCCAAAACAAAGTTCCTCTCATAATTATCCATAACGAGCCATCTCCACCCTGGTACCTCCCTCCACACAAACACCAAGTCATTCTATGGAACGCGGCTCCGAGAGAGAGAGAGGACAAGACCATCATCAATCAGTAGATGGAGTTCCATCTCAGAAGCTCTACTGACCATCATCAATCAGTAGCTGGAGTTCCATCTCAGAAGCTCTACTGACCATCATCAATCAGTAGCTGGAGTTCCATCTCAGAAGCTCTACTGACCATCATCAATCAGTAGCTGGAGTTCCATCTCAGAAGCTCTACTGACCATCATCAATCAGTAGCTGGAGTTCCATCTCAGAAGCTCTACTGACCATCATCAATCAGTAGCTGGAGTTCCATCTCAGAAGCTCTACTGACCATCATCAATCAGTAGCTGGAGTTCCATCTCAGAAGCTCTACTGACCATCATCAATCAGTAGCTGGATTTCCATCTCAGAAGCTCTACTGACCATCATCAATCAGTAGCTGGAGTTCCATCTCAGATCTCTACTGACCATCATCAATCAGTAGCTGGAGTTCCATCTCAGAAGCTCTACTGACCATCATCAATCAGTAGTTGGAGTTCCATCTCAGTTCTCTACTGACCATCATCAATCAGTAGCTGGAGTTCCATCTCAGAAGCTCTACTGACCATCATCAATCAGTAGCTGGAGTTCCATCTCAGAAGCTCTACTGACCATCATCAATCAGTAGCTGGAGTTCCATCTCAGAAGCTCTACTGACCATCATCAATCAGTAGCTGGAGTTCCATCTCAGAAGTTCTACTGACCATCATCAATCAGTAGCTGGAGTTCCATCTCAGAAGCTCTACTGACCATCATCAATCAGTAGCTGGAGTTCCATCTCAGAAGCTCTACTGACCATCATCAATGGATATAAGTTTAAATACTAGACATGTGTAAGCAGGATGAAGGCTGAGCCCATGTGAGTTTACAAAGCTGGATCAACATGGAGTCACTATTAGACATGTAAAAAAACAGAACGTAAGCAGAATCTGTGTAGATGAGGCAAGGAGACTAACAAGACGTGTCTGGTCTGAGCCATATCTGATCTGGTGAAGGTTACTGGACACACATGGGTTAATAATACATAGACAACATCAGTCTGATCTGGTGAAGGTTACTGGACACACATGGGTTAATGATACATAGACAACATCAGTCTGATCTTGTGAAGGTTACTGGACACACATGGGTTAATGATACATAGACAACATCAGTCTGATCTTGTGAAGGTTACTGGACACACATGGGTTAATGATACATAGACAACATCAGTCTGATCTTGTGAAGGTTACTGGACACACATGGGTTAATATACATAGACAACATCAGTCTGATCTGGTGAAGGTTACTGGACACACATGTGTTATTAATACATAGACAACATCGGTCTGATCTGGTGAAGGATACTGGACACACATGGGTTAATGATACATAGACAACATCAGTCTGATCTTGTGAAGGATACTGGACACACATGGGTTAATGATACATAGACAACATCAGTCTGATCTGGTGAAGGATACTGGACACACATGTGTTATTAATACATAGACAACATCAGTCTGATCTTGTAAAGACCTTTGGACAGGAACATTAGATAATCAGTTATAGACACCAGTAGGAGTGTGCATGTCACCACCAATAGAATATATGCCCCAATATCTGAGCCAATAAGAGAATGGACACTAAGCAAGACAACACGATTCATAAAGTGGAGTGACAATGTTATGTAAGGATCAGACTGTATAGACTATATTACATGTATTTAGTGTATTATTGGGGTGGCAGGGTAGCCTAGTGGTTAGAATGTTATGTAAGGATCAGACTGTATAGACTATATTACATGTATTTAGTGTATTATTGGGGCGGCAGGGTAGTGGTTAGAATGTTATGTAAGGATCAGACTGTATAGACTATATTACATGTATTTAGTGTATTATTGGGGTGGCAGGGTAGTGGTTAGAGTGTTATGTAAGGATCAGACTGTATAGACTATATTACATGTATTTAGTGTATTATTGGGGCGGCAGGGTAGCCTAGTGGTTAGAATGTTATGTAAGGATCAGACTGTATAGACTATATTACATGTATTTAGTGTATTATTGGGGCAGCAGGGTAGCCTAGTGGTTAGAATGTTATGTAAGGATCAGACTGTATAGACTATATTACATGTATTTAGTGTATTATTGGGGCAGCAGGGTAGCCTAGTGGTTAGAATGTTATGTAAGGATCAGACTGTATAGACTATATTACATGTATTTAGTGTATTATTGGGGCGGCAGGGTAGCCTAGTGGTTAGAATGTTATGTAAGGATCAGACTGTATAGACTATATTACATGTATTTAGTGTATTATTGGGGCAGCAGGGTAGCCTAGTGGTTAGAATGTTATGTAAGGATCAGACTGTATAGACTATATTACATGTATTTAGTGTATTATTGGGGCAGCAGGGTAGCCTAGTGGTTAGAATGTTATGTAAGGATCAGACTGTATAGACTATATTACATGTATTTAGTGTATTATTGGGGCGGCAGGGTAGCCTAGTGGTTAGAATGTTATGTAAGGATCAGACTGTATAGACTATATTACATGTATTTAGTGTATTATTGGGGCAGCAGGGTAGCCTAGTGGTTAGAATGTTATGTAAGGATCAGACTGTATAAAAGCCAAGTACTAAGAATGAAGAGTCAGTTCTTCCATGGAATTGCCCGGCATAGAGGTCCCTAAACAAAGGAACTTAACATTTATTTGTCATCACTCATCTATATCATGTTGAAATCATTTGCGTGAGAGTGGGGAGATGAGGTTGCATGTCATGTTAAAACTAACAGCTCAAAAACCACATGGAATCTGGGAATAATGTGTACATCACTGGTTAGAGGACAACTTGTAGAAAACATCTAGCTACATTTTGATTCAAGTGGGTCACCAATGCTGTAAGTGTAACACAGCTCTTTTTTTGTTAGTCACTTTTTGTTAAATCACATAAATAGTACTGGATATATATATATATAGCCTGGATTTTCCCCTGATGAGGTTAATATCCATATCATGCTGAAATCAATGGAACAAGGGGCAAACGTTTAGTGTTCTACATTATGACATTATTAAAATACTCCTTCTACAATGTTAAAACATTATACATTGTGACATCATTAAAATACTCCTACTACAATGTGAAAACATTCTACATTGTGACATTATTAAAATACTCCTACTACAATGTTAAAACATTCGACATTGTGACATCATTAAAATACTCCTACTACAATGTTAAAACATTCTACATTGTGACATTATTTCATTGATATCATGAAACAACTCCTTCATTAATGTATTTTCTGATGTTTGATCAGAGATCTTTTATCAGAGTATCGCTTGTCACATTGATCACAGCTATGAGGTTTCTCTCCTGGGTGTGTCCTCTGGTGTACAATCAGATGGCTAGATGTAGTAAAACTCTTCCCACATTGATCACAGCTATAAGGTTTCTCTCCTGTGTGTGTTCTCTGGTGTGATACCAGGTTGCTTGACTGAGTAAAACTTTTCCCACATTGATAACAGCTAAAAGGTTTCTCTCCTGTGTGTTTTCTCTGGTGTGATAACAGGCTGCTTGACTGAGTAAAACTTTTCCCACATTGATCACAGCTATACGATTTGTCTCCTGTGTGTGTTCTCTGGTGTACAATCCGATGGCTAGATGTAGTAAAACTCTTCCCACATTGATCACAGCTATAAGGTTTCTCTCCTGTGTGTGTTCTCTGGTGTATAATCAGATGGCTGGATGTAGTAAAACTCTTCCCACATTGTTCACAACTATAAGGTTTCTCTCCTGTGTGTGTTCTCTGGTGTGATACCAGGTTGCTTGACTGAGTAAAACTTTTCCCACATTGATAACAGCTAAAAGGTTTCTCTCCTGTGTGTTTTCTCTGGTGTGATAACAGGCTGCTTGACTGAGTAAAACTTTTCCCACATTGATCACAGCTATACGATTTGTCTCCTGTGTGTGTTCTCTGGTGTACAATCCGATGGCTAGATGTAGTAAAACTCTTCCCACATTGATCACAGCTATACGATTTGTCTCCTGTGTGTGTTCTCTGGTGTACAATCCGATAGCTAGATGTAGTAAAACTATTCCCACATTGACCACAGCTATAAGATTTTTCTCCTGTGTGTGTTCTCTGGTGTACAATCAGATGGCTAGATGTAGTAAAACTCTTCCCACATTGATCACAGCTATAAGGTTTCTCTCCAGTGTGAATTCTCATGTGTACTTTTAGTGAATTTGATCTTAAGTAACTCTTCCCACAGTCAGAGCAGCAGTGAGATTTCTTCCCTGTGGGTCTCCTCTGGTGTTTCTTGAGGTGTTCTGATCGGGAGGGACTCTTCTCTGTCTCGTTGGCATCATGATGTTGTTGAGGCTCCCCAGAGGATCCACGATAGTCACGTCTCTCTCCTGTGTGAACAACAAGTCAGACAGATGGTTAAAGGCCCACAACAGCAGAAATCCACTGTAAAAGGTGATGCCAACAGCGTAGCCATGATGTTGTATAACAATTGACGTCTGTAATGAATGTTAAAATTACTTGACAATTGTCTTAAGACAGTCAAGTGAGCAACAATAGTCATATTTAGTCTTTTTTCCACATTAGTAGTAACATCGATGATTGTCGGCTAGAAATAAGTTATTACAGTTGCTGAACCCCTAAGCAGTGTTCCAGGCAACCTTTGGTCACCAATATAGGCCCCTTTCTGTGTTTGCTAAAATAGGCGCATGAGGGCAATGCACACGCAATTTGGTTGCAGAAACTCCTCCATGCTAATGCGGAAACCGCTAGTTATACCAATAACATAGACCTACTGTAGGACCCAGAACTTCACCTAACAATAACATAGACCTACTGTAGGAACCATAACTTCACCTAACAACATAGACATACTGTAGGAACCATAACTTCACCTAACAACATAGACCTACTGTAGGACCCATAACTTCACCTAACAACAACATAGACCTACTGTAGGACCCATAACTTCACCTAACAATAACACAGGCCTACTGTAGGACCCATAACTTCACCTAATAACAACATATATCTACTGTAGGACCCATAACTTCACCTAACAATAACACAGACCTACTGTAGGACCCAGAACTTCACCTAACAACAACATAGACCAACTGTAGGACCCATAACTTCACCTAACAATAACATATACCTACTGTAGGACCCATAACTTCACCTAACAACAACATAGACCTACTGTAGGACCCATAACTTCACCTAACAATAACATAGACCTACTGTAGGACCCATAACTTCACCTAACAACAACATAGACCTACTGTAGGACCCATAACTTCACCTAACAACAACATAGACCTACTGTAGGACCCATAACTTCACCTAACAATAACATAGACCCAGTGTAGGACCCATAACTTCACCTAACAATAACATAGACCTACTGTAGGACCCAGAACTTCACCTAACAATAACCTATAACTTCACCTAACAATAACATAGACCTACTGTAGGACCCATAACTTCATCTAACGACAACATAGACATACTGTAGGACCCATAACTTCACCTAACAACAATATAGACATACTGTAGGACCCATAACTTCACCTAACAATAACATAGACCTACTGTAGGACCCATAACTTCACCTAACAACAACATAGACCTACTGTAGGACCCAGAACTTCACCTAACAACAACATAGACCTACTGTAGGACCCATAACTTCACCTAACAACAACATAGACCTAGGATTATAAATCATTTAATATTTCAGGTGAAACATGGAAACTAAAATATCTTTGTCATGACATTTCATAACCTGATCACCAGATAATTTTGTGAATAATCCCACTAGGCTACTCTGTAATGTGTTGTCATTCTAAATGTCCTGAATGAAGGAAAATAGCTCTGTGTGTTGTGCAATAGCCTATCCATCAAGTAACAGTTCTCTACAGATGAGCTAAGTATCTCCGTGTCCAAACAGAGTAATGAGACGCGACTGTAAATCAAGCAGACAATAACATTATAAACGTATTCATAGTGTAGTGAATTCAGGGGGAAGCCCAGAGCTGAACTCAAACCACTGGTGAGTGGTTATATTTCTCCAGCCCCCATCCCTCAGCTGTTTACCAAACCAAGTCTCAGGGCAGCCATTTTGTTGCTGTTTAAATCCTAGGTTGTCCCTTTAAAAAAGCCAAATCAACCAACCAACCAATCTGCAGTTCAAAACAATAACAAAGATGTCATTCCACCACTGTTTTGGTCATAAGATGATGGATGGGGCTGGAGAAATGCAACTACTCTCAAATTCATAGACACACCTGTGGATGCAAGGACTGACCATCGATGATATCAACATTATAGTTTTAACCATGTTGAAGCTATACAGTGTTGGTTTACTATGTTTCTAAACATTGGCGTAAAAAAAGCTTGTTTGGGGTTCTGATGGGGTACAACAGTTGAACTAAGCTCATGAGGCATGTGTTATATTCTTCAAGAATCAATGGCTATAAATAATAGAAATGTAGCGATTGCATATTTCCCCTTTAATACCACACATCAGTTCAACAACTGCAGTTTGTTCCTCTGGTTTTAAGACAGTACTTACTAGTGTTAATCACGGCCCGGTTTCTCATAACCATCTTACGGCTAAGTTAATCGTTAGAACCATTGGATGCCTTAAGATGCGTTTGGGAAACTGGGCCCAGATGTCCAGTTTCCTCCTCTTCGTCCTCCTCCTCCTTTTTCGATGTGACAGTCATCTCCCTCTCCTTTTTCACTCCAAAAACTGCATCCTCCTCTCTCTCTGCCTCCTCTTCTTTTACTGTAACATCCTCCTCTCTCTCTGCCTCCTCTTCTTTTACTGTAACATCCTCCTCTCTCTCTGCCTCCTCCTCTTTTACTGTAACATCCTCCTCTCTCTCCGCCTCCTCTTCTTTTACTGTAACATCCTCCTCTCTCTCCGCCTCCTCTTCTTTTACTGTAACACCCTCCTCTCTCTCCGCCTCCTCTTCTTTTACTGTAACATCCTCCTCCTCTTTCACTCTGAACGAGTCTTCCTTTTCTTCCACAGAAACGTCTTTCTCTTCTTCTTTCCCGGTAACAGCCTCACCCTCTACTTGTTTTTGTATTGTAACATCCTTCTCTTCCTCCTCCTCTTTCAGGAGAGCTTCTTTCTCCGTCCAGAATACCTCTTTTTTAGCAGGAGGAGAGTAGCTTAGTGAACTCATGGTCGGGGATGTTCGCTAGCTAGCATTAGCGACTAGCCTAGCTCTAAGCTAATTTAGCAAACCAGCTAGCTGACAAACAACGTCATTATATAATTAAATGGGCCAACACGCACATACGACAGAAGTGTGTTTAAAACACAGCGACTAATATACACCAAAACAGTGTAAAGAGCGTGAATGTTGTAGCTATGTTTGCTAGAAAGCTACAGAGGTGTCTGACTAACTGTTGTTGTTGAAGGAGCGTCCCGTCCACTAGATTATACGTCACACTGGCAGCATCGCCTGAACCTAAAAGACGCACTGTCTGCATCTGCTGACTGGAGTGGGCAACGCAGCTGAGGAACCAAAAGCTTATTTTTCATGTATTTCATAAAAGTCGATTATTATATTAAGTCGTTCAAATAAAAGCATGTGTTGATTGAGTCGTTTTTAATGAGTGATAATTTAAAACAAACTTTAGACCCACTACATATTTACATTGAACCATAGTTCTGACATGGATCATTTTGACCCCAGAGCCATATCTTTTATCAGAGCCAAAATGTGGTTTATTCCATTTTTCATGACTTTGTCAATCAACTTGTTCTTAATTCATCTAAATCATGGTTTAGTGTTTCTGTATCAATATGGACTTTTAACAAACTCAAATCCTTAGGAGTAATTTTGACTCCAGCCAAAAGCTCCTTTGATAAATAGGACATTTATTTCAAATCAAAATCAAATCACATTTTATTGGTCACATACACGTGTTTAGCAAATGTTATTGCGGGTGTAACAAAATGCTTGTGGTTCTAGCTCCGACAGTGCAGTAATATCTAACAATTTCACAACATATACCCAATACACACAAATCAAAGTATTTGAATGTAGGTTTCTCTGTAGACATGATCCATCCCACCAGAGGGTGGAGGGGCACCTGTATCAGTGGTTTTGACCAGATAGACACCTGCAGACACACAGTATAGTGCCTCCCATGTACTCTCCTAAGATTGGACTTTTCTATACCACGTATCACATGACTGTGTACAAAACTGCCAATGGTAGAAAACACTGCCAGTGTAATAGAGTGCATTCGTTAAGTATTCAGACCGTTCACTTTTTCCAATTAGTTACATTACAGCCTCATTCTAAAATTGAAGATTTTTTCCCCTCATCAATCTACACACAATACCCCATAATGACATCACAATACCCCATAATGACATCACAATACCCCATAATGACATCACAATACCCCATAATGACAAACCAAAAACTGTTTTTTAGACATTTTTTCACATGTATTTACTTAAGTATTCAGACCCTTTGCTTTGAGACTCGAAATTGAGCTCAGATGCATCCTGATTCCATTGATCATCCTTGAGATGTTTCTACAACTTGATTGGAGTCCACCTGTGGTAAATTCAATTGATTGGACATGATTTGGAAAGGCACACACATGTCTATATAAGGTCCCACAGTTTACAGTGCATGTCAGAGCAAAAACCAAGCCATGAGGTCAAAGGAATTGTCCGTAGAGCTCTCAGACAGGATTGTGTCAAGGCACAGATCTGGGGAAAGGTACCAAAAAATGTCTGCAGCATTGACGGTCCCCAAGAACACAATGGTCTCCATCATTCTTAAATGGAAGAAGTTTGGAACCACAAATACTCCTTCTAGAACTGGCCGCCCGGCCAATTTGATAAATCGGGGGAGAAGGGCCTTTGTCAGGGAGGTGAACAAGAACCCGATGTTCACTCTGACAGAGCTCCAGATTTCCTCTGTGGAGACGGGGGAACCTTCCAGAAGGACAACCATCTCTGCAGAACTCCACCAATCAGGCCTTAATGTAGCAATGATTAAATTGTCAACATTTATTTCAATGGACAATTCTTTGAACTGTTCTGTGAAAGGTGTCGGCTAGAGATGACTTGCAGGAGCTTGCAGGGATTTGGAGTCTTGCATGTCGTCTACTTTGATGCTAATTAGCATTTTCAAACCCGAGAGTAAAGAAGACAAATATATTGATAAAAGTATTTGTATTTAGTATAGATCCCATTAGTTCCTGCCAAGGCAGCAGCTACTCTTCCTGGGGTTTATTATGGATCCCCGTTAGTTCCTGCCAAGGCAGCAGCTCCTCTTCCTGGGGTCCAGCAAAATTAAAGGCAGTTATACAATTTTAAAAACATTACAATAAATTCACAAAAAATTGTGCACTAACATTACACAAAGTGAACTCAAGTCTGACAGCCCAAACAAAAACACACATTCTCAGTCAAAAACACAAGTCAGAACACAGCCTCTCGATTCTCTCATGTGTTTTCAGGTTCTCTGACTGGGAAAAGGTCTTTCCACAATGAGAGCAGTGGTATGTCTTCTCCTCCTGTGTATTTGTATGTATTCTTTCATGCTCTTTCAGGTACCTTAACCGGGTAAATCTTTCTCCACACTGGGAGCAGCGGTACATCTTCTTACCTGTGTGTGTCCTCTCATGTTTGTTCAGGTTTCCTACCTGGCCAAAACTCTTTCCACAATGGGAACATTGGAAAAGCTTTTCCCCTGTGTGTCCCCTCTCATGGTTTTGCAGGCTCCCTAACTGGGTAAACGTCATTCCACATTGGGAACAGTGGTAAGGCTTCTCTCCAGTGTGTATTCTCTTATGTGTTCTCAGGCTCCCTAACTGAGTAAAACTCTTTCCACACTGGGAGCAGTGATGTCGTCCTGCTGGTTTGGACGTCTCGGGGTCTGGTTTCCCTGAAGGACTCTTCCTGCTGTCAGAAGGAGAGTCTGGTCTCTCTCCTGTCAAAGACAAACAGATGAGTTAATTAAACAGAGACCTGAATGAAACCTCCACATGATAAAACTTCCTATGACGTATAATCTAGACTAGATCCCTCAATCACCTGAAGTCAGTTTTCACAAGTATTATTAAAGCGACTACAAAATGCAGGTCTCTGTGTGGTTCTTAGTCAGAGAGGCCGTCAGTCAGTATGGTCAGGAGGAGTTGAGGAGTCTGGTTGCCTTCTACAAGGAGCTCTTGACTAAGGCATAATTACACCAGAGGAAGTCCTGTCAGAGTAATCCCAGTACAAGAGATTTGCCCAGGGCCCATCAGCTGTCCTGTCAATGTCCTGCAGTCAGGTGTGTACTGGGATAATGTTACCAATGTCATAAACGTGAGCTGCATATTTTGATATACTGACGGACGTCTCCTTGGTGCTTCCTGTCTCCACTGACGGACGTCTCCTTGGTGCTTCCTGTCTCCACTGACGGACGTCTCCTTGGTGCTTCCTGTCTCCACTGACGGACGTCTCCTTGGTGCTTCCTGTCTCCACTAACGGACGTGGATATACAGTATATCACAAAAGTGAGTACACCCCTCACATTTTTGTAAATATTTGAGTATATCTTTTCATGTGACAACACTGAAGAAATGACACTTTGCTACAATGTAAAGTAGTGAGTGTACAGCTTGTATAACAGTGTAAATTTGCTGTCCCCTCAAAATAACTCAGCACACAGCCATTAATGTCTAAACCGCTGGCAACAAAAGTGAGTACACCCCTAAGTGAAAATGTCCAAATTGCTTTACATTGTAGCAAAGTGTCATTTCTTCAGTGTTGTCACATGAAAACTCAAATATTTACAAAAATGTGAGGGGTGTACTCACTTTTGTGATATACTGTATGTGGATATATTGAAGCAACATCTCAAGACATCAGTCAGGAAGTTAAAGCTTGGTCACAAATGGTTCTTCCAAATGGACAATGACCCCAAGCATACTTCCAAAGTTGTGGCAAAATGGCTTAAGGACAACAAAGTCAAGGTATTGGAGTGGCCATGACAAAGCCCTGACCTCAGTCCTATAGAACATTTGTGGGCAGAACTGAAAAAGTGAGTGCGAGCAAGGAGGCCTACAAACCTGACTCAGTCACATCAGCTCTGTCAGGAGGAATGGGCCAAAATTTACCCAATTTATTGTGGGAAGCTTGTCGAAGCCTACCCGAAACATTTGACCCAAGTTAAACAATTTAAAGGCAATGCTACCAAATACTAATTGAGTGTGTGTGAACTTCTGACCCACTGGGAATGTGATGAAAGAAATAAAAGATGAAATAAATCATTCTCTGTACTATTATTCTGACATTTCACATTCTTAAAATAAAGTGGTGATCCTAACTGACCTAAGACAGGGAATTTTTACTAGGATTAAATGTCAGGAATTGTGAAAAACTGAGTTTAAATGTATTTGGCTCAGGTGTATGTAAACTTCCGACTTCAACTGTGTCTCTGTTCGCCTGCCTGCCGGGATGATATACAGGAAAGTGTCTATGCCTGCTAGGATGATATACAGGAAAGTGTCTGTCCGCCTGCCTGCTAGGATGATATACAGGAAAGTGTCTGTCCGCCTGCCTGCTAGGATGATAAACAGGAAAGTCTCTGTCCGCCTGCCTGATGGGATGATATACAGGAAAGTGTCTGTCCGCCTGCCTGCTAGGATGATATACAGGAAAGTGTCTGTCCGCCTGCCTGCTAGGATGATATACAGGAAAGTGTCTGTCCGCCTGCCTGCTAGGATGATATACAGGAAAGTGTCTGTCCGCCTGCCTGCTTGGATGATAAACAGGAAAGTGTCTATGCCTGCTAGGATGATATACAGGACAGTGATCATCATTTAAAGCATTAAGTAGGTATACACCATGTCTGACTTCCTTAATAAGTCCTATAGATACTGTTCATAATCTAGTCATACACCATGTCTGACTTCCTTAATAAGTCCTATAGGTACTGTTCATAATCTAGTCATACACCATGTCTGACTTCCTTAATAAGTCCTATAGGTACTGTTCATAATCTAGTCATACACCATGTCTGACTTCCTTAATAAGTCCTATAGGTACTGTTCATAATCTAGTCATACACCATGTCTGACTTCCTTAATAAGTCCTATAGATACTGTTTATAATCTAGTCATACACCATGTCTGACTTCCTTAATAAGTCCTATAGATACTGTTCATAATCTAGTCATACACCATGTCTGACGTCCTTAATAAGTCCTATAGATACTGTTCATAATCTAGTCATACACCATGTCTGACTTCCTTAATAAGTCCTATAGGTACTGTCCACTGTTTCAGAGTAGGAGTGGCCATGACCCTTCCAAATTCTAAGGACTACGCTAGCTGCTGTAACCACAGCAACATTTATTTCGGTGACAGAATTATAGAGTAACTTTGGAACACGCTAGAAACACTACATGACCAAAAGTACGTTAACACCTGCTCGTCAAACATCTTACTCCAAAATCATGTGAATTAAAAGGAGGATTGGTCCCCCCTTTGTTGCTATAACAGCCTCCACTCTTCTGGGAAGGCTTTCCACTAGATGTTGGAACATTGCTGTGGGGGACTTGCTTCCATTCAGCCACAACAGCATTAGTGAGGTTAGGCGATTAGGCCTGGCTCACAGTTGGTGTTCCAATTCATCCCAAAGGTGTTTGATGGGGTTGAGGTCAGGGCTCTGTGCAGGCCAGTCAAGTTCTTCTACACCAATCTCGACAAACCATTTCTGTATGGACCTAGGTCCAGGGGCATTGTCATGCTGAAACAGCAAAGGGCCTTCCCTAAATTGTTGCCACAAAGTTGGAAGCACAGAATCGTCTAGAATGTCATTGTATGCTGTAGCGTTTACACCACTCCAGCCTACGCTTGGCACTCTAGCAATGATAAAGTACTTTATGATAACGCGGAAATTAAATAAACCATTTGGTTTCATTTTTATTATGGAAGATTGAATAAGTGTGTTTCAAACGGTTTGCTTGGAATGATTTGTAACGTCTCGACTATCTGTGCATGAGAGTCCGTTCAACTCAGTTTCCCTGCCTGAAAAAAAGTGTATTCGCGCACGCAAACTCAGGAAGAAACTGACCGCGTTTTGCGACTGTCGGCTCACTTGACGGCAGTCAACAGTGGGCTAGGAATCGCCACCAGTTTAGCACAATGGAATTGCAGTATTGAATGAAAGCAAGTCCATTCCGTGAGACATTTAAGTTGTGATTTTGCGTGCAAATCCATTGTTAAAGTTTTGTTGTTGACCAGCTTGTTGATGGTATTCACATCTTACAGTGTAGCTTTAACAATTCCTACATTAATAAACGGCATTTAAGCTCAGAACTAGAGTAGAATGCCGTTGTAAAGCCACGCATCAGTTCAAAAACTATTTTCAAGACAGGACTTACTGGTGTTACTCAGATCTTCTGTCTCCTCCTCTTCCCTCTCCTCCTCCTTCAATATGACAGTTATCTCTCCTTCATTCACTCCAGAAAAAGTATAATCGTTTTCTTCCCCTTCTTCCTCTGTAACAGCCTCACCCTCTACTTCTTCGTTTACTATGACATCCTCCTCTTCATCCTCTTTCACGACAACGTTCAGCCAAATACCTTCTTTCTCCTTCCAGCAGACCTCTTTTTTAGCAGGAGGGCAGTAGCTTGCTGAGCTCATGGTCGGGGATGTTAGCCAGCTAACCTAGCTAGTTAGCGACTAGCCTAGTGATAGGCTCATTTATCAAGCCAGCTACCGTTCCCTGACTAAACGGAAATATGACATTAAATGGGGAAACTAGTTAAAAGACAGAATTATGTTTCACATACAGAGGCAAATATACACCGAGGCAGTCTGAACAGCTTGAATGTTTCCGCCAGGAAGCTACCGAGGTGGCTGACTAGATGTTGTTGAAGAAGCGTCCGGTCCACTACATTATACGTCACTCTGATAGCATCGCCTGAAAAACGCATATCGCCATCTGTTGACTGGAGTGGTTAACGCAGATAAATGTAATAGACAACTACAGATTTGTAATAAGTATGAATTTAAAACCTACTTCTACATTCTACCAACTCAACAGATATTTCTACTACAGTGAATATTAACCAGTGAGGTGGGTCTTTCCACATTCTACCAACCAACAGATGTTACTACTACAGTGAATATTAACCAATGAGGTGGGTCTTTCCACATTCTACCAACCCAACAGATATTTCTACTACAGTGAATATTAACCAATGAGGTGGGTCATCCAGACAGTCCTCTGGGTAACCCCGCTGTCTGAAACGCTCATCCAGACAGTCCTCTGGGTAACCCCGCTGTCTGAAACGCTCATCCAGACAGTCCTCTGGGTAACCCCGCTGTCTGAAACGCTCATCCAGACAGTCCTCTGGGTAACCCCGCTGTCTGAAACACTCATCCAGACAGTGGGCTTGTTGTCATAGTCACTCTGTGGACCACTAAACCTGCGTCTGCGACAGTATTGGCTGATGGAGGAGGCTATTTTCTAGGGGTGTAGGATGGAAGCTAACAGGGAATTCCTGTCCGTCGACTTCCTGTTTAGGCCTGTGCTAAAGCCACCCCTCCCCCTCTTAATCAAAATGTCCAAATAACTTGTTTCATGTGCGTCAAAGGTGAATTTCAGATGACAGAAGTCACATTTAGGTGCCAGGTGTAACTGAGGCTATAGATGCTCCATATCCATTACTTTGAGTGTTTTATATAATACGACTAAATGTGTTTCTGTGTTGCAGGGGCAGTCAAGAAATGGAATGGCAAGGCCACAGAACATGATATTAGAGGAGCTGTGGGAGACCACCTCAAGCCCCTGGTAGAGCCGGGGGTGGTGTTTACCACTCCACCAGCAGAGCTGTGGGAGACCACCTCGAGCCCCTGGTAGAGCCGGGGGTGGTGTTTACCACTCCACCACGCCTTCAGCAGGCTGGAAAAGTCAGATTGATACTGTTTTTCATACTAAGATGTGTGTTGCTTTGCACATATTTCTTCATTGGTCATTGGGTTACAATATGTTCAAATCAAGCTTTATTTAAACTGCACATTTCAGACATGGATGCAACACATTGGCTTCACAGGAAAATAAAGAAATTTTTACGACAACAAGATAAAAAAATAGAAGAATAACAACTGAAAGATTAAATGCGCATTGTAAAGAAACGTCATTGATTAAAATATTAACATTTGAATGCAATATCCAACCCCAAATATAATCTTGTTTTACTCCATTGTTTTCTTGTTATGTTTCCCAGCAAGAAAACCACAAATGTCCCTTAAATAGAAGAGGGAACTAACAAAGAGTCACTGACAACAACCACAACTAAACAGGTGGGGGTTTAGGAGGGGTTCTGAAAGACACTATGGGGGTGTCAACTGAAAGTTGACTAGTAATAACAACTGGGACCTAAAAGACAGCCACTAAATCTGCCCAAGAAGAGACAAACAAAGGAAAAACGTCTTTGAAGACAATTGGCATACTGGGCCAGACACTCTTAAATAGCACCTGGACCAGCTCAGGTGAAACACCTTCCCACTAACGAGATGGACAAGCCAGCACACATGTAACACAAACGGACTAATGAGGTGACACCAATCAGTGCTCCCTACGTGCCAACCAGCTATATGTGCTAACGAACTATACGTGCTAAATCCCAACCTCAAAACATAAATGGAAAAACCAAAGCCTGTAACACCTTCCCCCTTAAGCCAACAAATACGTCCTATATTTTTGTTGGACAAGTTTGCTCACCTCCAACAGAAAACAACTTCCATTTCACATTATAATCAACTACAATGCTTCACCTTCACCAATATAAACATGGTGTCTACTGGCTGTCAACAATTAAAAACAAGAAAACACGTATTTCTAAATATATATATTTTTCTACAATGTTATTTTTTTTTAACTCACTAGCTTCTAGAACTCTCGTCTTCCTAAAACTCACTTGCTTCTAGAACTCTCGTCCCCTTGCAACGCGCCCAAATAAAACTAATCTCCAATACAGAAAAACGTGCAGTAAAAAAAAAAACTGGGATCCATGGCAACGCACTGGCTAAACGCAAAACATTTTTGACTGCCAGCCATTGAAAATTTCAGCAACCAAGTTGTCCTTACCACGGTCTGATTTCAAGAGGAAACTCCTGCAACATCCGTAGTAACTTTCCACCTCACTGAGAGCTTCTCTCTCTTTTCAGGGTTCACTCGATAGGCATGTTTGTTATGGTTTTCTGCCATTGGTGAAGGAGGACCAAAATGCAGCGCGGCTAGTGTTCAACATATTTAATAAAGAATGTGTGAACACTACAAACAACAAAAACAATAAATGTGAAAACCGAAAACAGTCCTATCTGGTGCAGAACACAAACACAGAGACAGGAAACAATCACCCACAAAATCCCAACACAAAACAAGCCTCCTATATATGATTCTCAATCAGGGACAACGATTGACAGCTGCCTCTGATTGAGAACCATATTAGGCTGGACACAGAAACAGACAAACTAGACACACAACATAGAATTCCCACCCAGCTCACGTCCTGACCAACACTAAACAAGCAAAACACATGAGAACTCTGGTCAGGACGTTACAATGTTGTTGGATCTGGGCCCAGTCCCCAATGTCATCCTCTAGTACATTTGGGTTTGGCACTTCTGAGAATGAACCCTGATATTCTAATAGCAGGGCAACAATGTTAATATAATTGTACCCAAAAATGGTCAGCTGGTTGCATAAATAATTATCATTACTAAATGTTACATAAATTGTAAATATGAAATATGAAAATCAAATGTACACCCCTTTGTTAATATGTATTGGCAATAATTGACTTAATGGTGAGGCATGGAATAATAAAACATGTATATAAACACAAACATCTGCCATAATCATATTCCTTGTGTTTTTAAACAAGCACCTTATAAACTGCCCCAGCAACAACAATGCTGCTGTTTAGTAGCAATAAATCACTGATATCAATTAGGGGGGAAATCAGGTTGTATGTGCTGTTGAAACTAACACAACTAAACAAACACATGGAAATGGGAGATATATTTTACCTCACTGGTTAGAGGACAACCTGCAGAAGACAGTCAGCTACATTTTGGAGTGATGCATTTCAATTTAGAGGTCGCTAAACAAAGGAACGCAACACTTATTTTTCATCACTCATCTATATCATGTTGAAATCATTTGCCTGAGAGTGGGGAGATGAGGTTGCACGTCCTGTTAAAACTAACAGCTCAAAAACCACATGGAATCTGGGAATAATGTTTACATCACTGGTTAGAGGACAACTTGTAGAAAACAGCTAGCTACATTTTGATTCAAGTCGGTCACCAATGCTGTAAGTGTAACACAGCTCTTTTGTTGTTAGTCACTTTTTGTTAAATCACATAAATAGTCCTCTTTAAATTCAGAGCCTGGATTTTTCCCCTGAGGCTAATATCCATATCATGCTGAAATCAACTGAACAGGGGGAAAGCGTTTAGTGTTCTACATTGTGACATTATTAAAATACTCCTACTACAATGTTAAAACATTCTACATTGTGACATCATTAAAATACTCCTACTGCAATGTTAAAACATTCTACATTGTGACATCATTAAAATACTCCTACTACAATGTTAAAACATTCTACATTGTGACATCATTAAAATACTCCTACTGCAATGTTAAAACATTCTACATTGTGACATCATTAAAATACTCCTACTACAATGTTAAAATATTCTACATTGTGACATCATTTCATTGATATCATGAAACAACTCCATGTATGTATTTTCTGATGTTTGATCAGAGATCTTTTATCAGAGTATCTCTTCTCACATTGAGCACAGCTTTGAGGTTTCTCTCCTGTGTGTTTTCTCTGGTGTAGTCAGATGGCCAGATGAAACAAAACTCTTCCCACATTGACCACAGCTATAAGGCTTCTCTCCTGTGTGAGTTATCCGGTGTGATATTAGGGTGCTTGGGTGATTCAAAATCTTCCCACATTGATTACAACTGTAAGATTTCTCTCCTGTGTGTGTTATCTGGTGTGAAGTCAGCTGGCTGGATGTAGTAAAACTCTTTTCACATTGATCACAGCTATACGATTTCTATCCTGTGTGTGTTCTCTGGTGTGAAGTCAGCTGGCTAGATGTTGAAAAACTCTTCCCACATAACATATATTTGTATTTGTTTAACACTTGTTTGGTTACTACATGATTCCATATGTGTTATTTCATAGTTTCAATGTCTCCACTATTATTCTACATTGTAGACAATAGTTAAAACTGATCCTAGATCTGTACAATGTAGACAATAGTTAAAATAAAGAAAAAACATTACATTTGTAGGTGTGTCCAAACAATTGACCGGTACTGTATATGCATTGTGGAGGTGAACTGGTCCTAGATCTGTGCAAAGGCATAACATCTACAGCAGGAACAACTGTCTGTGTTAGAGAGCATAGAAAACGAACTGATCCTAGATCTGTACAAAGGCATAACATGGGCATAACAGGGCGGCAGGGTAGCCTAGTGGTTAGAGCGTTGGGCTAGTAACCGAAAGGTTGCAAGTTCAAATCCCCGAGCTGACAAGGTACACATCTGTCGTTCTGCCCCTGAACAAGGCAGTTAACCCACTCTTCCTAGGCCGTCATTGAAAATAAGAATTTGTTCTTAACTGACTTGCCTAGTTAAATGTAAGTTGCTCTGGATAAGAGCGTCTGCTAAAAACCTTAAATAACATCTACAGCAGGAACAACTGTCTGTGTTAAAAGGCCCAGCTGGATTTAAAATGACTTATTTGAACGTCAAATTATTTGTTTGTCAGTACAAGACAGGGTCTGTGGAGGCTTGGCCTATTAGTGATAGATTTTTGGAGGGACCCTTGTCCCTACAGCCAATCAGTGAGCAGCTTCCCTTCCCCTACATCTCAGGCAGTTCTGTTACTCACAACCCTCCCCCTGCTTTCCTCAACAATGGAACAGCTTCCCTTCCCCTACATCTCAGGCAGTTCTGTTACTCACAACCCTCCCCCTGCTTTCCTCAACAATAGAACAGCTTCCCTTCCCCTACATCTCAGGCAGTTCTGTTACTCACAACCCTCCCCCTGCTTTCCTCAACAATGGAACAGCTTCCCTTCCCCTACATCTCAGGCAGTTCTGTTACTCACAACACTCCCGCTGCTTTCCTCAACAATGGAACCGCTTCCCTTCCCCTACATCTCAGGCAGTTCTGTTACTCACAACACCCCCCCTGCTTTCCTCAACAATGGAACAGCTTCCCTTCCCCTACATCTCAGGCAGTTCTGTGACTCACAACACCCCCCCCTGCTTTCCTCAACAATGGAACAGCCCACTGAGCTAAAGCCTTGCCATTACAAATATGTTTTAAAGGAGCGGGACATTTTTTACAATGAGGAAATAATATGTCATGTTTTACACGTACCTCAGCCATCATTGTGAATGGTGTCTTATGCAGTGACAAAATTAAATTTGCTGATGCAGTAAATCTAATACTTAGGTGTTTTTAGGCATGAAAGGTCTGCGGTGATTCCGTGGTTATAAGTTACTGACCTTGGAATAAATTTCTGGCCATGCTGGCAGGGTCTGAATCAAACCCAATGTCCACCTGGCACACTGACAGGGTCTGAATCAAACCCAATGTCTACCTGGCACACTGACAGGGTCTGAATCAAACCCAATGTCCACCTGGAACACTGACAGGGTCTGAATCAAACCCAATGTCCACTGACAGGGTCTGAATCAAACCCAATGTCTACCTGGCACACTGACAGGGTCTGAATCAAACCCAATGTCCACCTGGCACACTGACAGGGTCTGAATCAAACCCAATGTCCACCTGGCACACTGACAGGGTCTGAATGTTAAGGGGAGGGACGACTGGTCAAGAGGGTGATGATTATTGTTGTTCTACTGCCTGATTGTTAAAAAAGCTTTGTTAAAGAACAAGAAGATCTGCACACTGTTTACAAAAGCTTTGTTAAAGAACAAGAAGGCCCGCACACTGTTTACAAAAGCTTTGTTAAAGAACAAGAAGACCAGCACACTGTTTACAAAAGCTTTGTTAAAGAACAAGAAGGCCTGCACACTGTTTACAAAAGCTTTGTTAAAGAACAAGAAGACCCTCACACTGTTTACAAAAGCTTTGTTAAAGAACAAGAAGACCTGCACACTGTTTACAAAAGCTTTGTTAAAGAACAAGAAGACCAGCACACTGTTTACAAAAGCTTTGTTAAAGAACAAGAAGACCCACACACTGTTTACAAAAGCTTTGTTAAAGAACAAGAAGACCCTCACACTGTTTACAAAAGCTTTGTTAAAGAACAAGAAGACCCTCACACTGTTTACAAAAGCTTTGTTTAATCAGCACAACAGTTTTCAGCTGTGCTATCATTATTGCAAAAGGGTTTTCTAAAATTAGCATTTTAAAATGATATACTTGGATTAGCTAACACAACATGCCATTGTAACACAGGAGTGATGGTTGCTGATAATGGGCCTCTGTACGCCTATGTAGATATTCCATAAAACAATCAGCCGTTTCCAGCTGCAATAGTCATTTACAACATTAACAATGTCTACACTGTATTTCTGATCAATTTGATGTTATTTTATTGGACAAAAACTGTGATTTTCTTTCAAAAACAAGGACATTTCTAAGTGACCCCAAACTTTTGAACGGTAGTGTACATCTACATGATGTATTGTTACACCATGTAGGAGCAGTATAGACCTAGTCTGTTCATTATATACATCTGCATGATGTATTGTTACACCATGTAGGAGCTGTATAGACCTAGTCTGTTCATTATATACATCTACATGCTGTATTGTTACACCATGTAGGAGCAGTATAGACCTAGTCTGTTCATTATATACATCTACATGATGTATTGTTACACAATGTAGGAGCAGTATAGACCTATTCTGTTCAATATATACATCTACATGATGTATTGTTACACCGTGTAGGAGCAGTATAGACCTAGTCTGTTCATTATATACATCTACATGATGTATTGTTACACCGTGTAGGTGTAACAGTATAACTTTAAACCGTCCCCTCGCCCCGACACGGGCGCGAACCAGGGACCCTCTGCACACATCAACAACGGTCGCCCACGAAGCATCGTTACCCATCGCTCCACGAAGGCCACGGCCCTTGCAAAGCAAGGGGCAACACTACTTAAGTCTCAGAGCAAGTGACGTAACTGATTGAAATGCTACTAGCGCGCACCCGCTAACTAGCTAGCCATTTCACATCCGTTACACTCAGCCCCCTTTCAACCTCCTCCTTTTCCGCAGCAACCAGTGATCCGGGTCAACAGCATCAATGTAACAGTATAACTTTAAACCGTCCCCTCGCCCCGACACGGGCGCGAACCAGGGACCCTCTGCACACATCGACAACGGTAGCCCACGAAGCGTCGTTACCCATCGCTCCACAAAAGCCGCGGCCCTTGCAGAGCAAGGGGCAACCCTACTTAAGTCTCAGAGCAAGTGACGTAACTGATTGAAATGCTACTAGCGCGCACCCGCTAACTAGCTAGCCATTTCACATCCGTTACATAGGAGCAGTATAGACCTAGTCTGTTCATTATATACATCTACATGATGTATTGTTACACCCTGTAGGAGCAGTATAGACCTAGTCTGTTCATTATATACATCTACATGATGTATTGTTACACCCTGTAGGAGCAGTATAGACCTAGTCTGTTCATTATATACATCTACATGATGTATTGTTACACCATGTAGGAGCAGTATAGACCTAGTCTGTTCATTATATACATCTGCATGATGTATTGTTACACCATGTAGGAGCTGTATAGACCTAGTCTGTTCATTATATACATCTGCATGCTGTATTGTTACACCATGTAGGAGCAGTATAGACCTAGTCTGTTCATTATATACATCTACATGATGTATTGTTACACCATGTAGGAGCAGTATAGACCTAGTCTGTTCATTATATACATCTACATGATGTATTGTTACACCATGTTGGAGCAGTATAGACCTAGTCTGTTCATTATATACATCTACATGATGTATTGTTACACCATGTTGGAGCAGTATAGACTGACAGTAGCTGGCTACTTATTTAGATTTAGCTTGACCTAATGAAACTGCCTTAAATGTGCTGTAGTAAAAGAAAATGTATTCGCACTAATCAATCAACACATTCCTGTCTTTGTATGTCTCAATAGGATAGCATTATTTATTGAAATCCATTTCCTCAACTGCATTTCCCACTCCAGTCAGCAGACGGCGATGTTGCTATCTGCATTTCCCACTCCAGTCAGCAGAGCCAGCGATGTTGCTATCGTGACGTATAATGTAGTGGACGGTTCATCAAAAACAACAAGTCAACCACCTCGGTAGCTTGCTAGCCAACGTAGCCGAAAGATTCAAGCTGTTTTTACGCTTTCTGTGTATATTAGCTGCTGTGTTTTAGACACACTTCTATCGTATATACTTGTTAGCCTATTTAATTTAATGTTACGTTTGTTAATAAAACGTTTACTGTTGACAGGAGAACAAGAGGAGACAATAGGACGAGGTGGATATTTTATAATAAGGCCGTTTTAATTACATGTAAAGATATCTTAGTAAAATCTTGCAGCAAGGCTCTTTCAGTCTGACTCCTAGTGAATCGTTCGGGAAAGAGACAGTTTCCAGAAATGTTCAGTACTATATAGTCAACAAGCAAAGTAGGTAGATCTGCGAGTCCGGCCTTCCGGTTGGTCGATCTGGGTCTTGGGTAGTCCTGATCAGGCCTGGTGTCCACGTTCCATTGGTTCCTGAGAGTTCTTTGTCCTGAGGTCCAACCATGGGTTGGGTGTGTCTGTGTGATTGTCATGGGGGAGGGGAATTGTGGGTGCCGTGTATATGTCCTATGTGTCCAGCATATGTCCAAGAGAAAGAGGGGGTGTGTATGTTGTGTCAACTTATAGGTAATGTTGAGAAGTTGTTAAAACAAGTTACCAATATCTAATACAATTTCTTACACGTTATTTTTTATTAGTCAGATATAGTAGCTGGCTGGTTAAATTAGCAGTAGCTTAGTCGCTAATGATAGCTAGCTAGCTAGCTAACGTCCCCGAACATGAGGTCAGTAAGCTTCTCCCCTCCTGCTAAAGAAGAGGTCTGCTGGACGGAGAAAGAAGCTCTGGGGATGAACATTGTCGTGAAAGAGGAGAAGGAAGAGGAGGATGTCACAGTTAAAAAATAAATTGAGGGTGAGGCTGTTACAGTGAAAGAGGAAGAAGCGTTCACAGTGAAAGAGGAGGATGAGAAAGAGATGCCGTTTTTGACGTGAAGAAGGAAGGGGAGATTTCTGTCACATTGAAAGATGAAGAGGTGGAGGTAGGAGATCTGATTTACATCAGTAAGTACCGCCTTAACTTGGGTTTTCACTTTGGGTATTCGGGGTTGGCTCGTCAATACCTCATCAAGGGAGGGCCCTAGGATGATGACTGATATGTCTAGAATCAGACGACGTAGAGAGCAAGCTACCCCTTGTTTTCTCCGTTCCGTTTTCAAAAAGTGACTTAACATATATATTTGAGAAGGGTCTATCTGGGGGCCACGGCATGTAGTGATTTTAATGTAGTTATGATTTACTACACACAGTGCCCCCCAATAGTGCCATGCGAGAGTTGGGTTGGCTACACCAACGATTATGGATATACTGACAATAAGTCTCTGCCCTAACAAGCGGAGTCGTTGTCCACAAAGCAACACTGTGGGTTGTCTAGCTCCCGCCTATCCTTTCTTTGGATTGGTGGATCTTATTATTATTGTTATCTATTGTTTATATTCTATGAGGGTTGTTGTCGTCAACCGCCTGTATTCAATGGAGAGAGATGCTAAGCTACTAGCATGAATATGCATAGCGATCTGGAGACAACTCCTATAGTGTTTTTTATCAAAGTTGTCGGTATGTCACGTGTCCACATAACAATTAAAGAATTACGACGCTTCTGTAGATCAAGTAAATCTCACGTAGCAAATAAGCCATTCATTTTGTTGTTGACCAAATTCGACACTTTCCACATTGGGTAAATAATTGTTTCCACTTGGATACAATCTACTGTAACCTACTGGCATGACCAAGAGAGATACAACTTACAGTAACCTACTGGCATGACCAAGAGAGTTACAACTTACAGTAACCTACTGGCATGACCTAGAGAGATACAACCTACAGTAACCTACTGGCATGACCTAGAGAGATACAACCTACAGTAACCTACTGGCATGACCAAAAGAGATACAACTTACAGTAACCTACTGGCATGACCTAGAGAGATACAACCTACAGTAACCTACTGGCATGACCTAGAGAGATACAACTTACTGTAACCTACTGGCATGACCAAGAGAGATACAACCTACAGTAACCTACTGGCATGACCTAGAGAGATACAACCTACAGTAACCTACTGGCATGACGTAGAGAGATACAACTTACTGTAACCTACTGGCATGACCTAGAGAGATACAACCTACAGTAACCTACTGGCATGACGTAGAGAGATACAATCTACTCTAACCTACTGGCATGACCAAGAGAGTTACAACTTACAGTAACCTACTGGCATGACCTAGAGAGATACAACCTACAGTAACCTACTGGCATGACCTAGAGAGATGTAACCTACTGTAACCTACTGGCATGACCTAGAGAGATACAACTTACAGTAACCTACTGGCATGACCTAGAGAGATACAACTTACAGTAACCTACTGGCATGACCTAGAGAGATACAACCTACTGTAACCTACTGGCATGACCTAGAGAGAAAAAACTACAGTAACCTACTGGCATGACCAAGAGAGATACAACTTACAGTAACCTACTGGCATGACCAAGAGAGATACAACTTACAGTAACCTACTGGCATGACCAAGAGAGATACAACTTACAGTAACCTACTGGCATGACCTAGAGAGATACAACTTACAGTAACCTACTGGCATGACCAAGAGAGATACAACTTACAGTAACCTACTGGCATGACCTAGAGAGATACAACCTACAGTAACCTACTGGCATGACCAAGAGAGATACAACCTACAGTAACCTACTGGCATGACCTAGAGAGATACAACTTACTGTAACCTACTGGCATGACCAAGAGAGATACAACTTACAGTAACCTACTGGCATGACCAAGAGAGATACAACCTACAGTAACCTACTGGCATGACCTAGAGAAATACAACTTACAGTAACCTACTGGCATGACCTAGAGAGATACAACTTACAGTAAACTACTGGCATGACCAAGAGAGTTACAACTTACAGTAACGTACTGGCATGACCTAGAGAGATACAACTTACAGTAACCTACTGGCATGACCTAGAGAGATACAACCTACAGTAAGCTACTGGCATGACCAAGAGAGATACAACCTACATTAACCTACTGGCATGACCTAGAGAGATACAATCTACTGTAACCTACTGGCATGACCAAGAGAGATACAATCTACAGTAACCTACTGGCATGACCAAGAGAGATACAACTTACAGTAACCTACTGGTATGACCAAGAGAGTTACAACCTACAGTAACCAACTGGCATGACCAAGAGAGATACAACTTACTGTAACCTACTGGCATGACCTAGAGAGATACAACTTACAGTAACCTACTGGCATGACCAAGAGAGATACAACTTACAGTAACCTACTGGCATGACCTAGAGAGATACAACTTACAGTAACCTACTGGCATGACCTAGAGAGATACAACTTACAGTAACCTACTGGCATGACCTAGAGAGATACAACCTACAGTAACCTACTGGCATGACCAAGAGAGATACAACTTACAGTAACCTACTGGCATGACCAAGAGAGTTACAACTTACAGTAACCTACTGGCATGACCTAGAGAGATACAACTTACCTACTGGCATGACCAAGAGAGATACAACCTACAGTAACCTACTGGCATGACCTAGAGAGATACAACTTACTGTAACCTACTGGCATGACCAAGAGAGATACAACTTACTGTAACCTACTGGCATGACCTAGAGAGATACAACTTACAGTAACCTACTGGCATGACCAAGAGAGATACAACCTACAGTAACCTACTGGCATGACCTAGAGAGATACAACTTACTGTAACCTACTGGCATGACCTAGAGAGATACAACTTACAGTAACCTACTGGCATGACCAAGAGAGATACAACTTACAGTAACCTACTGGCATGACCTAGAGAGATGCAACCTACAGTAACCTACTGGCATGACCAAGAGAGATACAACCTACAGTAACCTACTGGCATGACCTAGAGAGATACAATCTATTGTAACCTACTGGCATGACCAAGAGAGATACAATCTACAGTAACCTACTGGCATGACCAAGAGAGATACAACTTACAGTAACCTACTGGTATGACTAACCTACTGGTATGAGTTAAAACCTGCCCGAACACACCTCCATCTCCATTAACTACATCACACCTGCCCAGACCCACTAGAACACACCCCCATCTCCATTAACTACATCACACCTGCCCAGACCCACTAGAACACACCCCCATCTCCATTAACTACATCACACCTGCCCAGACCCACTAGAACACACCCCCATCTCCATTAACTACATCACACCTGCCCAGACCCACTAGAACACACCCCCATCTCCATTAACTACATCACACCTGCCCAGACCCAGTAGAACACACCTCCATCTCCATTAACTACATCACACCTGCCCAGACCCACTAGAACACACCCCCATCTCCAGCGCCCGCATCACTCTCCACCACATGGCCTCAAACTGCACTTTTTTATTTCTCTCCATCGCCCAGCACTTTACATATTTAGATAATAAAGTATTGGACCTTTCTATTGCGTTAATTACAGAGGATTGGTTCACTTCCACTTTTTAGTATAGAAGATGATTGATGAGAAAAGTATTGTCCGACTCTGGGGTGTCTCACTGCACCCTCAAATGCCATGTCTTTAAATATGCAGACAGACAGATTAAAACTACCTTTACATTGTAATACTTCTGACAGCCAACTTTCTAACTCCGCCCATAACTTTATGACGTCATAACATTCCCAGAAGGATTATTGAGTCATTGTTAGTTTTACACTGAAGACATGACTCTGCCGTTGTGCTGTAGAATCTCTGGATTATGTCGCTTGTATAATAAGGGACTATCATTTGTCCCAACATCACAGGACACAGACTTTGATAAAGATTTCCAAAAGTTTTTCCACAGTTTGAGATCGACTGAGTTTTTGTAATGGGGTTTCTCCCTGTGCACCTGCCAATGTAAATCCATTGAACGAGACAAGTTACCAGACAGGACATATTGCTGATGCTCTTCCTATTGATAACCTGAATGACAATTAACTTGTGGTCGTGATGACGGCCTATTCGATGACGTCCATCGGGATTCCCCCCCAAAAAGAAGACGCTCTGGATTGATCACTGGAGTCAGATGTGAAGGAGGAGGTTGATCATCAGGAGTCAGATGTGAAGGAGGAGGTTGATCATCAGGAGTCAGATGTGAAGGAGGAGGTTGATCATCAGGAGTCAGATGTGAAGGAGGAGGTTGATCATCAGGAGTCAGATGTGAAGGAGGAGGTTGATCATCAGGAGTCAGATGTGAAGGAGGAGGTTGATCATCAGGAGTCAGATGTGAAGGAGGAGGTTGATCATCAGGAGTCAGATGTGAAGGAGGAGGTTGATCATCAGGAGTCAGATGTGAAGGAGGAGGTTGATCATCAGGAGTCAGATGTGAAGGAGGAGGTTGATCATCAGGAGTCAGATGTGAAGGAGGAGGTTGATGGCCACATCAGTGAATCGTACTTATTGGAGAAATGTCCTCTGGTCTGATGAAACAAATATAGAACTGTTTGGCCATAATGATCATCGTTATGTTTGGAAGAAAAAGGGAGAGGCTTGCAAGCCAAAGCTCACCATCCCAGATGTGAAGCAAGGCGGTGGCAGCATCATGTTGTGGGGGTGTTTTGCTGCAGGAGAAACTAGTGCACTTCACAAATTAGATGGCATCATGAGGTGGGGAAATTATGTGGATATATTGAAGCAAAATCTCAAGACATCAGTCAGGAAGTTAAAGCTTGGTCGCAAATGGGTCTTCCAAATGGACAATGACCCCAAGCATACTTCCAAAGTTGTGGCAAAATGGCTTAAGGACAACAAAGTCAAGGTATTGGAGTGGCCCTCACAAAGCCCTGACCTCAATCGTATAGAAAATGTGTGGGCAGAACTGAAAAAGCGTGTGCGAGCAAGGAGGCCTACAAACCTGACACAGTTACACCAGCTCTGTCAGGAGGAATGGGCCAAAATGCACCCAGCTTATTGTGGGAAGCTTGTGGAAGGCTACCCGAAACGTTTGACCCAAGTTAAACAATTTAAAGGCAATGTTACCAAATACTAACTGAGTGTATGCAAACTTCTGACGCACTGGGAATTTTATGAAAGAAATAAAAGTTGAAATAAATCATTTTCTCTACTATTATTCTGACATTTCACATTCTTAAAATAAAGTGGTGATCCTAACTGACGTAAAACAGGGAATTTTTACGAGGATTAAATGTCAGGAATTGTGATGAGATTAAATGTATTTGGCTAAGGTGTATGTAAACTTTCGACTTCAACTGTAGGTACCGTTACTGTGTTAAAAACAGAGGCAGTGGTGGGACTGATGTGTGTGGTGTTAAAGGGGAAATCTGACATTTGTTTCTAAACATTGGAGTAAAAAAAATAATGACAGCTTTGTTATTGTTTCAACTGCAGATTGGTTGTTTGTTGTGTGGCTTTTTTAAAGGGGCAACCTAGGTTTTAAACAGAAACAAAATGGCAGCCCAGAGATCTGAGCTGTGTTGGAATACTCATACTAACTGTACTATTTGTGACGTACATTGAGTTTGTAGTATGCTTATTGGTCGTAGTATGATATAGTTGGTTTAGCCAAAAGTTCCCTGGTAAGCAAGCATTTCTAAACTTTATTCACTGTTATGGGGTACTATTTTGGTGTGATGTCATTATGGGGTATTGTCTGAAGATAGATCATTTAAAAAATAAAATGTCATCCATTTTAGAATAATAGCCAAATAACATTTTACTGGTTGAAGTCGTTTTTAAATACGAAGTAGTACATTTTTGACAAAAACATAAACATTATATTAATCAGGACATTCAAATGAACCTTACAATTATAATCCAAAGTAGTGTGAAATGCACTCATAAGCAACCTGTAAATGGAGGCTATATCTGCTGTCAGCCTATGAGAACTCCCCTGAGTTTTCCCCCACGGTGGTGAATTAGTGAATAGACACAGAGCTTAATGTGAGTTTCCTTGAGTAGCACTCCTGATCTTGCACTGATAGTGTGTTGTCATATTCAGAATACATTGTGGAAAAACTCAAATCTTTGCTCACCTTTTTTGCTCCAGGCAGATATACAACATCCATAACTAGTGGTTTCTGCATTAGAAGGGAGGTGTTTCTGCAACCAAATTGCATGTGCATCGCCCTTGTCGCAATTTTAGCAAACACAGAAAGGGGCCTATATTGGAGACCAAAAGTCATCTGGCACACTGCTTAGGATTTCAACAACTTTTACTTTTTTCTAGCCTAAAATCATTGATGTTACTACTAATGTGAAAAAAAGACTAAATATGACTATTGTTGCTCACTTGACTGTCTTAAGACAATTGTCAAGTAATTTTAACATTCATTACAGATGTCAATTGTTGTACAACATCATGGCTACGCTGTTGGCATCACCTTTTACAGTGGATTTCTGCTGTTGTGGGCCTTTAACCATCTCTCTGACTTTGTTGTTCACACAGGAGAGAGACGTGACTATCGTGGATCCTCTGGGGAGCCTCAACAACATCATGATGCTAACGAGGCAGAGAGGAGTCTCTCCAGATCAGAAAACCTCAAGAAACACCAGAGGAGACCCACAGGGAAGAAATCTCACTGCTCTGTGGGAAAGGTTGCAAATCTTCATCATAACTTAAAATACACCAGCGAGTACACACAGGAGAGAAATCTCACCACTGTTTTGATTGTGGGAAGAGTTACTTAAGATCAGAATCACTAAAAGTACACATGAGAATTCACACTGGAGAGAAACCTTATAGCTGTGATCAATGTGGGAACATTTTTACTCACTCAAGCTGCCTGATAGTACATCTGAGAGCACACACTGGAGAGAAACCTTATAGCTGTGATCAATGTGGGAAGAGGTTTAATCACTCAAGCTGCCTGATAGTACATCTGAGAGCACACACCGGGGAGAAACCTTACCACTACTCAGACTGTGGAAAGAGTTTTGTTAGTTCAACAGATTTAAAATCACACCAGAAAATACACATAGTAGAGAAACCTTTTAACTGTACTCACTGTGGGAAGAGGTTTAATCACTCAAGCGGGCTGATAGTACATCTGAGAGCACACACAGGAGTGAAACCTTATAGCTGTGATCAATGTGGGAAGAGATTTGTTACATCTAGCCATCTGATTGTACACCAGAGAACACACACAGGAGAGAAATCTTATAGCTGTGGTCATGGTGGGAAGAGTTTTACTACATCTAGCTATCTGACTATACACCAGAGAACACACACAGGAGAGAAATCTCATTGCTGTGATCAATGTCACAAGAGATACTCTGATAAAAGATCTCTTATCAAACATCAGAAAATACATACATGAAGTAGTTGTTTCATGATATCAATGAAATGTCACAATGTAGAATATTTGAATGATGTCACAATGTAGAATGTTTTAACATTGTAGTAGGAGTACAAAGGATTTGAATTTGTTAAAAGTCCATATTGATACAGAAACACTAAACCATGATTTAGATGTATTAAGAACAAGTTGATTGACAAAGTCATGAAAATGGAATAAACCACATTTTGGCAATGATAAAAGATATGGCTCTGGGGTCAAAATGATCCATGTCAGAACTATGGTTCAATGTAAATATGTAGTGGGTCTAAAGTTTGTTTTAAATTATCGCTCATTAAACACGAATCAATCAACACATGCTTCTCTTTGAACGACTTAATATAATATTACACTTTTATGAAATAAATGAAAATAAACTTTTGGTTCCTCAACTGCGTTGCCTACTCCAGTCAGCAGAAAGAGCAGAATTGCCTCTTTTTATATTTGATTTTATTTATATATTTTTTTATTCAAAATGCAGATCTACAATTTACATTGTTACATCATACAAAACAGAACACAGGTATTAACAAGAAAATACTAAAACAGACAAAACATATAAATAATTAACTATTCTAGTGTAGTTGTAATCACTCTGAAAAAATCTATAATGATTCAGGAAGATGTTATTGTTATTGTTATTCACTAGGATTAATGTTTTAATAAAATAGTTACATTCAATCAGAAAAATGTGTCATTTTGGTGTGGAATTTTTGTTTGTGTATAAAGTATTTGGCAACAAGAATTTAAAAAATGAACAATCATTTCAATGGTCTTGTTATCATTGCAATAGTAACATATTATATCTTTCATGTCAAAAACATGGGTCGTGTTCATAATGGTAAATAAGTATTTTTCAAGGTTTTCCCAAAATTCTGACACAAATTTACATTAAAGAACAAGTGGGACAGATTCTCACCTTTATTTCACAGAAAACGCAGATATCATCAACAGCCACACATTTGGATATCATAGAATTACATGGATATACAGTATCTTATGTAACATTTTAAAGTGCACTTCCTTAACTTTGTTTGGTATACAATATTTGTAAGGCCTTAACCAGGCATTTTTCCAGACAATGTCAGGAATAATAAGCATGTTCCAGAAACATTTTCCTCTCGGTGGAAGTTGGTTTTGTGAATGAAGAATTTGTCTTATATATGTATTACAACAAGATTTCTCAAGTAAGCCCACGCCTTCCAATCTGAGTTCTGGATAAACTTTGTGATCATTACCAAAGCTAAGATGAGTTTTCATTAGTGTAGTTAGACCACTGGGAACGGCTTTGATCACAGAAATAAACACTGAAAGGAATTGGAAACTCTTTCAATGTTATAAATTGTTCATATGTGAGAATATTACCTCTGTTGTCAAAAACATCAAGAACAAAGTCATTATTCTTCTCATGCCAGCTGGGGTAGAACAATGACTTATTCCTTACAGTTATGTCTGAATTATTCCACAAAAGAGCTTTATGTGGGGAAAAATTGTGTAGGAAACATATTTTCCAGGCCTTAAAGCTTGTTGGTGAAACCTAGCCAATTTAGCGGGTAATCTTTCAGGAATATAATGACATTTCAGTAAAAATCGAAGACCTCCCAACTTATGAAACACATTATTTGGAATGAAATACCATATTGAATCAGTGTTGATCAAACATCTTGTCAACCAGTTGATCTTGAAAGTGTTATTTATGTCACAAAGTCCAACACTTCCAGACCTCCTTCAGCTCTTTTATTACAGAGGACTGACTTCTTTAGTTTGTGAGACTTGTTTTTCCAGATGAAGTCAAGAAAGGTCTTGTTGATCTCTTTACAAGTAGCAGGATTTACAAACAAAGTTGAGGGGTACACAAAACCAGACAGTCCCTCTGCCTTGGACAGAAGTACTCTCCCAAGTATAGAAAGATCTCTTTGTAGACAATTATTAAATATATTTTTGGTTTTCTTAATTTTAGGAGAGAAATTCATATGTTGTCTGACTGTGGTTTTTTGACAGATGTATTCCTAAATATTTAACACAGTCCTTTACAGGAATATTTTCTATTTCTTTATCATCAGAGTCAAATAAACATAAGATTTCTGTACTATATTAACACTGCTAATCCAACAATAGTGCTAGGTGCCTGTACACTTGAATTAAAGGGGAACTACTCTGTAACGGTCTTTCTCCTCCTCTTCGCTTGAAGAGGAGGAGTAGGGATTGGACCAAAGCGCAGCGTGGTTATAGGACATAATGAATTTATTTAAAGTAAAAGACGAAACACGAAATACACTTGTGAATATTACAAAACAACAAAAGGACGTAGACCTGAACTGGAAAACTTACATAAACACGCAGAACAGGAATAGACTACACAAACCGAAACAGTCCCGTGTAGCGCGACAAACACAGACACGGAAGACAATCACCCACAAACAAACAGTGAGAACATCCTACCTTAATATGGTTCTCAATCAGAGGAAATGTCAAACACCTGCCTCTAATTGAGAACCATATCAGGCAACCCATTAAACCAACATAGAAACACATAACATAGAATGCCCACCCCAACTCACGCCCTGACCAACTAAACATACAAAAATAAGAGAAAACAGGTCAGGAACGTGACATACTCTCAAAAATGTAAATTTCTTAGATTTTCCCCAAACCTCAAAAGTGGTCTCCTGATTGGTTTAAGTATTGTTATGGACTTAGAACAATTGCATTGTTTTTCTGTTAAAAAAAGTCTGACTATGAGAACAAAAACCTGAAAAAATGAGAAAAATTCTGAATTTGTGAATTTCTGACTCAGTTTCTCTGTTTCAATAAAAGGCCTACTATTATCCTACTGACCAGTACATCTTGGGTTGGCCTACTATTATCCTACTGAACAGTACAGCTTGGGTTGGTCTACTATTATCCTACTGACCAGTACAGCTTGGGTTGGTCTACTATTATCCTACTGAACAGTACAGCTTGGGTTGGTCTACTATTATCCTACTGAACAGTACAGCTTGGGTTGGTCTACTATTATCCTACTAAACAGTACAGCTTGGGTTGGTCTACTATTATCCTACTGAACAGTACAGCTTGGGTTGGTCTACTATTATCCTACTGAACAGTACAGCTTGGGTTGGTCTACTATTATCCTACTGAACAGTACAGCTTGGGTTGGTCTACTATTATCCTACTGAACAGTGCAGCTTGGGTTGGTGTACTATTATCCTACTGAACAGTACAGCTTGGATTGGTCTACTATTATCCTACTGACCAGTACAGCTTGGGTTGGTCTACTATTATCCTACTGACCAGTACAGCTTGGGTTGGTCTACTATTATCCTACTGAACAGTACAGCTTGGGTTGGTCTACTATTATCCTACTGAACAGTACAGCTTGGGTTGGTCTACTATTATCCTACTGAACAGTACAGCTTGGATTGGTCTACTATTATCCTACTGAACAGTACAGCTTGGGTTGGTCTACTATTATCCTACTGAACAGTACAGCTTGGGTTGGTCTACTATTATCCTACTGAACAGTACAGCTTGGGTTGGTCTACTATTATCCTACTGACCAGTACAGCTTGGATTGGTCTACTATTATCCTACTGAACAGTACAGCTTGGGTTGGTCTACTATTATCCTACTGAACAGTACAGCTTGGGTTGGTCTACTATTATCCTACTGAATAGTACAGCTTGGGTTGGTCTACTATTATCCTACTGACCAGTACAGCTTGGGTTGGTCTACTATTATCCTACTGAATAGTACAGCTTGGGTTGGTCTACTATTATCCTACTGAACAGTACAGCTTGGGTTGGTCTACTATTATCACACTGAACAGTACAGCTTGGGTTGGTCTACTATTATCCTACTGAATAGTACAGCTTGGGTTGGTCTACTATTATCCTACTTAACAGTACAGCTTGAGTTGGTCTACTATTATCACACTGAACAGTACAGCTTGGGCTGGTCTACTATTATCCTACTGAACAGTACAGCTTGGGTTGGTCTACTATTATACTACTGAACAGTACAGCTTTGGTTGGTGTACTATTATCCTACTGAACAGTACAGCTTGGGTTGGTCTACTATTATCCTACTGAACAGTACAGCTTGGGTTGGCCTACTATTATCCTACTGACCAGTACAGCTTGGGTTGGTCTACTATTATCCTACTGAACAGTACAGCTTTGGTTGGTCTACTATTATCCTACTGAACAGTACAGCTTGGGTTGGTCTACTATTATCCTACCTAATAGTACAGCTTGGGTTGGTCTACTATTATCCTACTGACCAGTACAGCTTGGGTTGGTCTACTATTATCCTACTGAATAGTACAGCTTGGGTTGGTCTACTATTATCCTACTGAACAGTACAGCTTGGGTTGGTCTACTATTATCACACTGAACAGTACAGCTTGGGTTGGTCTACTATTATCCTACTGAATAGTACAGCTTGGGTTGGTCTACTATTATCCTACTGAACAGTACAGCTTGGGTTGGTCTACTATTATCACACTGAACAGTACAGCTTGGGCTGGTCTACTATTATCCTACTGAACAGTACAGCTTGGGTTGGTCTACTATTATACTACTGAACAGTACAGCTTTGGTTGGTGTACTATTATCCTACTGAACAGTACAGCTTGGGTTGGTCTACTATTATCCTACTGAACAGTACAGCTTGGGTTGGCCTGACTGTGAAAGACCAATATGGGATTCATCATTTTAGGTCATTCAGAGTGTATATCACTGTTTCTCATGCTTTTCACACAGGGTGCCTTTCCTTCTCTGGGCTGTTTGGAAAATGTTTTACTAAATTAGAGTACTGTGTACCCACTTCTCCAGGCACCACTACACCACTGACCTACACAACAGCTTTCAACATACCAGTATTTAGTTTGGAAACTTTCAAAAGAAATGCTGGTCTAAATAACACAATATCAAAATATGTAAAATTATCAATTTATTTGTTTAAAAAGTGGTTGCAATGCTGTGAAAATGTGTTGTACTCCACTACAGCAGTAAAATAATCGCTATTCTCAAAGTCGAGCTTGTCGTTGCAGGGGGACTCTTATTTAGAAGAAAATAATCTGATGTTGTCTGCCAGCATATTATCCTGCTGCTAGCAGAACAGTAATATAAGAGTTTAACCTCGAATATTTGTACAGTGTGCTGCAAGGTACAAACTGCAGAGGTCTCTATATAGAGCCAGATCACTAAGAGGTTATTTCCACAAGGGGGCGACAAACGCCAGTTAATATTCCAGAATAGAGCACCACAGAATTTATAGGCTCCCTTTGCCAATGGTCAATTTGGAGATCCTCCGGCCTGGGCCAGGGGTGCGTCCCAAAAGTATTTACTGCTTCCTGAAGTGTGCACTCGTTCACTACTCCCCATAAAGTGTAAAAGCATTGGATTGGTGAAGGCATAGGTTATAGCATGAGTTTCCATACTAATCAATTCCTGTCAAATCCAGTCCATGAAGGGAAGTGAACAAGCGCACACTTAGGGAGGAAGGAGAGATTATTGGGGTACAGACCAGGTATGCAGACGTTTCCCCAGCCCAGGTATGCAGATGTTTCCCCAGTCCAGGTATGCAGACGTTTCCCCAGCCCAGCACCATTTCAACAAATACCAATCAATCAATATATCATCAAACACTTTATGATTAGACAATTTTACTTCAGGCGTTTCACTGGTGGTCTGGAACAAAATCCTGCAAAGCCTGTATCTCTCCAGGGTTGGTGGGTGATTGTATCTCTCCAGGGTTGGTGGGTGACTGTATCTCTCCAGGGTTGGTGGGTGACTGTATCTCTCCAGGGTTGGTGGGTGACTGTCTCTACACACACCAGGACAACAATACATCATAGTCTATGTAGAGGATAAATAACTACACACCAGGACAACAATACATCATAGTCTATGGAGGATAAATAACTACACACCAGGACAACAATACATCATAGTCTATGGAGGATAAATAACTACACACCAGGACAACAATACATTATAGTCTA